>NC_088710.1:19904821-20222529 GCF_963576615.1 Watersipora subatra
CAGCCACTTAAACACCCACCTGCAGCCTCTTAAACACTCACCTGCAGCCACTTAACCACTCACCTGCAGTCATTTAAACACCCACCTGCAGCCACTTAAACACCCACCTGCAGCCACTTAAACACCCACCTGCAGCCACTTGAACACCCACCTGCAGCCACTTAAACACCCACCAGCAGCCACTTAAACACCCACCTGCACCCACTAAACACCCACCTGCAGTCACTTAAACACCCACCTGCAGCCACTTAAACACCCACCTGCAGTCACTTAAACACCCACCAGCAGCCACTTAAACACCCACCTGCAGTCACTTGAACACCCACCTGCAGACACTTAAACACCCACCTGCAGCCACTTAAACACCCACCTGCAGCCACATAAACACCTACCTGCAGACACTTAAACACCCACCTGCAGTCACTTAAACACCCACCTGCAGCCACTTAAACAGCCACCAGCGGCCACTTAAACACCCACCTGCAGCCACTTAAACACCCACCTGCAGTCATTTAAACACCCACCTGCAGTCATTTAAACACCGACCTGCAGTCACTTAAACACCCACCTGCAGTCACTTGAACACCCACCTGCAGTCACTTAAACACCCGCCTGCAGCTTCTTAAACACCCACCTGCAGCCACTTAAACACCCACCTGCAGCCACTTAAACACCCACCTGCAGTCACTTAAACACCCACCTACAGTCATTTAAACACCCACCTACAGTCATTTAAACACCCACCTGCAGTCACTTAAACACCCACCTGCAGTCACTTAAACACCCACCTGCAGTCACTTAAACACCCACCTGCAGTCACTTAAACACCCACCTGCAGCCTCTTAAACACCCACCTGCAACCACTTAAACACCCACCTGCAGTCACTTAAACACCTACCTGCAGCCACTTAAACACCCACCTGCAGCCACTTAAACACCCACCTGCAGCCTCTTAAACACTCACCTGCAGCCACTTAACCACTCACCTGCAGTCATTTAAACACCCACCTGCAGCCACTTAAACACCCACCAGCAGCCACTTAAACACCCACCTGCAGCCACTTGAACCCCCACCTGCAGCCACTTAAACACCCACCTGCAGCCACTTGAACACCCACCTGCAGCCACTTAAACACCCACCTGCAGCCATTTAAACACCCACCAGCAGCCACTTAAACACCCACCTGCAGCCACTTAAACACCCACCTGCAGCCACTTAAACACCCACCTGCAGCCACTTAAACACCCACCAGCAGCCACTTAAACACCCACCTGCACCCACTAAACACCCACCTGCAGTCACTTAAACACCCACCTGCAGCCACTTAAACACCCACCTGCAGTCACTTAAACACCCACCTGCAGCCACTTAAACACCCACCTGCAGCCACTTGAACACCCACCTGCAGCCACTTAAACACCCACCAGCAGCCACTTAAACACCCACCTGCACCCACTAAACACCCACCTGCAGTCACTTAAACACCCACCTGCAGCCACTTAAACACCCACCTGCAGCCACTTAAACACCCACCTGCAGCCACTTAAACACCCACCTGCAGCCACTTGAACACCCACCTGCAGCCACTTAAACACCCACCTGCAGCCACCTAAACACCCACCGGCTATCTGATTAAAAATGGAAGAAATTCCACAAATCAACGGTCTTGCTGCATTTTACTTATAAAATTCATCACTCCTGTAAACTCTAATACAGATGAGACCTTGACCTCAAATATGGCTAGAATGATAAGCAAAACTGATTGGTGTATCCTATATCTTGAGAGGGTCATAAAGGATGGATCAAAGAAAAACCTTTGCCTTTTCCATATGCAGAGATGTAGGCTGAAAATGGGTTTATATAAGCAAGCTGGCATTAAAAACACCTCTGCGTAGTTGTTACAGTTTGCCTAAAGTTTGTAAGTGGCTTGAACCTTGAGGGATTTTCCAAATTAGTGCCGTGTATAAGAATCTGGTGGTTGACCCAGCTGATACAATTCTGCCACCATCTCCGAACTTTTGTTAAAAGAAATAGAAAGCCAACAGGTGGTAAATTGGTTCCCCGAAAGGCCCTATGCTTTGAGATATTATAATTCTAATAAATATCTTTTTATATAATTCTAATAATAATTTGTTTTAATTAACATTTATTTTTAGTTATTTTTTGATATTTAATGACAACACCAGCTTTAGTAAAATCTTAAAAGAGTCTAAAATGCCAAATAATCATCAGTCATTTTTACGCTAGAAATGATTGCAACATTTGGTTAATTTACTTTGTATAAGGATAGATCTGTGGTAGGACAACTCCTGCTCTCCTACAGATTCCAAGTGAGCTGTTGAGCCAATGTTCTAAATTCCAGAGATAACTGCATTTGCGAGGCCTTCTTTGACACATATCCTTCTTTCTTTCTGAGAAACATGGGTCAAGAGGGTTTAAGGCCAGCAGAGGCAGCTTCTCAACAGTCATTGAATTGTTCTTGAAGTATTCTACTCGATGAAAGCCCTAAAATAATCATGAGAAAATAAAGGAAAGTATGCTATGCATTCATGAAATGTTCAGTTGTATGTATTTATAATTATTATTGGCATTGGTAGCCATCAACAGAAATGGTGTTTTTCGTTACATGCCAAAATAAACAAAAACAATAAACACATGAAAATCAGGAATTCACTAGAGAATCAATTTATGAATTGATTCTCAGTTGAGAATCAATTCATAAATTGAGTTGAGAATCAATTTATGAATTGATTCTCAACTCAATTTTCGAAGGCTGGGAAATATTTGATCTTGCAGACACTAAGTGCACAAAAAGAGGTGAACTTTAAATTGATCAAAATTTTTAGCCATTCCTTTCTGAGAAATTTTATCTTAGAGAGTTAACTTGATAGTCTCTCATTAAGGTAACTATACAATGACAAGATTTCTGCTATTCTTTGTAGCAGTTATTACCAATATAAATTTTACATAGTATTGTTAGCATAAAAGTTCAAATGTATGTATTTACCAATCTAACAGCAGCGGGCCACCTGTTACGTCAGCTGTAACAGTTGAAAATAGGGAGTGCTATGGTAACCACTCTCCTGTTCGCAACTGTCAATCTATACTTATCTCAACATTTGTTATCCGTACATTTGATTATAGCAATAAAGTTATAGGAAAAATCAGCATCACATCGAAATTGAAATCATAAACATCGGTTTTACAGACAGGCCCGCTAACCACTACGCTACACGCCCACCTCGCGTTAGTATGAAATAGTTGTTTAATCTAGCTGGCTTGAAGATCATGATTGCTTGAGAGATCATGACACATAACGATTATACATACAATTATTTACCAGGTGTGCCAGATCAGTTTTTGATGTACCAGCTTGTTTATTAGGAAACACATGAGTAGTAGTACAGATGAACTTAAGACTATAAGTACAAATATTACAGCAGTAGCTAACTGGATGCGTGGCTTAGTAGTAGTGCACTTAGCTTCATATCCGTGCACCTGCCAAATGTACATGTGAGGTGCAATCTTTTTTTTGTGTCCAGATGGTAGAACAGACACGGCTCTTATTATAGTAAAGATTTAGACTAGCTTAAGTTACTAGCTGAAGTTACTCAAATTCATACAATTTATTTATTTAAAGCCTTTTTTATTATGCATGTAACACTGGGCATTCACCTAGTCTATATATATATATATATATATATATATATATATATATATGGGGCACTGGGCGCCATAACACCAGCGCATAAAATGTGGCTTGCCCAAATACCAACAACAATCAACTCAGGTGAGTTGCAGAAAAGTGCGCTATTTGGAACAGCTAAGATCTTGAGGCGAGTGCTCAAACTCCCAGGTCTCTGGTAGGAGACCCGAGTTAGAGCAGAATTTACTACCCATACGGGGTATCCAGGGTGAGGAAACAATTTATATATATATATATATATACATACATACATATACACATACACATATCCACATACATATATATACATATATATACATATATATATATATATATATATATATATATATATATATATATATATATATATATATATATATATATATGGATCTCAGTTTATGTTGATCTGTCATCTATATGTCCATTTATAGCGCGAAAGTCATAATAGTGAAAAAACTGTTTCGAGCTGGAATTGAGCTCAGAAACCCAATTTGCAGAGAGGCGCACTAACCACTACGTCTTACAGCCACCTTTTCATAGTTGTTTAATCTTATGATAATTAATAACAATAATTGTTTAAGATCATGATTGCATAAGAGGTCTTGGTGCGTAACAATTATAAATACAATAATTTCAAGCTGTGGCAAGCTGGCTGCTTGCCTTTGTGGTAGCACCTGCTTGCACATCAATGCATCTGCTGAAAGTATGAGTTTGATTCCAATGAGGTCCAATCTTTTTCTTAATGACCAAACCGAAGAACAGACCCTGCTATTATTATAGTAAAGACTTAGACTAGCTTAAGTTACTAGCTTAAGTTACTCAAACTCATGGGGTAAAGCAACTTAGCCAATGGAAACTACATTACCTGCCAGTGTTTATAAGATGTCTTAAATCTTGAACCATGTGTAACATAATGTTTTTTGACAATCTGTTCTAGCTATGCCTCGAGCTTTCAAAAATTTGAATTAGCCGAACAAAGACAGAAATAACTAAATACCTTTACTTAAAAGTTAGAATGGTAATTATATATGCTAGTTGAAAATAATTTTTTTTGCAAAAACTTTTTTATTACTCGATCAACGCCAGGCATTCATTCAGTATTCTCATCAGATGTGGCAGCTAGAAGCAGACAGTCCAATAATAGATTAACAGTTGTTAACAGTTATTAAAATTTTCACCAGTTATGACAGTTTAACAGTACACAGCGCGATGGCAGGCACTCACCTGGATGCAGTCGTCTTTGATTTGTTGAACTCCATCAGCTGACGGCTTCACACTTGACACCTTTTGACAATCATAAAGATGGTGACCATCATAGATATATATATATACCTATATATATCTATTTATATATCTATGGTGACCATACATCCAGAACACTAATAAATGACGGCGTTAACTCATAGTCTAAGTGCAAATCATAATTGTTACAATGCTATGGATTTCTAACAAGATTCAACAAATGAATGTTTACTACTTACAGGTATCAAAATATCTACAATTTCACTAAGTTTATTGCTTACATCTACAGTATATGTGTTTTTATAAATAGTCTTATATATTACATTTAGAACATGTTTGGTACTTCGTAATATAACGTTATATGATAGAATATTTTAACAAATTGAGCAGTTGTAACTGTCAAAGATATATGTACACACACGGGCGCATGCACACGTGCTTGCACCCAGGCGCCCACACTCCCACGCACCTAACCGCCCACACCCACACACATATTTCAATCAAAGCTCGACTTTAGATGCGCCTACCTTTCAACTTCCCAACAGATGACAGATAATTTGAGCAACTATTTGAGATTTGTTAATATTATTACAGAAGTATTTATTACTGCTTTCATGCTCTAAAGCTAATTAGACAAAATATGATGTATGCTTATAAAAATATCTGTTCTAGTATATAATAATTTCAACATATGAAACGAATATCACAACAGAATAAGTTTGTGTGTCAATGTTTAACAAAATGTTAAGAAATAGTTAAATAGCACGTTACAACCTGCTAATATATTTACGATAAGTGAATAAACGTGATGCACCTGTATCTGCCGAGCAACAGTTGTGAAGTATAAAGGCTTGGTTACCAAATTTAAGCTATTGATGTTTTATGCTTCTGTTTATGGCTGCAGCAAAGGTCAAAAAGCATGCAAATGAAAAAAATCCAGTGACATTCAACTCTTCAAAAAATCCTGACTTTGATTGGACAGTTTACTACTAGCGAGTACAATTTTTACATTAATTTGCTCATTTTTTATCTGCTAAAATGGAATCAACTAAAAATCAGACCAGAAAATTGGAAACAACATTGATTATGTGTGGGAACTATGGTTTTATTTAACGAGTTTGATTGGGTGATTCGTATCATCGAATGCAAATTCCACTCAATTTTCTACTATCCTCGTTTATCCATAGCAAAGATCGTCTAATTAGACCCTCTTGGTCGCTTTTTGCAAGCTTAGTTCCCTTGGTTAAAAGATGTGCATTTTAGCAACTTTACATGCTGTGTGTCCCTAAACATAGCACTGGGTAGGGTAAAGCTCGTGCAAAACTTTCCTCATTTGATTGGAATTCCACAATATAGTTACATGTAAATGCGAATTTGTAAATGCTTTGATTGGACTGACAATTTTGGTATCCAAGCTAAATTTTATCACGTGTATGTGAATATTCAAACATAATGTTAAATTACAAAAATAACATAGCCTAATGTACTTGTACTTATTTCATCGGAAATTTTTTTTATTTCGAGTGTTTTCCTGCAAGTTTTGAAAATTTTTCAATAGTAATTCATTGCACTTAATCACAATCTTAAGCAGCTAACTAACTTTCTATGATAATATAATTTCTTAAAACGTTATTCTAAAAGAAGCTGCATTTTAATGTTTAGGCTGAACTCGGCGAATTTTCTTTTACTAAAAGTTCTAAAGTGCTAGTTAAGGGTTGACTCACCTTTTCTAACTGACAGGGCATTTGCAGACCGACAGCTTCTGATTTTTGTTGCTTGTGGGTGATGATCGCTAGCGTTACCCAAAATATGATAATCGCTGATATTATACTGCAGATTGAGAGATTTAGAGACCTTGTGTAGAGTTCATACTTGGCTGTCATTTGTCTATTGTTTAGTCTGTAAGCTCGGCGAACGTAGACAAGGGACATGACTCCAACCAGCCAAGGAGGTAAGAACGCGCTAATAAGAGCTGGTATCAGGTAATACTTGTAGCTGTACAAACAGAATGTTAAATGCTTATAGTCAAAATCATATGAGCCAGCATAACCAAATTTAAATAACCTGGCAGTCTGGTGTGAGGCGAGAAATCGTCAGGAGAATAGTTATGTGCACAATAATTCTAACATACTGGAATCAGTGATTGAGGCGGGTGGTAGTTCATGGGTTCAAGTCCTGTTTAATGCAACCTTTTTCTCAACTTCCATCTGTGGCTTTGGCCAGACAGACAAACAGACAGATGGATAATGCTCTTATTATAGTAAAAATTAAATATTTCTATATGGCTTAGCTGGCTGCATGTTCGTTTTAAAGTGAGCGTTCAAATCACAGTATAGATAAAACTTTTTGAGCCCGATTGGATATGAGCTGTAACTATCAAAGATTGCGATTGTAATAAAACTATCACTTACTATTACTTCAACTTAATGCAGAACATGCGTTTGTACATAAAATAACTTTTACGATATGACATTGAGTCTCTCAAAATACTAGTTGTGTAAATAAGTACATACGATTGCAGGTCCCGCTTACATTGCTTAGCTCTACATTACCAATTAATATTAATCAGTACATCATATCTTCCTTTTGCTGATTTAGGAATCATTGAGTGCTGTCCGATCTTGAGTTGAGATCATCTCAAAACACGAACTTTTTGACGTGACATAAAATTTCAGCAAATTTTTGTCTAGGCGTACGAATAAATTTCCATCCCATGACATTTTAAATTTTGTGCCATTATGCAGTTTAGTAAGCTAGTAATTATAGTTGTAGCTATTCCTCGCGTTGCTTACTTCAAAAAGCACTCGGATCCTATTAAACATTATATCGTAAAACCTCTAATTGAACGCCACCTTCAATTGACCGCCACTATAAAGAAAGGATTGAAAAATAGAGCGCAATGACGTTCAATTAGAGGTTTTACGTATCATGACTTCCTTTTATAGTTTTAAAATGACTGATCTTAAAAGCAACTGAAACTTTGCTGAAATTGGTTGAACACGATTTTTCTTAATGGTAGGAAAAACTACATGCGATAATTTTTTTTCAAAAAATTAACAACTCACACATATCTCTAAAAACCAGATATGCGGTGAGTAAAAGCGCCGGCCTCACGTAAGATATCCAATATGGCAATCTTCCGAAATGCCTACTTACTTGAGACTAGCCATAGCTGTGTCTGTAGAAGCTATCCAGTACACTACAGAGTTATAGTATCATCTAGGTAACACTGAGCAGGCTTGTTCTACATCCAACCAACTCCTTTCAGCTCATCATAGTTTTGATGAACCAAATCAAAACAAAATTTTATCTAAGACTGTTTCACATCTAGAGCAGCTGCTGCAACCTTGACACATAGATGTCAAACATGTTAGTTTGATATAGCATGAGATGAATAAAATTTTGCTTTTAGTTACACAGTTTTGTGCCAAAGTTTGAAGATTTATTTTTGTTTTCCTGAAGCTGACGCACATCACAATATTTTAACTGTCATGCAAGTGCCAAGTATTACTGGTACTTTGCCAACAAACATTATGCTTTTTAGCTAAAGCTTTATACAAGCTAATATTATATAGTACTGTCTCATTATAGCTATTAATAATGCTTGTAGCTTTTTACAAAGCTTTTTTATGACCAAACATATAAATACTTGGGTTTTCTGTTATCAAATCAGTTGTCTCTGGAGTGTGCAATAAACCATTTCTCTAATTTAATACTCTATTTAATTGCTTCTGTGCAGAAACATAACAGAAGCTAATTGGCGACAAGGATTTCTCTTTTGAACAGTTACAAAGAGTTTTGTTCAGATTTTATCATTGATAAAATCGATACAAAGAGTTCTAGTTTATTACAAGAGTAACTGTTCAAAATTGCACCACTACAATGGCAGAAGTAGCAGACCTGATCAAGCTAATGCAGAAGCAGCAGGAGGACCAGAGACAGCAGCAAGAGGAGCAGAGAAAGCAGCAAGAAGAGCATAGACAACAGCAGCATGAGGAGTTCAAGCAGCAACAAGAGGAATACAGACGTCAGCAAGATGAAAGAATGGAGGAGAATAAGAAACTGATGGAGCTACTACTACAAAACCTACAACGGAAACAAGAAACAGCTGCAACCGCTGTTCCAGCCTTCCCAGGTTTTGACCCAACAGCAGAGCTACTAACAGATTACATAGACAGATTCAACACATTCATTGCAGCAAATTCTATACATCAAGACAAGATTGCTGGCACTTTTCTCACCAACCAACAGCCTACACTCTACAAGCAGCTTAGTAATATGGCAGCTCAGCTTTCAACACCCAAGCAGATCAACGACCTCAACATGGATGAAATACTGGAATTTCTCAAAGACCAGTATGACCCTAAGCGCTTCATTGTTAGAGAGCGTTACAAGTATTGGAGTGACATGCAGAGGAAACCTGGAGAAACTATTCAAGAGTTAGCTGCCAGAATTCGTCAAGATGCAACTACATGTGCCTTCATAGGCATTACAGATCCATTAGATGAGGCTCTCAGAACAAGATTTATCTGCTCTGTAAACAATGAAGCAGTTCTCAAATCTCTCTTCAAGGTCAAGGACAATGAACTCAACTTCAACAAAGCTATACAGGTAGCACAGGAAACAGAAGAAGCAGCTAAAGTTGCCAAAGAGACAGTTTATGGAAACTCGTCTAAAGTCAACAAGGTTGCTCAACAGAAATCAAGATACAAACCAATCCAGAAAAACAACTCTACACCTGACAAGCAGAAGGAAGGAAAGCTATGCTACAGATGTGACCGAACTAACCATACAGCGGATGACTGCAGATTCAAAGCAGCCACCTGCAACTTTTGTTCTAAACAAGGTCACATAGAAAGAGCATGCAAGAAAAAGAAATCATCTGCAGCAGAAAAACCAGTAAAGATGATAGAATGCACATCAACCAAGATGGTGAAACTTGCTGAAAACATCAAACTGGAGGGAGACAACTTCACACTTGAACTGGACACTGGAGCATGTGACAACTTCATCTGTAAATCAATATGGGAGAAGCTAGGAAAGCCAAACCTAAAACCTACTACAGTTAACTACAAATCAGCCTCAGGACATCTCATAGAGACGCTTGGCAGATGTGAGCTAACTGCCCAATTGGATGCACAGAAAGAAGTCAGACTACCATTTGTGATTAGTGCTGTACAAGATCTCAACCTACTAGGAAGAACTGCTATACAGCAACTAGGCATCTCTATTGATGACAAGCTACAACAGAACCTTGTATCAACAATCACAGAGAACCAGCCAGATGGGAGGTTACAAATCAAGTGTAAGGAGATGTGTAAAGAATTTCCAGAAATATTCAAAGACGAGCTAGGATGTCTCAAGAACTTTGAACTAGAGATAAACTTCAAACCTTCAACAAAGCCAGTCTTCTGCCGACCCAAACCAGTTCCTATTGCCTTGACAGAAGAGCTCAACCAAGCATACGAAGCAGGTGTAGCTAAAGGCATATGGGAACCAACTCAATTCAACCAGTATGGAACACCAGTTGTACCTGTACGCAAATCTACAACAGGTCAAGCTGCAGGGAAGATCAGAGTATGTGGAGACTACTCCAAGACTATCAATAATCAGCTAGAAACACATAGGAAACCTATCCCACTACCAGAAGATCTAATCAGAAAACTAGGTGGAGGCTATTGCTACACAAAGATTGATTTAGCAGATGCCTACAATCAAATATTGTTGGCACCAGAAAGTCAACGACGACTAGCACTATCAACACACCGAGGAGTACTACTACAGAAGAGGTTGCCCTTTGGCATAAGCTCAGCACCAGGGTATTTTCAAGAAATCATGGAGCAACTGACACAAGACCTCCCAGGAGTAGCAGTATACCTAGATGATATACTAGTGAGTGGAGCCAATGCAGAGAGCCATCTACAAAACTTACGTCGACTTCTTCAAAGATTAGAAGAAAGAGGGCTCAGATGTAGAAAAGACAAGTGCTGTTTTGCTCAACCTACAGTAGAGTATCTGGGACACAAACTCACTTCAAAGGGAATCACTAAAGGAAAGAAGGCAGATGCAGTACAACAGATGCCAGTCCCAACAGACTTAACTCAGCTAAGATCTTTCTTAGGAGCTACACAATTCTACAGCAAGTTCATACCCAATCTGTCACAACTCACAGGACCATTGCACAAACTGACACGCAAAGGAGAGACCTGGAAGTGGGGCACTGAACAAGAAAAGAGCTTCAGCAAACTGAAAGATATGCTATCAACTGATAGTGTCTTAGCACACTTCAACCCAGATCTTGACATTGGAATCTCATGTGATGCTTCAGAAACTGGACTGGGAGCTGTACTATTTCATCGTTATCCTGATGGAAGTGAGAGACCAATAGCCAATGTTTCAAAAACACTGACCAGCACACAGAGGAAATATGGACAATTACAAAAAGAAGCTCTCTCAATCATATTTGCTCTAAAGAAGTATCACCAGTACCTGTATGGTCGACGGTTTATCTTGGTAACTGACCACAGACCTCTTCTCACACTTCTAGGACCTACCAAAGGAGTTCCAGCTCTAGCAGCCAACAGACTAGCAAGATGGGCACTGGTACTAAATCAGTATGACTACACCATAGAATACAGATCTACCCAGCATCATCAAAATGCAGATGTCCTCTCAAGACTGCCAGTTGGACCTGATAAAGAGTTTGATGCAAGAGAAGATGAGGATGATGTTGATACAGTATGCACTATACACAGCTACAATCTTGGAGCACCATGCTATGCCTTGTATCATGGACCTAGACGCAACAGACAACCTAGATGGGTTCCAGCCATTGTTACTAAGATATATGGAACTCGTAGTCTCAATGTCAAAGTGGTACCAAAGGGACCTACTTGGAGAAGACATGTTGAACAACTCAGACCAAGATACTCAACAGAAGAAGATCAAGACCCTGTAGATAAACCTGATATAACAGAGGAGACAAAACTGCAACTACCAGCCCCTACAACTGTAACAGAGCAACCTCCGTCTAGAAGAAGACTACGCAACCCTCGTCTACCTGATGGAGATGAGTATAGCAGAGACAAACCCCGAAGGTCTAAGAGAACCAGAAAGAACCTTTAGCTTAGTGAGGAGGTGTCATGCAAGTGCCAAGTATTACTGGTACTTTGCCAACAAACATTATGCTTTTTAGCTAAAGCTTTATACAGACAGCTTTATGAGACAGTACTATATAATATTAGCTTGTATAAAGCTTTAGCTAAAAAGCATAATGTTTGTTGGCAAAGTACCAGTAATACTTGGCACTTGCATGACATTAACCTTGGCCCTAAAAGAGCATTAATGAAGCCTGCGATCTTAGCTTAAATCTAAAAGTCTGTAAACTAATAACTGAAAAATAACAAGGGCCCCCTTTAAGAAAAGTCATTGGAATAATGTTCAAATGGCCTTTCTTAAAAGGGTGCCTTTGTCATTTTTCATGACAAGGGCACCCTTTTCATGGTTAATGGTTCATGGTTAGTGGACGAAGGTTAATGGAGTCGAGAAGGGACCAGCACATAATGACTGCTCAGAGGATATATTATATCCTCTAAGCAAGCATAATGTGCTGATTTCTTCTCGACTCCATTAACCTTGGTTGAAGCAATATGCTATTTCGAATACAACTCACCTTTATATGCAAAATCAACTTTTCTCTGTAGACATTCATAATCTTGAGTGAGTAAAAGTTGTTCAAAAAATGACGACAAATTTATTTGTATTTTAGCTAGATGCAGAAGTTTTATCTATCTTTTATTAAAACTAGCATGAATATATTAAGCGACAATATATTAAACTCCAAAGCTTTATGGTTTTTTCTTTGAAACTTTAAAAGTGACACCGATGAAATAATTAATAACTGCATGCCGGTAATAATCTTTTACTCAAAGTAGTTCCTTGTTTAACTTGATCTGATACTTTGGCGTATCTGAAGAAGGCTAACGGCAGGAACATCGCTCCACTCAAAGGAGAGTACAGAATATTGGTGACATTCGCTTCGCAAATGAAAGAGTTAAATTAATCTTTCCAAAATTCGGACGAGCTAGCAAATGTACAGTGCCACACTATATTTGAACGTTACCTCTAATAAAATGCCACTATAGGGGAACAGTAAAAAAATAGAGCGCCATGGCGTTCAAATAGAGGTTTTACAGTAAACACCGTAACCATTTTATAACAACCTGATAATCAGCAAAAGGATGAGGTAGTAGGGCATTTCTTTAAACTTATATAAGCTTTATCTATCTGTTGAATTGAAGCATTCTACAATTTTAGTTGTGCATAATTTGAATCAAAATGGAACGATGTCATATCAATGACATCTGCATCTCTGACGGCGGGTTCATTTTCATTTGTAAAATTTCACAAGTTTGAGGTTACCTTTTGAATTTCCATTCATATCATTTTGGATTCAGTTGCATTTCTTGCTAAATGTTTACAAAAACATTACCATGAAGCCTGTTAGTGGTCTCGTAGTCTTGTATTTTGTCAAGGCTGATCTTTGTCAATCAGAGTTACTTTCCGACACTCTGCAGTTGAAATCTGGTGGCTCATTGAGAAGCGCATGCCGAGTTCCGTGGAAAATTGCTTATACAGCAAACTAGTTGGCAGCATAGACACGTGTATAAGTATTAAAGTAATAGACAGAACTACTCCATTACTCTGTGTTTAGTTTTATACATATCCATAAACTAGGAGTTATCTTCTACATGACACTTTCAGAGACCAATACAGTAACTACTATTACTCTACACTGTAAGTGTTTAGTTCTACACATATCCATAAACTGGGAGTTATCTGCTACATAACACTTTCCGTGACCTATATAATAATTACTCTATTACTCTGGGGGTTTAGTTCTACGCATATCCATATACTAGGTGCTAGGCTGATGACATTTGCCGGTGTGTGTGTGTAGCAAGGGCAAGAAGCCATTTGTATGCATGTTTGACTTATTCTTGGTGTAACCTTGTGTTTTCTATTTGGAACATTTGTTTTGAATTACGTTTTGTTCCTACCAACATTGTATTTGCAGCCATTGCACCTTCTGCCCAAGCCCGCTGTTTTAAACCTTTGTGGTTCATTTTGTAAACATGGATTGGTCGACTTTTATGTCTCTCCCTGAGTGGCATCATACTCGTTGAATCTTAAATTTTATTATAGCAAATAATAATAGTTGAACACCTTGAATCTGCTGAATACCATAATATGAATATCCTTGAAGGAAGCTAATGATTAATAATATCTTCCAATGGCCAGCTAAAAGCTATATCAAGTAACGTGACAGCGGTTTACTGATTGTTTTTAGTCTAGAAAGCACACGATGCTTGTAAGAAAAACAAGACTTCAGCTTCTGACGATCCAAGTAGTTGGCTGCAGGGGACTGATCAAAACATCTTGCACCTGAGCATGAGCAGGCAACCCTAGCTGATATACGACTGTCTGGGCTACGTCCTCTGGTTCCAGTGCCTGTAATAAAACAGTATACAACATCTATGATTACATGTACCATAAGGCCTCATGCTCAAGTCACGCGGTTTGTCGTTGGGCACGGCTTCTGGTTCAAGGTCATAGACCGCAGCTTAAGGCCACTCTTTTAAAACTTACGGGGGCTTAGGGTGGCTTCTCGATAAATGTGGTCTCTGCTTAGCTCCCACGCTATAGCCATAGAATCGCATTCATGATGCACTTTTATGTACGGGGGTTTTGGCGACCTACCCGTTTATTTTCAAGGCCATGTTTATGGAATACTTTAGACTAAAGAAGAATTTATTGCTCTAAGTCGAGATGAATTCGTGACACACAAGTGAGAGACAAAGGATTGGAAGCGTGTTAATACCTGCCGACGTCGAAGCAGAAACTATGGACCAAACTGAGTGCAAAACAGTTTTTCTTATTCAAGAGGACGGGGGTATAACAAAACCCGTCTCGACACTCTCGCTCCCGAAGGGGTCAAGGATGACAAAACCTCAGTCGTTAGCCGCGATCTGTGGGCATATACGGTTTGTTGGTAAGGGCGGCTAGATATCACAGACGGCTTGTTGGAGGTTCTTTTTTCCTAGGTGAGTCATCTGTTTGTGAGCACAAGCCGTGCGGCTTGAGCATGAGGACTTACAGTAAAAGTTCTCCAGTATTAAATAAGCTTATTTGTATAATTATGCTCAGGCTGTCTAATACATCAAACAATTAAAATTTGATACAAGATTAAAAAAGTTACATGCATTTGCTACATATGTTAGCATGGGCTCAAGGCCGGTTCACACTATATCGCCGTATTTCGGCGTTGATGCCACAATACTTCGGTGATCGTCAATGATAACCATGTTTACACCATCACATACCCAACAGCGTTTGCATCAGGAAATACTCCGTGGCGTAGTGTTTTCATTTATCTTTTAAAATTTTCACGAAGAAACCTTTTTGTTTTCGCGTGCTGCAATCAGAAACTAGTCCCGCAGCGAATATCATAAATGGATATGAATAAATCAATCTATCCGCGACCGTAAATTACCATCGCCGAAATGGTTCTCATTTGAAAGGCGGTCGTTGATGCTCGGCGAAATATCGGGAAAATTTGACAGCTGCAAACATTCTCGACGTGTCCGCGATGCATAGTTGATGCCATCAATTCCCGGTTCACATAATCGACGATGAACGCCAAAAGGGAAACGCTGACCAACGGTGATATAGTGTGAACCGGCCTTTAGGCGTTAGACTGAAAAATACCTTTGCCTTAAATTGATAAGTTAACTTAGTTAACTAAATCGTTAATGCCAATCACTAATTAATCTATATATAAATTTCAGTGTTTGTCGTTTGTTATCCGAATGTCCAATTATAGCGATAACATTTTAGGTACGAAAAATCAGTATCACAATGGATTTGAACTCTGAACTTCCAGGTCTGCAGACAGGCAAGCTAGCCCATTACACTACGCTGCACCTGCCATACTATGGATCAATACTGCACAGACTTATGCAGTGCTTGCAAAAATACTATTGGTTCCTAGCACGCTTGAAGCTCGCGTTTGTATGATAGATCGTTACGCGTAACATAACCTCACAAGCTGTATCAGATGTAGGACATGGCTCTTATTACAGTGAGTTACAGGAGTCTAGATGGCTACTTACAGTGAGTATAGATAGTTTTGCTAGCTTAAGTTACTCAAATTCATTGGGTAATTATATTCAGCTTATATTATTCAGCTTCAACAATTATTTTATTCAGTTAGTAACAATATAATTTTAACAAAATTTGCACTTCTATAAAATGTTTACTAAACCACTAATGATTCCATGTTACAATCAGCCTGTGTGTGAGTAGTTACGTCCTGCACAGATCTTTTGCTAGCAATGCATAAATAACTATCCTTTACAGTGATTTGTATATAAAGTTTTTAAAAGTGTATTTCTGCAAAATCTCATCAAATAAATATTTACTATTGGTATGCATTTGCATATAATAATACTAATAATAGGCCTAATTAATGTCATCAATGTTGTTATTATAACATTGATAACAATTATGTTATGTTAACACCAGTGCTAACACTAATGTTGACATTAGTGTTAATAATAACAATAATCTTGCATAGACAAGTTCATAGCTCTTCTGCTAGCACAAACAGTTGCCTAATAGAGACAATATAAGATGACCTATAAGCGGCGAAATGGTTAAACTTTTCAACAGAAATTTTTCTATTTAAAATTTTTCCTCTATTAGGAAAATCATTAAAATTACACTTTATAAATTTTTTTAAAAGTATTCGAAGAAATCACTTAATATTAATATCGATGTTTTAAAAAGAAAATCTACGTTGAGGCAACAATTATATAGGTTATCGCCAAAGGCATTCTATTCACAACTATAGTTTGGGGCTCAGTGGCAGTTATTACTGATGGACAACATTTTTTGTCAACTTATAGTACATGTAACATGAAAATATTGGAATGAAAATCCATGTGAATTTGATAAAAACTGCACAGAGGCCGGTTGATTACACTTGCTGGTTTATGAAATCTAAGCATTTTATTGACATTGTTCAGCAGAAGCAGAACAATTGTAAACAGGCCTCTATAGTTATTAGCAGTGTCTTGTCTTTTTAGATGAGTTTTTAAATTAATGTGATCTAAAGCAATTTTTTAACACACTATACACATCAGAGTATTTGTTAACATTTTTTAACCCATCAGATAATTTGTTAACACCTCATGACACTTCAAAGTATTTACTAACACCCTACGACATAGCAGTGTAATTTTTAACACCCTATGACACATCAGAATACTTGTTAACTTCATATGACACACCAAAGTTTTTGTTAACACCCTATAATACACCACAGCTATTGCTAGCACCCTATAACTCGCCAGAATATTTGTTAATATCCTATAACACCTCAATGTATTTGTTAACACCTCATGACATATCAGAGCATCCGTTAACACCCTATGACACATCAGAATACTTGTTAACACCCTATAACACTCAAGTGTTTGTTAACTCCCTATAACACATTAGAGTAATTGTTAACACCTTATAACACATCAGAGTATTTTATAATTGGCCAAGAACCATCAAGTCATGAAACTTATTTTTGTATTTTGTCAACAAACTGAAAAAAGTTATCTACCGTTTCACAAGTTACTTGGTGACATGCTCATACCATAGCATAGTGCAAGTGTCCACTGCATAACACGGCGTTAATAAATAAGTTTCTTTACCACTGGTTACTTAGCAACCAATGAGAAGACTGGCAGCATGCTGAACTTCAATGTTATACGTAGAAGGGTCTGCTGCATAACATGGTGGCAACAGACAGTTTCACATCATCACATTTTAAGAAACCTTTAAAGGAGTTATGACATGAGAATTATATCAACTACATAGTAACAAGTACTTCCTGTTACTTTAACCTTTCAATTTTGCTAACCAAGAATTTGGTCATTTTGATCATTTGGTCAGCAGATTGAAACAAATGTATAATATGTATGAACATATCACCATGTAACTTATTACCAGTATTAATAAGACACTTGGTGACATATTCATAGCATAACAAAGGTCTCTGCTGCATTACACACAGTGTTAACAAATAGTTCCTTCGCTTATGGCGGCCGACCAAAGGATTGGCACTTGGCAGCATGCTGAACCGTCGCATAGCATGGTGTGAACAGACAGTTTCACATCATCACATCTTAAGAAACCTTTAAAGGAGTTATGACATGAGAATTATACCGACTACATAGTAACAAGTACTTCCTGTTACTTTAAACTTTCAATTCTGCAAACTCAGTATAAGGACATACCAAAGCTTGCAAATGTATGTATGTTCTAATGCTCACATGTACACTTATTCGACTGCTCTGTCTTGCTGGCTTCAGAATCAAATTAAAGATAATTTACCTATAGTTCATGTGATTAAAGTAATGCTAAGAAAAAAACTAAATGGCACTGACCTTCATTTGACTGAATATGGCTGCAGCACGCTCGTCTCCTAAATGTAAGCCTATGAAGGGTGTTTCTACCAATCTAGGACTGATTTGCTAAAACAGAACAAGGTTGTAAAACTATGGCACAAACAAGATTTGCAATGGATGCACAGCTTATCTATGCTAAAGACAGCAAGGCTGTCTAGCTTAGTCAGATTTCTATACTAAAACTGTTTGTGCATCCCCATTATGCTCTGCATATAACTTGTGTGCAAACTCATTGCCTATCCCCATTTTAATGACCTTGAATAGTCACTTATACATATGCGATATCTTCATAAGGTATAAGTTTGGCTCGCATGATCTGGTGATGACTCATGCATTTTATCACTGAATACAGATTCAAAAGTTGACCAGATGTGATGCTTTACTTTATAACTCATGGCAACTGAGGTGTGAACCAAACTTCGCTAAAATCTAACTACTGAAGACTTCATAGGATATTTACTGAACATTTCAACATGATAACAAATTCTAGTAGACTTTTATAATAACACCAAGTCTGAACGGAGATGAACTATGATCACCTACTGTAGGTAAATAATTAGATGACATACCTACTGATGGTCTGAAGTTAAAGACTAGATGACATACCTACTAATGGTCTAAAGTTAAGGAATAGATGACATACCTACTGATGGTCTGAAGTTTAGGACTAGATGACATACCTAATGATGGTCTGAAGTTAAAGAATAGATGACATACCTACAGATGGTCTGAAGTTAAAGATTAGATGTCATACCTACTGATGGTCTGAAGTTAAAGACTATATGACATACCTACTAATGGTCTGAAGTTAAGGAATAGATGACATACCTACTGATGGTCTGAAATTAAGGAATAGATGACATACCTACTGATGGTCTGAAGTTTAGGACTAGATGACATACCTAATGATGGTCTGAAGTTAAAGAATAGATGACATACCTACAGATGGTCTGAAGTTAAAGATTAGATGTCATACCTACTGATGGTCTGAAGTTAAAGACTAAATGACATACCTACTAATGGTCTGAAGTTAAGGAATAGATGACATACCTACTGATGGTCTGAAATTAAGGAATAGATGACATACCTAATGATGGTCTGAAATTAAGGAATAGATGACATACCTAATGATGGTCTGAAGTTAAGGAATAGATGACATACCTACTAATGGTTTGAAGTTAAGGAATAGATAACATACTTACAGATGGCCTGAAGTTAAGGACTAAATGACATACCTACTGATGGTCTGAAGTTAAAGACTAAATGACATACCTACTAATGGTCTGAAGTTAAGGAATAGATGACATACTTACTAATGGTTTGAAGTTAAGGAATAGATAACATACTTACTGATGGCCTGAAGTTAAGGACTAGATGACATACCTACTGATGGTCTGAAGTTAAGGACTAGATGACGTACCTAGTGATGGTCTGAAGTTAAGGAATAGATGAGATACCTACTAATGGTTTGAAGTTAAGGAATAGATGACATACTGATGGTCTGAAGTTAAGGAATAGATGACATACCTACTAATGGTTTGAAGTTAAGGAATAGATGACATACTTACTGATGGCCTGAAGTTAAGGACTAAATGACATACCTACTAATAGTATGAAGTAAAGGAATAGATGACATACCTAGTGATGGTCTGAAGTTAAGGACTAGATGACATACCTAATGATGGTCTGAAGTTAAGGAATAGATGACATACCTACTGATGGTCTGAAGTTAAGTAATAGATGACATACTTACTGATGGTCCGAAGTTAAGAAATAGATGACATACCTACTGATGGTCTGAAGTTTAGGACTAGATGACATACATACCGATACTCTGCAGTTAAGTTCCGACTGCATGTCAAAAAGCTCATGCCGAGTACCCTGGGTAATAGCAGTCAAAGCAAACTTTGAGGCTGCATAGACATGGCTATGAGCGGGAGGCCGTACTTGGTGTCCTGAAAGACTGCAAATGGATAAGACAGAGTTGTGTGGTTTGGCCTCAAACTAGTAATTGAAACTTTTGGTACATGTTAGTTGGCATTTTATGTAGGGTGTTATTGGGTGCTTTTCAGTTAAAAACTCGAGTGATCAATTTTCGTTTTCTCGGTAAAATAGAATCATCATAGACACTTTATGATCAATATCTCTATTATATATAAGAGTAGTTCCTGTAATGGCTAACTACATCTTTATATTTGTATCACTGGTGATAACTTGCTTTCTATAATAGAATTCATGAGATATTTACCTGTTGATGTTTATAATATGACATTCTTTGGCTCCTTTTGATTTCATACTAGCTACTGCTTCTCTGGTTATCCTTAACACCCCCATAACGTTTACCTGTTAATAAACATTAACTTCTCACCTCAAACCTGAAAAAATTTTTTATGGTTAAATCTGGTTAGTAAATGCTACTGAAAATAGATACATTAAAGTTTAGCAACCTACATCAAACACTAGCTGCCAGTCTTCAGATTTCCCTGACAGAATTGGACTGCTCTTGGATAAGCCAGCATTGTTGATGCACACATCTACTCCGCCATATTTTTCTTTAATTTTGGAGAACATGGAGATGACATCGTCTTCTTTGCTCACATCGCAGGGAATAATAGTTAGCTCTCCCTTAGATCCAAATGTCGACTCTAGTTCCTAGAAGAACCATTTTTGGTTTGTTAATGCCAAACATACTTGACCTGTAGAACTTGACTTTACTGTATGTAGACGATAGCATTACGCCATACTAGCAACGCATAAATCTACTGTACCATACTAGTAATATATAACTCTACTATACCATACTATAGTAATATATAACTCTACAAAACCATACTAGTAATATATAACTCTACAATACCATACTAGTAATATATAACTCTACTATACCATACTAGTAAAATATAACTCTACTATACCATACTAGTAATATATAAGTCTACTATAGCATACTAGTAATATATAACTCCACTATACCATACTTGTAATATATAACTCTACGATACCATACTAGTAAAATATAACTCAACTATACCATACTAGTAATATATAACTCTACTATACCATACTAGTAATATATAACTCTACTATAATACTATACTAGTAATATATAAATCTACTCTATGTCATCCCAATAATGCATAATTGAGCTGTAGGCCCTTAGCCTAAAATTGAACCTAATCTTCACGAGACATGCAGGTACTGTAGCTTACTGAATAAGTTGCTTTTATTTTAATGTTTCACACAAAACATCGCTTCATTGTGGTAGACAGTTAACTGTCATAAAATTATGTATATTACTAAAATCTGTTAACTATCATACACCCCAATGTGGTGCTACAGTATACAATATATAGGCCCTACATATATATCTATTTAGAGGTCTTTAGTTGAACCGGAACAGTCTTTCCAGTTCTCTTTGGAAATGTTCTGTCTGTTCTAAGCTTTCTAACAATTCTTTATAAAAGTTAAAGACCCTAATAAAACAGTTAAAAGCCAGTTTTAGGACTGTTGTATACTGTACAAAATATGAACTGTTTTAGAAATCTGTTCCAACACACTGATCCATAATCTCACTGTGCCATTCAACAAAACATTAGTCTGCTTTATTGCACAGTTAATGGGTATACATCTGTTTCATGGTGAAAACTTATGTTAGTTTTCATACAAATATAGCAAGAGCGAGATGTATAACGTAGAAAGTTGCGTAGGCCTTCATATGTTCGCTTTGTTACTTTAGGAATACCGTCTATTCTCCACATACAAATATTGTCAATTTTTTACTTGTAGTGCCTCTAATCTTCTTCCGCACCCGACTACTTTCATGCCATGCTCCAAGAGTTTGCTAACGGTCGCTTTGCCTATACCTGTTGCAGCTCCGGTGATTAGCGCTACCTTTCCACACCACCTCTCCATACTCCCTTTCTCTCGGTTGATAGGCTTGTTCTGCACGCCCTCTTTTTTAAATGCCCCACTTTCTGCATTTCTGCAAAAAAACCGGACGATGCTGGTTTTATGACAAGAAATGACAACTTCACTAAAAAAGGTCTATTACATGCGGTATGTCGTTTCAAAATGCTATACGATTGGTTCGCCAAAGTACAAATAAAGATATGCACTGAACGTTCGCTAAAGATCAAAAGCATTGTAAAACACAACATCAATGTGCATGCTTCTTTTGCACCCTGACCATGTTTTTGAGAACTTAGGCTAAAAACACTAATTTTGTGTCCGAGACTCTAAAAGCAGGCCTCGAAGATTTTATATTTATGCAGCTTTCTCGGATTAGTAGATACCAGACAGTACATATTCTTCTAACACACTGATCCATAATCTTACTGCGCTATTCAACAAATTGTCAGTCTTTTATATTATACAGTGTGTGGATATACATATCTTTCATTGTAAAAACATGCTAGTTTTCATACAAATATAACAAAAGCTAGGTGTACAACGCTGAAAGTGGTGTAGGCCTAAAAATGTTCACATTAATAATTTAGGAATATCACACATTCTCCACATGTCTATCTTTATCTGCAGTGCCTCTAGCCTTCTATCGCACTCGACTACCTTTATGCCGTGCTTTAATTACTCATTCGCACCAGTGTCGTATAGGGACGTATTAAATAATAGTCCCTATACGACACTGATTCCCAAAAAGACGGAGTTAACTCCCGAATTTATAACGTTGCTAGGCACCCCATCTTGCCTCTCAAATTTGTCTATTCCGTTTATCGTTATTTTTAAATTACATATGACTGATTTTGATTAGTCAGAAAAATTTTTCTGGCTAATCAAACAAACGTATAAAGATGCCTCAATTTTTTTGGCAAAAGTTTTAATGAAAACACTACGCCCGTTGCGACATCTAGCTAAACCGAAAATCATCGCAGTCACTTAAAAATTTATCGTTCACGATCAATTTTTTGCAACTTCAGAAATAATTATGCATATTCAGAAGGAGTAAGGCAGTTAGAGGCTGCATAAATCAAATCAAAACATTATTTTTAGTGACTCAAAGTTTTAACTAACCTTAAATTTTGTCAATTTGAATCGCTATGCTCGGATAGAAATGCACCTTTTAGGCTGTCAGCCGTAGTCAGACTAAAGTTATTATTCACTCTCGATAGGATCATATTGATTCTTAGAGCTGCCTCTGAAGTCTGAAAAGTCAAGCACAGAGTTACTGAACATGTTTTTATTATTTGAAACATGTTTATGACAGTTTATTTGAGTTATATTGCGATGTAGATTTGCTATGCTTTGAAGGACAACACACGCGAGAAAAAATTCTAAATTAGAGTTTCGTGATTTTCATGTTCATGACTAACTGTATACGTATAAATAATATTCCTAACTTTGTATTGTATGTAATAAATAAGTAACTTTAGTCAAACACTGTATATTTTGCAATTTTTATGGTGCAAGTCTAACTTTGTTTTAGCAAATAACTTTTTGTTTTTTGCTGCTTATATATTGATTTTGTGTTGCTTCTGTTGCAATTATTTAGTGTTTGCAGGTTCTGTTGTATAAATCAATGTACTCACATGTACTGATGTGAAGATGAAGAAGAGCCTCTGTCTTTTGTTACACTTCCTTATATCCTCCCCTATACTGCCTTACACTAGCTTATCTACTAGCTTTACCCACTAGCTTTATCCAGCTTTATGCACTCACCGTAATTACCAAGACCTCCTGTACTGCCTTGAGCTCAGACACCAATATAGCCTGAGCCTAACAAATCCTATAATACAACAGGTTCAATGTGTGTATGCAAACAAATTTATGTTCTTAGCAGCTCAGAATTTTTGATTTTACTGAAAGTATGCCCATGTTAATAGGTATTGTGTAATTTTTCTGATTTTTTTTCGAAAACCAGTGTTCTGCATGTTTTGCTGTGCAACTGTTCTGTTTGCAACTTTAAGTAATAAAGTCAGAGTTATTTGATATCAAAGAGTATTTAAAGTTATTTTACATTATTCCGATTACATTTCATTACAATTATAAGTTACATCTGACCCTTTGAGGACAGCCATTACGCTGATGTGGCCCTCGGTGAAAATGAGTTTGACACCCCTGCCGCTATGGTTATTAGGGCTATCTTCTCACACCACCTTTCCATATTGCTTTTATATTCACCTGTTATGGCCTACGTATGGCGCCTTACAGTGCCTCGCCTTGCGCGTTCACAACTCGAGTTGTACAACTCGAGTTGCACAACTCGAGTTGTGAACACGCAACGCGACTTTTCAAAAGTAAGGTGCAATATATTGGTATTACGGTAGCATAACCGTAGATCTAGTTATATTAACAATGGTACATCAATAGGCACCCGTTAGCTAATAGAAATTAAACTATTAGTCTGGTGGCCACAGGGCATTATCGTGTCAACAGGTGGCAGAAGATGGGGTCTATGGTAACTTGACACTTTTAACATGTTTCTAATTTATTCATTATTAATTTAGTTTCCTACCGCTATTTTAGTTGATAAGCTAAGAGTAATTTGCCATTAAATGGTGAGTAGTTATACAAAAATAAATTTTTTCTTACGCCGTGCGCAGTCAGTCGGACCAGCTAATCAGAGCCGTAGACCAACATTTACCTCATGTTGTAGTAGGGGGGTATTAAATTACCCCGATATCAATTAGGTTTGTTGTCAGATTCCTGTCTCATCGAGCGACCGCAGGCGTTTGGAGTAATGATCGAAAACTTTAATTTACATGTACTAATTATACCGATTTAATAGCTAACTGTCATGGATTACATAATTCAATATAATCAACTACTACATTATATTAGATAAAAGGTTGTTCAACGCACTAACACGTTCAACACTGCATCTTTATGGCAAGTCTGATTCTACAAGTGAAGCCGACGCCAGATACAGGTTGTTCTCATCAAGGACATCTTATGAAAAAAACTTTCCACCAAGAGGGTTCTCTCCGTCGGCATTTAATGAGGGTCAATTACTAAGCAGCAATACAGCAGTGGAAAATTCAACCATTAATGGTGCCCCCAGATCCCACAAACCACGTCTGGAGTAAAGATGATGATGAGATTTCTGGGCAATGCTTTCCTGATGAGCAAAGAGCTATTCCTAGGCAGCTTGTCCAATGGACCAGTTGCTCATGCAAAAAAAAGAGTTTGCAAGTCTATGCGGCTGTGTAGAGTGCAGTAATGAAATGACTGACGAGATTGAGGATGGTAATCAATTAGACTGTGATGATGAGCTTTAAGATTATAATTATGTAATAGTTTTATTAAATACTTTGCAATATGCTTTCTAGAAACAATTAACAGTTTTTGATGTATCATGATAAACAGACTATGTATTTTGGTAAACATGCTATATAATAATCATACTAGTCTTCATAAGTCTTCATAGTCTTCATACTAGTCATCATAAGTACTAAGATACCCATACAAAGACATGATATTAATTAATCATTCAGAAAGTTGGTTGTCATCGAACATACTGCACCACACATTCCATCATACTGGTTACATTC
Source organism: Watersipora subatra (assembly GCF_963576615.1). Classification (NCBI taxonomy): domain Eukaryota; kingdom Metazoa; phylum Bryozoa; class Gymnolaemata; order Cheilostomatida; family Watersiporidae; genus Watersipora; species Watersipora subatra. The sequence continues at coordinate 19,930,775 of NC_088710.1, forward strand.
AACATTTCAACCAAACATGGTTTCAAAATACTGCATGGTTTTAACATGCTACCAGTACCATAAATCTAAAGCTAAGCCAGAAATTTCGCATATTGATGTCAGTTAAATAAAAAAGAAATAATTTTAATAATAATTTCATTTAAAAGATTAAGTTTACATTAGATTTGTTAGTTAGTCTGCGTCACAACCAGTGTACCCAATGAGGTATACAGTATAGCCTGTCAATCAGTAGTTGTACAGGTATCAATGTAACGAGTATGAAGAGGGTTTCTGGCAGATCAGTGGCTAAGGTGATGGCGAGAAATGTTTGTCATATCAAGTCCCTGGCGGCCGACTACAATGTAAAGAATCGCATCCATTAGAGACAATGAGTTCAAAATACAAAATGATCATATAGACATATAAGAGCTGACATACATTTATGGTGCAATATTTATCGATCATAACCTACCCGAAAAACGATCTATCAAAGCATGTAGCAATAAATTTAAAACTTGAAAATAGGAAGAGCTACAATACTGATTTGAACGTGTACGCAATGTGCATAGCCCTACATAAAAGTAATAGATGTACCCCTTTAGCTTTAACCACAACAATAATTAGTTAACTCATACATCGCATACTTCTGTAAGGTAATAATTGATATGTGAGTGCTATAACAATACAATATAATACAATTGATTAAAATACAACAAAATATGTATTAATATATATAATATGACACAACATAATGCAACATATCAGTCCTATAGCACAATTCAAATCAGTTCAATAGAACATAATACAGCTATTATAATACAATACAATAGAATATAGTGTAATAACACAATAATACAGTACTGATAAGTTCTGCATGACACAATATAGTAACTTAAAACTAACCAAACCATCAGTTAAATAACAATCATACATTTGCATAAAGGTACTACACTTTGTGTTGATATTGGTTTGACGTTTCAAAGAGTAATACAGTCTCCAATTTTGTAAATAGGCGAGCTAAGTCTTAATAAAAATCAGCAGAGGCATTCTATATTACAAATAGTCCAGTATTACTGGTTTATTAAAAAAATACCCAATCTAGGTATTCTAGTATAAGTAAGTATAAGTAATATAAGTAGCTTATAATGTTATGTAGTGCTACCGTTTTAGCCTAAAAATTAAACAAATTGAGTTAGGCTATTGAGTGTATGAAACAGTGAGTGTCTGAAGACACAGCAACAATACCTACGACAGAGATTAGTTTATTGTATAGTTTGTAACCAATATGTAAAATCTGGACTGAGAAGTTTGACTTGAGAGTTTGATTCATTATAATCAACACCTATCACTCATTGATCCAACTGACTACAGTACACAGTGAAGGAAACGCAAGATTTTCAATAAAGCAATGCATTTAATCTTTGATTAATTATTCATAAATATTAAGTAAATGAGTTTGCTATCATCTCACCTTATTTTTTTCAGGGGTTTGAGATTCTTTGCAACTTGAGAAGCTCTTTGTTATTTCGACTCACTAGCAATCTTCCTCAAGCATTCAGTGTGGCATTTACATACGACTAACACTGCGAGCTGCGATCTGACTGTTTGTAGATAGTGCTCTACATCTCATAAAAACTTTGGATTATCACTTTTTCCGTTAGTAAAACTTTGTTGACTTCTTAACATGTAAAACTTGATTATAATGAATTATGTAACTGATAATAGCTAGCTGTGGTAATCAATTTAAATAGAAGATACTAAATTTGCGCTACTACTAACCGGCGTATACGGCAGTTTCTAACACGGAACAGCGGAAACAGACTAAGGGCACAAATGTTATCGGTGAATGCAAATACGCCCCGTATTAAACAAATGCATAGATTTATGTTTACCTAGCTGATTTGGCTAATTGCGCATGGCGCAAGGGAAATCTCATTTATGCATTTCTACCCATCTTTTAATGGCAAATAATCCCTGCTTGACAAGAATAATTCCGGTAGGTATAATAAAAAAATTAGGAGATGTTTTATTCTATCCATTAAATCTAAAATTCGTTATACCCCATTGTCGTGCCACCTTGGCAAAAAACGACACAAAAATGCCCTGTGGCCACCAGACTATATGTATGTACTGTAAAACTAAAGCTAATAGCGAATTATTAGAATTATACTGTGCCGAGTTTGCAACTCGAGTTGTACAACTCGAGTTGTTATGGCGCCTTACAGTGCCTCGCCTTGCGCGTTCACAACTCGAGTTGTACAACTCGAGTTGCACAACTCGAGTTGTGAACACGCAACGCGACTTTTCAAAAGTAAGGTGCAATATATTGGTATTACGGTAGCATAACCGTAGATCTAGTTATATTAACAATGGTACATCAATAGGCACCCGTTAGCTAATTAAAAATTAAACTGTATGTACTGTAAAACTAGAGCTAATAGCGAATTATTAGAATTATACTGTGCCGAGTTTGCAACTCGAGTTGTACAACTCGAGTTGTGCAACTCGAGTTGTACAACTCGAGTTATATTTACAAACTCGAGTTGTACAACTCGAGTTGTGCAACTCGAGTTGTACAACTCGAGTTGCAAACTCGGCACAGTATAATTCTAATAATTCGCTATTAGCTTTAGTTTTACAGTACATACATATAGTCTGGTGGCCACAGGGCATTTTTGTGTCGTTTTTTGCCAAGGTGGCACGACAATGGGGTATAACGAATTTTAGATTTAATGGATAGAATAAAACATCTCCTAATTTTTTTATTATACCTACCGGAATTATTCTTGTCAAGCAGGGATTATTTGCCATTAAAAGATGGGTAGAAATGCATAAATGAGATTTCCCTTGCGCCATGCGCAATTAGCCAAATCAGCTAGGTAAACATAAATCTATGCATTTGTTTAATACGGGGCGTATTTGCATTCACCGATAACATTTGTGCCCTTAGTCTGTTTCCGCTGTTCCGTGTTAGAAACTGCCGTATACGCCGGTTAGTAGTAGCGCAAATTTAGTATCTTCTATTTAAATTGATTACCACAGCTAGCTATTATCAGTTACATAATTCATTATAATCAAGTTTTACATGTTAAGAAGTCAACAAAGTTTTACTAACGGAAAAAGTGATAATCCAAAGTTTTTATGAGATGTAGAGCACTATCTACAAACAGTCAGATCGCAGCTCGCAGTGTTAGTCGTATGTAAATGCCACACTGAATGCTTGAGGAAGATTGCTAGTGAGTCGAAATAACAAAGAGCTTCTCAAGTTGCAAAGAATCTCAAACCCCTGAAAAAAATAAGGTGAGATGATAGCAAACTCATTTACTTAATATTTATGAATAATTAATCAAAGATTAAATGCATTGCTTTATTGAAAATCTTGCGTTTCCTTCACTGTGTACTGTAGTCAGTTGGATCAATGAGTGATAGGTGTTGATTATAATGAATCAAACTCTCAAGTCAAACTTCTCAGTCCAGATTTTACATATTGGTTACAAACTATACAATAAACTAATCTCTGTCGTAGGTATTGTTGCTGTGTCTTCAGACACTCACTGTTTCATACACTCAATAGCCTAACTCAATTTGTTTAATTTTTAGGCTAAAACGGTAGCACTACATAACATTATAAGCTACTTATATTACTTATACTTACTTATACTAGAATACCTAGATTGGGTATTTTTTTAATAAACCAGTAATACTGGACTATTTGTAATATAGAATGCCTCTGCTGATTTTTATTAAGACTTAGCTCGCCTATTTACAAAATTGGAGACTGTATTACTCTTTGAAACGTCAAACCAATATCAACACAAAGTGTAGTACCTTTATGCAAATGTATGATTGTTATTTAACTGATGGTTTGGTTAGTTTTAAGTTACTATATTGTGTCATGCAGAACTTATCAGTACTGTATTATTGTGTTATTACACTATATTCTATTGTATTGTATTATAATAGCTGTATTATGTTGTATTGAACTGATTTGAATTGTGCTATAGGACTGATATGTTGCATTATGTTGTGTCATATTATATATATTAATACATATTTTGTTGTATTTTAATCAATTGTATTATATTGTATTGTTATAGCACTCACATATCAATTATTACCTTACAGAAGTATGCGATGTATGAGTTAACTAATTATTGTTGTGGTTAAAGCTAAAGGGGTACATCTATTACTTTTATGTAGGGCTATGCACATTGCGTACACGTTCAAATCAGTATTGTAGCTCTTCCTATTTTCAAGTTTTAAATTTATTGCTACATGCTTTGATAGATCGTTTTTCGGGTAGGTTATGATCGATAAATATTGCACCATAAATGTATGTCAGCTCTTATATGTCTATATGATCATTTTGTATTTTGAACTCATTGTCTCTAATGGATGCGATTCTTTACATTGTAGTCGGCCGCCAGGGACTTGATATGACAAACATTTCTCGCCATCACCTTAGCCACTGATCTGCCAGAAACCCTCTTCATACTCGTTACATTGATACCTGTACAACTACTGATTGACAGGCTATACTGTATACCTCATTGGGTACACTGGTTGTGACGCAGACTAACTAACAAATCTAATGTAAACTTAATCTTTTAAATGAAATTATTATTAAAATTATTTCTTTTTTATTTAACTGACATCAATATGCGAAATTTCTGGCTTAGCTTTAGATTTATGGTACTGGTAGCATGTTAAAACCATGCAGTATTTTGAAACCATGTTTGGTTGAAATGTTGAATGTAACCAGTATGATGGAATGTGTGGTGCAGTATGTTCGATGACAACCAACTTTCTGAATGATTAATTAATATCATGTCTTTGTATGGGTATCTTAGTACTTATGATGACTAGTATGAAGACTATGAAGACTTATGAAGACTAGTATGATTATTATATAGCATGTTTACCAAAATACATAGTCTGTTTATCATGATACATCAAAAACTGTTAATTGTTTCTAGAAAGCATATTGCAAAGTATTTAATAAAACTATTACATAATTATAATCTTAAAGCTCATCATCACAGTCTAATTGATTACCATCCTCAATCTCGTCAGTCATTTCATTACTGCACTCTACACAGCCGCATAGACTTGCAAACTCTTTTTTTTGCATGAGCAACTGGTCCATTGGACAAGCTGCCTAGGAATAGCTCTTTGCTCATCAGGAAAGCATTGCCCAGAAATCTCATCATCATCTTTACTCCAGACGTGGTTTGTGGGATCTGGGGGCACCATTAATGGTTGAATTTTCCACTGCTGTATTGCTGCTTAGTAATTGACCCTCATTAAATGCCGACGGAGAGAACCCTCTTGGTGGAAAGTTTTTTTCATAAGATGTCCTTGATGAGAACAACCTGTATCTGGCGTCGGCTTCACTTGTAGAATCAGACTTGCCATAAAGATGCAGTGTTGAACGTGTTAGTGCGTTGAACAACCTTTTATCTAATATAATGTAGTAGTTGATTATATTGAATTATGTAATCCATGACAGTTAGCTATTAAATCGGTATAATTAGTACATGTAAATTAAAGTTTTCGATCATTACTCCAAACGCCTGCGGTCGCTCGATGAGACAGGAATCTGACAACAAACCTAATTGATATCGGGGTAATTTAATACCCCCCTACTACAACATGAGGTAAATGTTGGTCTACGGCTCTGATTAGCTGGTCCGACTGACTGCGCACGGCGTAAGAAAAAATTTATTTTTGTATAACTACTCACCATTTAATGGCAAATTACTCTTAGCTTATCAACTAAAATAGCGGTAGGAAACTAAATTAATAATGAATAAATTAGAAACATGTTAAAAGTGTCAAGTTACCATAGACCCCATCTTCTGCCACCTGTTGACACGATAATGCCCTGTGGCCACCAGACTAATAGTTTAATTTCTATTAGCTAACGGGTGCCTATTGATGTACCATTGTTAATATAACTAGATCTACGGTTATGCTACCGTAATACCAATATATTGCACCTTACTTTTGAAAAGTCGCGTTGCGTGTTCACAACTCGAGTTGTGCAACTCGAGTTGTGAACGCGCAAGGCGAGGCACTGTAAGGCGCCATAAATACCAATATATTGCACCTTACTTTTGAAAAGTCGTGTTGCGCGTTCACAACTCGAGTTGTGCAACTCGAGTTGATCAACTCGAGTTGCGAACACGCAACGCGAGGATATGGCGCCTTACAGTGCCTCGCGTTGCGCGTTCACAACTCGAGTTGATCAACTCGAGTTGCACAACTCGAGTTGTGAACGCGCAACACGACTTTTCAAAAGTAAGGCGCAATATACTGGTATTACGGTAGAATAACCGTAGATCTGGTTATATTAACAATGGTATAGCAATAGACACCCGTTAGCTAATAGAAATTAAACTATGTATGTACTGTAAAACTAGAGCTAATAGCGAATTATTAGAATTATACTGTGCCGAGTTTGCAACTCGAGTTGTACAACTCGAGTTGCACAACTCGAGTTGTACAACTCGAGTTTGTAAATATAACTCGAGTTGTACAACTCGAGTTGCACAACTCGAGTTCATCAAAACCCAAGCCGAGTTCTTTAAACAGCAACTCGAGTTCAACAACTCGGCTTGAGAACATCTCATCGTTTCATTTTCTCTAGCTATATGGAATTTTTTGTGCATCATTAAACGCCGTTGAAATAATTTCTATGTTCATTTTGGTGTTCATTCAGTTTCTTGTCAGATTCTAGAGAGATGACTCTTTTCTTATTTGAAAAAGAAGTTGCCCGGCTGGCTGCGAATTTCTTTTTCCCAAACAGGTTTACATACGGCAGTAAAATTTTGGCTCATGTTTGGCTTTAGTAATTGAGCTTTAGTAACCAAAACTTACATCATTACATTAGAAATCAATAGTTATAATTAGAAAGGAACACAAAATTCTAAATAACGTAGCAAAACTGATGTTATCATTCAAAAAGTGCTGTTAAAACGTAAGAGGCGCTCACTTGAAACTCATTAATTTAAGCCATTTTGAATAATATTTTGGAATTTTGTGTTCCTCTCTAATTATAACTATTGACTTTCAATGTAATGATGTAGGTTTTGATTACTAAAACTCGATTACTAAAGCCAATCATGAGCCAAAATTTTACTGCCGTGTGTAAACCTGTTTGGGAAAAAAATTCGCTGCTCGGTTCTCATATAGATTGTTTTTAGTTTGCTTTTTACATTCTACAATTGTTTTTGTCTCTTTATATTTATAGAAATGAATATGCGCAAATCTCGCCAATATATAATTTAAATATGTATACATATTTAAATCATTATTATTATTAATATTAAATTTCTGTAAATGAGACACCCCAATTACTCACTTTGCTTTCTTTACGAACCCGTGTTAGTTTTGCGTATAGGTAACACAACTCGAGGTCATAAACCCAGGCCGAGTTGTACAATTCGGCAACTCGAGTTGGACAACACGGCAACTCGAGTTGTACAACTCGAGTTGTGAACGCGCAACGCGAGGCACTGTAAGGCGCCAGAGAGATGTTCTCAAGCCGAGTTGTTGAACTCGAGTTGCTGTTGAAAGAACTCGGCTTGGGTTTTGGTGAACTCGAGTTGTGCAACTCGAGTTGTACAACTCGAGTTATATTTACAAACTCGAGTTGTACAACTCGAGTTGTGCAACTCGAGTTGTACAACTCGAGTTGCAAACTCGGCACAGTATAATTCTAATAATTCGCTATTAGTTCTAGTTTTACAGTACACACATAATTTAATTTCTATTAGCTAACGGGTGTCTATTGATATACCATTGGTAATATAACCAGATCTACGGTTATGCTACCGTAATACCAATATATTGCACCTTACTTTTGAAAAGTCGTGTTGCGCGTTCACAACTCGAGTTGTGCAACTCGAGTTGATCAACTCGAGTTGTGAACGCGCAACGCGAGGCACTGTAAGGCGCCATACTTTCTTTCTCAGCGGTGCAATATAGTTAGTACCTGTGCTAAGACAAATGGCATGCGTTACACTTTACTGCACCACACTTGTGGCACGAAAATTGATTTCTGTGTCATGACAATATTCACCCCAACCAGACTGTCGAATTGTTTAACAGTATTTATTGCAAGTATGGACTTCTTCCTAAAATACACCCCAACATGTTTACCATTCACTCAGTGCAAATCAGTGAAAACAGCACATTCGTTCTGTCGGACAGGTGTCCTTCAGTGGAATATTGCCGAGGCTAGGCCGTAGTCTACACACACACAAAAAACAACATGTTGTTTTTTGTGTGTGTAGACTACGGCCCGACTTTGGCAATATCCCACTAAAGGACACTTGTGTTCTGTCGGCACTTATTTCAAATAAACTATTCGAAAAATGAGTTTCATTTTAATACTAGTTTGTAATCTTTTATTTTGTTGATAACAAAATAATAAAAAACCTCTATTTGCAGGCATATTATCAAATGAAATGAAAACTGTAAAAGTATCTTGAACACAAGATAGTAGTGAACAATTCATATTTAGTTTGAGATTATTTGTGTGAAAAATTGAAAGAAAATTTACATGAGAGGATGACTTCAAATAAGTTATACAGGATAACTTATACAAAAATAAATTGATTGATGCTATATCATAATATTCAAGTGCTCCAGTCTAAAGACTAGATTCTTTAGGAGTATTGATTGTGGCAAGATCGATTGTTAAATAATAAATGGATGACTATAATATGGTCTGTATCATCTGTCTGTGTGAGTATCATTGGTGTTTACTTCTATGGTCTATCTGCAGTGGGTTAATTATGTTTTTTAGTGAATCGGCCGCTTCATGTATAAATTCTAGCAGATGTTGGTAGTTGGGAGCATTAGGAAATATTTTCTTTTCTAGATTGATGTAATTGCGGCATCTGTATAGATAATGGTCTACTGTTTCATCCTCATCCTTCATTTTAATGCTTATATCACATCATCTACTTAGAGCTTTTATAAACACCTTCTGGTACGTTTTGTACAAATTGTATGATTTGGCGCGAGCTCTTTAATCATATGAATTATATTATACAATTATTGAGCTATTATTAGTTCTCGTGTAATATTTTTTCATGTAATGAGAATTTCTTAAATTTTCCGATCGCTCGCGCTATGTGATTGAATATTTCGAATTATTGCTGCAAAGCTCAATTCGGCACTTATATGTAACATACCTGCCGCTGCGCTTGTTATGCAGTTTTAGTTAGCGTTCTGTTATCTCAGGAAACGCTTGATCTGTGTGCATAAATAGATCATTTAATCATTATTAAAGAATCATTGAAAGAAGTCATTTGTTTGATAGGATGTAGACTGGTAAAAACAATACATTATATATAATTAGTTATATCTTTCTGTGCGTAATCATTACATGAGCATAGTGAGACAAGCCATTATAACCATGTGTTGAAGATGGGTCTGTTTTCTGCTAACTACAAATTCTTGTAACTCTTATATGACAGGCCACTGAAGATAGCTGCCACATCAACTTTACCCTTTTGAACTTTCTAAAGCGCACCCTCTAGAGTAAAAATACTTCTGTCTGTATGGTTATATTCATCCTTGTGCACTATACAATACAAACTGCTACCTTTTCCAGATCTTTCTACAAAACAGGTCAGGGATATGACAACCCATTAGACTGCTAACCAAAAGCCACTTCTTTAGTGGTAGCAGTGGGATTCTAGGCAAGAAGGTAGAAAACAAGGAAGCAAACTGTGTTTAGCTCTACACATATCCATAAACTAGGAGTTATCTTCTATATGCCCTGATCAGTGACAATGAAGCAATTGCTGTTATTCCGTTTTTAGTCCTACACATACCTGTAAGCAAGAAGTCACCATCTATATGTGGCTTGCTACACTAGTTGATTAACACAATCAATTAGTCTATAACTCGCAGACAGATCCAGTAAGACATGTTTAGCATACACCATAAATGTTTAGGGTTTGTGGTCTGCAATTGTTTATGAAGATATCGAGCTACGGCTTTTAGTAATGTGCCAACACACAGACACATAATCACTAGTGTTATTATTATAATAACAAGAAAGAGTCAATAACTCAGGAAGGTTTGCTAAGAGCGGACCAGACCATTTATATCAGTAGATAGTTAAGCGGATGATTGACTTATAATTTAGATAATTTTATATGAGATGCAAAATGCTACACAAATGAGCCGAAGAGGTAAATGTAAAACTACATATTACAGCAAAGACATCCACAACAAATAATTAGTGATTTCTATTTAACATAAGAGTGAAGTTCATAGACTGCCCAGCAGATGAAACTGTTTAGTTAATGTAAGATTCTTCTACCATAGAATTTACAATGCTATATGAGTATTTTAACACTTGTAATGCTTGATTATATTACTATGCTTGATGTTTCTTTGGCTTTGAATTGGATAGCCAGCAGGTGAGTGCTAGAAAAGCTGGTTTTCAAGAACCAGATCAAGTTTTGAAACTAAATATTAATTAATCATGTAAACATACCATAAAGTCTCTAATTGAATGCCTCCTCTATTTGACCACTACTATGAGAGAAAGGTTGTAAAATAGCGAGGCAACCTCTAATTGAACCCCACCTCTATTAAACCGCCACTTTGACTATGTTTGATCTTTATGAACCCATAAAAGCAAGTGATCAGTAGAAAAGTGTCCACAAAATAGTACTAATAATGACTCGGTTACTTCATTAACAATTAACTCTTTTGTGGTTCCACTCCGTGTCGAAGTCTATTTTTTATCTCAAGCTTTCATGTGACTAAAACTTTCTCATTTTGTGCGCAAAAAGTGTGCTAAATAACGACACAAAAGTTTTGCTCTGCTAAAAATTGTTTGGAGACTAAAATATTAACTAGTTCAACAGGGCAGAAGAAGAGTTCAGGTCTGAAGTCACGGCGGAAGGTATTAAACAGCCAAAAGTAGACGAAATAAATCCAAACAAAAGTAACAATCAGAATGCAATTGGCCGAGCAAATGACGCAAATATTTTTGCTTCAAAAATGTTAATTTTTGTTTCTGCATATATTATTAATATGGTTTATTTATGCCACTTGTTCGGTAGTGTGTATTTGTAGCATTTGATAAATTATTATTATATAACTTATAAACTTGCAGATTTGTAGGATATTATTTAATGACATCTTTGCCTTTATCTAAACTTTGCTTTCGATATATTGATGATCATAACTACTCTTCTATTGCACATAAAAAGCCAGTTTTGGCTGCAAACTGTAGCAAATATATCAGTGAGTACAATGAGCTTCATTGTAATATTGCGTAACATAGTTATAAATACAAACACGCCTTCAAACTTAAAATGAAATAAAAAATGAAAGCTCCAACAAATCACAATGCAGGCTCTATGGTTATCGTGGGTTTATTGCAAACAATAGATATCAACTGATAGATATTACTTGGTCTCCAAATGCATATTTATTTAAAGATCTACGAAGGCAAGTTATAGCAGATTTATTGCACCCAAAAGGGTTAATGTCGCTTCGCTCGAAGGAGAGTGCAAAATATGGGTGACATCTGCTTCCCCCGTATACGAGTTAACTTTAGCTTTGAAAAATTCTGGTACATTTGCAGATCGATAGCTTCTGATCTTTGTTGCTTGTGGGTGACGATCGCTAGCATTACACACAAGCACCAAAGATCAGATGCTATCGATCTGCAAATTGAATCCGAAGCTATTGATCTGTTAGTGATGATCGCTAGTGTTACCCAAAATATGATAATCGTTGATGTTATACTGCAGGCTGAGAGATTTAGAGACTTTGTGTAAAGTTCACACTTGGCTGTCACCTGTCTACAGTTTACAGTTTACAATTCTGTTACAGTCTACAATTCCCTGGCAGTCCGGTGTGCGGCGAGAAATCGTCCTGTGAATAGTCATGTGCACAATAATTCTAAAATGCTAGAATCAGTGATTGAGGCAGGCGGTAGTGCACTGGGTGGCAAAGCTGAAGGACATGGGCTCGAGTCTTGGTTAATGCAACCTTTGGTCTCAACCTCCATTTGTGGTTTTGGACAGACAGATGAACAGACAGACGAACAATGCTTTTTCCTAGTAAAAATTAAGTATGTCTATATAGCTTAGCTGGCTGCATGTTCATTTTAAAGTAAACGTTCAGATCATAGTATCGAGGATACTTTTGAGGCCGATTGGATATGAGCTGTAACTATCAAAGATTGCGATTGTAATAAAACTACCACTTACTATCACTTCAACTTAATGCAGAACATGCATTTGTACATAAAATAACTTCCACGATATGAAATGGAGTCTCTCAAAATACTCGTTGCGTAAATAAGTACAAATGATTGCAGGTCTCACTTACATTGCTTAGTTCTACACTACTATATAATATTAAACAGTACACCATATCTTCCTTTGACTGCTTCAGGAATCATTCAGCGCTGTTCGATCTTGAGTTGAGGTCATCTCAAAACACAAACTGTTTGATACAACATAAAAATTCGACAAATATTTGTCTAGGCATACGACGAAATTTCCATTTCATGACATTTTAAATTTTTATGACATGCAGTTTAGTAAGCTAGTGAATAGAGTTGTAGCTATTCCTCGTGTCGTTTACTTTGAAAAGCACTCTAAAAATATTAAACAATATACCGTAAAACCTCTAATTGAATGCCACTTTCAATTGATAGCCACTATGGAGGAAGGATTGAGAAACAGAGCTCCATGGCGTTCAATTAGAGGCTTTAGACTTCCTTTTATAGTTTTAAAATGACTGATCCTAAAAGCAACTGAAACTTTGCTAAAATTAGTTGAACACGATTTTTCTTAATGGTAGGAAAAACTACATGCGATGATTTTTTTCAAAGAATTAACAACTCACACATATCTCTAAAAATCAGAATTGCGGTGAGTGGGCCTAACTTAAAATATCCAATATGGCATTCTTCCGAAATGCCTACTTACTTTAGACTCGCCATAGCTGTGTCTGTAGAAGCTATCCAGTACTCTACAGAGTTATAGTATCATCCAAGTAACACTGAGCAGGCTTGTTCTACATCCAACCAACTACTTTCAGCTCATCATAGCTTTGATGAACCAAATCAAAACAAAAACTTATCTAAAACTGTTTCACATCTGGAGCAGCTGCTGCAACCTTGACATGTAGATGTCACACTTGTTAGTTTGATGTAGCATGAGATGAATAAAATTTTGCTTTTAGTTACACAGTTTTGTGCCAAAGTTTGGAGATTTATTTCCCTTTTCCTGAAGCTGATGCGCAGTCACAATAGCTTAACCTTGACTCTAAACAAGAATCAATGTAGCATGCTGCCTTAGCTTAAATCTAAAAGCCTGTAAATAAATTACTGAAAAATGACAAGGGCACCCGGCACCCTTTAAGAAAGGTGAGTAGAGTATATCCTTCAAGCAATCATTATGCGCCGGTCCCTTCTTGACTCCATTCACCTCGGTTTAAGCAAATATGCGATTGCGAATACAGTCCAACTTGCTATACAAGTTCAACTTTTTTCTGTAGACTTTCATAATCTTGAGTGAGTATAAGTTGGCGAATTTATTTGTATTTTAGCCAGATGCAGATGTTTTACCTATTTTTATTACAGCTAGCATGAATATATCGAGCGACACTCCCACTAAAATATCTGTAGACATATTTAGCTAATACAGAAATGATATTAAATTTAGCAGTGATAAAGCAATTCTTGACCTGTTTATTGCTGGAAAAGAAAATTGAGTCTCAGACCAGCTTGAAATCAACAGATATTGTTCAACAATGAGCTCTACCTCGAATTAAAAGCTTTTATTATGATTTCCTTGTATGAAAGAGATTAAAATCACTGCTAGCATAACCATACTGATGACTAGACTTTGTTTTAGTTCTAGTTATCGTAAAACCTTTATTTGAAGGCCACCTCTAATAGAGTGCCACTTTTAACAAAATGCCACCATAGGAGAAAAGTTGAAAACCCTAGGGCCAATCTTTAATTGAACCGCACCTCTATTTGACCACCTGTTTGACAGTTTTTGATCTTTAAGAGCCCATAATAGAAAGTGATTATTAGAATAGTGTCCACAAACTCGTACTATTAATGACTCAGTTACATCAATAACAATTAATTCATTTTTGTTGTAGTGGTTGTCATGATTGTAGTGATGGTGTACTTGAGAATATCAATCGTCACAATCATCAAAACTACATTCTTATTTGAACTCACTCAGGTCTAAATCCGATCTATTGTTTTTAGATTCGTCTGTAATGTGGTTTACACTCTTACCTGAAGACTTTAAAGCCTTTTGATGAATGATGATAATACTCTTCAGGAACATTGTGTGACGTATTAACAGTGATTGTTATGGTGTACCAAAGTCTGTTTTTCTGCTCTTAAGCTTTATGGATTTTCTTTAAAACTTTAAAAGTGACACCAATGAAATAATTAATGTTTGCATGCGAGTAATAATCTTTTACTCAAAGTAGTTCCTTGTTTAACTCGATCTGATACTTTGATGTATATGAAGATGGTTGACAACGGGAACATCGCTCCACTCAAAGGAGAGTACAAAACATTGGTGACATACGCTTCACAAGTGAAAGAGTTAAATTTATCTTTTCAAAATTTGACGAGCTAGTAGCAATTACAGTGCTACCCTCTATTTGAACGCCACCTCCAATAAAATGTCACTACAAGAGAACATTTTTACAGGGAACGTAAGAGGTTTTATGGTTAATGTTTTTACCTTGGTTTGACTGTATGCTGCCTCAGCTGTTTCTTTTGATGTGAATGAGCCTAAAAGAATGTCTTAATGAGTCCAGAACTGATTTGCTGTAAGTATATAACATCTTCATAACCCTAAATTATAACATGAAATTATCATATTCATACAGTAAAGTTATAATAACATGATAATCAGTAAAAGGATGAGGTAGTAGAGCATTTTTTAAAACTTATATAAGCTTTATTTATCTCTTGAGTTGAAGCATTTTACAATTTTAGCTGTGCATTTTTATAATTAAAATGGAACGATGTCTTATATTGATGAAACCTGCATCTCTGATAGCTGGTTTATTTTTATTTGTAGAATTTCACAAGTTTGAGGCTGCCTTTTGAATTTTCATTGATATCATTTTGGATACAGTTGGACTTATTGCTAGGTTTTTACAAAACATTACCAAGAAGCCAATTAGTGGTCTCATAGTCTAACATTTTGTAACCAACTTTGATAAAGTTGACCTGTGTCAACCAGAGATACATGTACTTACCGACACTCTGCAGTTGAGATCTGGTTGCTCATTAAGAAGCGCATGCCGAGTTCCTTGAGAGATTGCCTTTACAGCAAACTTTTTGGCAGCATAGACATGCGTATAAGTACTAGGGTAATAGACATAACTACTCTATTACTCTGTATTTAGTTTTATACATATCCATAAACTGGGAGTTATCTTCTACATGACACTTTCAGTGACCAATACAGTAACAACTCTATTACATTGAGTGTTTTAATCCTACACATACCCATAAACTAGAAATTATCTTCTACATGGCAATTTCAGTGAGTATATTAGTAACTACTCTATTCTATGTTTTTAGTTCTACGAATATCCATATACTAAGAGCTAGGCTTATGCAATTTGAGGATGTGCCTGTAGTAAAGACAAGAAACCATTTGTATGCATGTTTGACATATTCTTGGCATAATCTTGTGTTTTCTATGTGGAACTTTTTTTTAATTAGAAGCTGTTCCTAGCAACATCGTATTTGCAGCCATTGCACCTTCTGTACAACCCCACTGCTTTAAACCGTTTGTTGTTCATTTTGTAAACACGGATTGGTCGACATTTACGACTCTCCTTTTGAGTGACATTATAGTTGTCAAATTTTATAGCAAATTTTATTATAGCGAATAGTAATGGTTGAACCCTTTGAACCTGTTGAATACCATAATATGAATACCCTTGAAGGAAGCTAATGATTAATAATATCTTCCAATGGCCAGCTAAAAGCTATATCAAGTAACGTGACAGCGGTTTACTGATTGTTTTTAGTCTAGAAAGCACGTGATGCTTGTAAGAAAAACAAGACTTCAGCTTCTGAAAATTCAAGAAGTTTGCTGCAGGGGTCTGATCAAAACATCTTGCACCTGTGCATGAGCAGGCAACCCTAGCTGATATACGACTGTCTGGGCTATGTCCTCTGCTTCTAGTGCCTGTAATAAAACAATATACAGCATCTATGATTACATGTAAAAGTTCTTCAGTATTAAATAAGCTTGTTGTATATGCTCAAGCTGTTGTTGATATATCAAACAGTTGTTAAATTTTTAAATATTTTATACAAGATTTAAAAAGTTACATGCATATGCTAAACATGTTAGAAGGGGCTCAGACGTTAGACTGAAAAATACTTTAGTGTTAAATTGATAAATTAACCTGGTAAACTAAATCACTAATGCCAGTCAATAATCTCTATATATGTATATATATGTATATATATATAAAATGCGCTTTTGGGAACAGCTAAGATCTTGAGGCGAGTGCTCAAACTCCCAAGTCTCTTGTAAGAGACCCGAGTTGGAGCAGAAATTACCACCCATACGGGTTAACCGGGGTGAGGAAACAATTTTTTTATGTATATATATATTTCTCCGAGTTTGTGTGTATCTGTACATGACCAACCATTAAAATTCTGCACTCTAATGGACTTGAACTCCGCAAGTTTTAATTTGCATTTGCAACTGCAAGTTTTAAATCCACACTCTCTACCACTGAGCTATACAAGGCTTATTGATTAAAGACATCATATACCATAAACCGTATGCACATGCTAAATGATCTATTATTTGACACTCTATGGTTCTATCAACACTGTGAGACATGATGGTTTTTGTGTTTTCTTGAACTTATATTTTTGGTTTTTCGTAAGGTTCAATTGCTGTATTGCGATCATGGCCAATTACTTTCACTCGGACAATTGTATTATCTTTGTAGGAAGTGCCTCTACATTGTCTTTTCATTTGGTCAGACAAAGACAGTACGATATCTCATTTTCACATTCGTACCAGTTTCGAGAGGTACCAGTATCATCGTATTCAAAGTTTTGATGGATAACTTCTGGTGGAACAGTAACCTTTTTTCATACACACACACTCTTCTGCAAGAACTGTTATTACTAATTCAACATATTCAGGATTTTATTTTGTTTTCTTAGTTCATATGAATTGTATCATTGCCGAATCATCTTTTATTGTAATCATAGCAAAACAGATTTAATTTAGCTATTACTTGCTAATTTCTTCACATTTACTACATTCAAACCCTTTTATACATGTTTTATTTATTTTTAATTTATTTGACCTTCAAAAACCATTTTTCTAAAGATATGAAGTTTGAAGGTTGTTTGAAAAATATTGAAAACCTTTACAGTTGTTTTTATTTTCTCTCGTAATTTATTTAAACTACACAAAACACTTTTCTCATGATATGAAGTTTGATAGTTAGAATGGCAAATACTATTAAATGTTAAAAACAAATAAATTTTCTGTACAAAAACTTTATTGTTACCCGAGCAAGGCCGGGCATTCAGTTAGTTAATCTATATCTGTATATACATTTCTTAAAGTATGTCCGTATGTCTGTCTTCATTCCGGCTATAGCTATTGTTAGAATAACTGTAGCTGGGCAACAAGGCTGATGCATTGTTACAGCAATGCTGATGCAACTAGCCTACTGAAATTACTAGCTTAGAATTAGTAAGCTTACTAGCTTACTTAGTTTACAAGCTCATTTTTAACATCCGGGCAACGCCAGGAGGCACAGCTAGTCTGTATATATAAATCTCACGGTCTGTGTATCTGTGTGTAGTTCAGTTTGTCCAGTTATAGTTCTTAAAATATTGGAATGAAGAATCCATAACGCAGAAGATCTAATCTCAGAACCTCCCGTTCACCAGGCAAATGCCTTACTAATTTAGCTACGCGAGGTTGATGGATTCATTGGGCGAAATATGTCGCTATGTGGGTGAAATACGCTGCCGCTTTCCGTGACGGCGCATTCTAACTTTATGCGTGCTCTAAATGCTTTTGTTAGTAAGCTTACTCAAAGTAGCCATTGGCAATGTGCCAGGCTAATGGCGAGGTTGGCAAGCTGATTTTTAATACCCGTGCAATGACGGGCATTCCAATAGTACATGTATTAATTTCAGTATTTGTCCTTTATTGTCCGAATTTTCAGATATAGCGATAAAATTTTAGGTAAAGAAAATTGGTTTTACCGTAGATTTGAACTCAGAACTTCCAAGTCTGCAGACAGGCGAGCTAGCCCGCTCCACTACGCTGTCTTTGTCATACTTTGGATTAATACCGCACATTCTTATGCAGTGCTCGCAAAAGTACTAATGGTTATTAGCACGCTTGAAGATCTTATTTGCATGATGGATCAATATGCGTAACGTAACTCACAAGCTGCATCAGATGTAGGACACGACTCATATTATAGTGAGTTACAGGAGTCTAGATGGCTATTTACAGTGAGTATAGATAGTTTTGCTAGCTTAAGTTACTCAAGTTCGTTGGGTAATTATATTCAGCTTTTATTATTCAACTTCAGCAATTACTATAATCTGTTAGTAACAATATAATTTTAATAACATTGGCACTTCTATAAAGTGTTTACTAAACCACTAAAGATTCCATGCTACAATTCGCCTGTGTGTGAGTAGTTATATCGTGCACATATCTTTTTCTAGGAATGCATAAACAAGTTTCCTTTTAAATGATTTGGATATATGGCTTTTCAAAAGTTTATTTCTGCAAAATCTCATCAAATAAATATTTACCATTGGCATGTATTTGCATGTGATTGTGACACTAAGCTTGGACATACAAGTTCATAGCTCTTCTGCTAGCACAAATAGTTGCGACATTTAGCTACGATAACTACGATAACTATGATATTTAATGACGCATAAACAACGAAATGTTTAAACTTTTCAACAGAACTGTTGCTATTTAAAAACTTTCCTTTATTACGAAAATCATTTCAATTTTATTGTGTTAAATAACTTAAAAACATTTGAAGAAATCACCTAATATGAATATAAATGTTTTAACAAGAAAATCTCCTTTGAGGCAGCAATAATATAGGTCAGCGCAAGTATAGGCACTCTACGGACAATTATAAGTTGAGGCTAAGTAGCAGTTATTATTATGGACAACAATTATTGTCAACTTATAGTATCACAAAACTATTGGAATGAAAATTCATCTGAATTTGATAAAAACTGTACAGAGGCTGCTGATTAAACTTGATGGTTTAAGGAATTTAATTTATTCATATTATTCCGCAGAGCAGTTGCTAACAAACCTCTATAGTTATAACAGCCTCTTGTCTTTTTAAACTAATATCTGAATTAGTGTGATCTAAAGCAATTTGTTAATACCCAATACACATCAGAGTGCTTGTTAACATCCTTTAACATATCAGAGAACTTGTTAACATCATTTAATATATCAGAGTGCTTGTTAACATCCCATACACATCAGAGTGCTTGTTAACATCCTTTAACATATCAGAAAACTTGTTAACACCTTATGACACTTCAAAGTATTTTTTAACACCCCATGATTTATAGATCTATTAACTATACCATATTAAGTATAGTTGATAGGTCTATGCTTTGGCCTTTCAATCCTGCGAACTCAGTATAAGGACATACCAAAGCTCGCAAATGTATGTATGTTCTAATGCTCACAAGTACGCTTACTCCTAGTCTTATTAAATGATAAGATGAGATATTAAAATGAGGACTGCTCTGTCTTGCTGGTTAAAAATCATATAAGATAATTTACTTACGTTTCATGTGATTAACATAATGCTAAAAAAAACTAAATGAAACTCACCTTCAATTGACTGAAAATGGCTGCAGCGCGCTCCTCTCCTGCGTGTAATCCTATGAAAGGTGTTTCTACCAATCCAGGACTGATTTGCTAAAACAAAACAAAGCTGTTAAACTATGGCAGAAACAAGACTTTCCATAGATGCACAACTTATCTACGCTTGGGCAGCAATGCTGTCTAGTTTAGTCAGATTTCTGTATTAGAACTGTTTGCGTATGCCCCATTTTAATGACCTTGAAGAACTTTTGAACATATGAGAAATCTTCCTAAGTTATAAATTTGACTCACATGATCTAGTGATGACTCATGCATTTGATAACTAAATACAGATTGAAATGCTGACCAGATGTGATGCATTACTTTATAACTCGTAGCATCTGAGGAGTAAGCCTAACTTCCTTAAATTCAAACTTTATTAAAGACTTCATAGGATATTTTACTAAACATTTCAACATGATAACAAGTTTTGATAAGCAACTTTATTAGCACCAAGTCTGAGCGGAGTTGAACTATGATCACTTACTGTACCTAACTTATCAGATGACATACCTACTGACATTCCATAGTTAAAGAATAGATGACATACCTACTGATGGTCTGAAGTTAAGGAATAGATGATATACCTACTGATGGTCTGAAGTTCAGGAATAGATGATATACCTACTGATGGTCTGATGTTAAGGAATAGATGACATACCTACTGATGATCTGAAGTTAAAGAATAGATGTCATACCTACTGATGGTCTGAAGTTAAGAAATAGATGACATACCTACTGATGGTCTGAAGTTAAGGAATAGATGACATACCTACTGATGGTCTGAAGTTAAGGAATAGATGAAATACCTACTGATGATCTGAAGTTAAAGAATAGATGTCATACCTACTGATGGTCTGAAGTTAAAGAATAGATGTCATACCTACTGATGGTCTGAAGTTAAGGAATAGATGACATACCTACTGATGGTCAGAAGTTAAGGAATAGATGAAATACCTACTGATGATCTGAAGTTAAAGAATAGATGTCATACCTACTGATGGTCTGAAGTTAAGGAATAGATGACATACCTACTGATGGTCTGAAGTTAAGGAATAGATGACATACCTACTGATGGTCTGAAGTTAAGGAATAGATGAAATACCTACTGATGATCTGAAGTTAAAGAATAGATGTCATACCTACTGATGGTCTGAAGTTAAAGAATAGATGTCATGTCATACCTACTGATGGTCTGAAGTTAAGGAATAGATGACATACCTACTGATGGTCTGAAGTTAAGGAATAGATAACATACCTACTGATGGTCTGAAGTTAAGGAATAGATGACATACCTACTGATGGTCTGAAGATAAGGACTTGATGACATACCTACTGATGGTCTGAAGTTAAGTAATAGATGACATACCCACTGATGGTCTGAAGATAAGGAATAGATGACATACTTACTGATGGTCTGAAGTTAAAGAACAGATGTCTTACCTACTGATGGTCTGAAGTAAAGGAATAGATGACATACCTACTGATGGTCTGAAGTTAAGGAATAGATAACATACCTACTGATGGTCTGAAGTTAAGGAATAGATGACATACCTACTGATGATCTGAAGTTAAAGAATAGATGTCATACCTACTGATGGTCTGAAGTTAAGGAATAGATGACATACCTAATGATGGTCTGAAGTTAAGGAATAGATGACATACCTACAGATGGTCTGAAGTTAAGGAATAGATGACATACCTACTGATGGTCTGAAGTTAAGGAATAGATGACATACCTACTGATGGTCTGAAGTTAAGGAATAGATGACATACCTACTGATGGTCTGAAGTTAAGGAATAAATGACATACCCACTGATGGTCTGAAGATAAGGACTTGATGATATACCCACTGATGGTCTGAAGTTAAGGAATAGATGACATACCTACTGATGGTCTGAAGTTAAGGAATAGATGACATACCTACTGATGGTCTGAAGTTAAGGAATAGATGATATACCTACTGATGGTCTGAAGTTAAGGAATAGATGACATACCTACTGATGGTCTGAAGTTAAGGAATAAATGACATACCCACTGATGGTCTGAAGATAAGGAATAGATGATATACCTAATGATGGTCTGAAGTTAAAGAATAGATGACATACGTACTGATACTCTGCAGTTAAGTTCTGACTGCATGTCAAGAAGCTCATGCCGAGTACCCTGGGTAATAGCTGTCAAAGCAAACTTTGAAGAAGCATAGACATGGCTACGAGCAGAAGGCAGCACTCGGTGTCCTGAAAGACTGCAAATTGATAAGACGTTGAGTTATGCTTTTTGGCCTCCTTGAACTAGTAATTGAAACCTTTGGTAACGGATAGTTGGCATTTTATGTAGGTTGTTATTGGGTGCCTTTTAGTTAAAGGCTCAAATGATCAATTTTCGTTTTCTTGATCAAGTAGACTCATCATAGCTATTTTATAACCAATATCTCTATTACATAAAAGAGTAGTTCCTGTAATGGCTAACTACATCTTTATATTTGTATCACCGGTAATAACTTGCTTTCTATAATAAAATTCATGAGATATTTACCTGTTGATGTTTATAATATGACATTCTTTGGCTCCTTTTGATTTCATACTAGCTACTGCTTCCCTGGTTATCCTTAACACCCCAATAACATTTACCTGTTGTAAAACATTAACTTCTGAAAAAACAATAGGAATGAATTCATAAAAAATTGGATTTGCAAATACTACTGAAAAGATATTATCAAAGTTTAGATACTTACATCAAACATTAGCTGCCAGTCCTCAGACTTCCCTGACAGAATTGGACTGCTCTTGGATAAGCCAGCATTGTTAATGCACACATCTACTCCGCCATATTTTTCTTTAATTTTGGAGAACATGGAGATGACATCGTCTTCTTTGCTCACATCGCAGGGAATAATAGTCAGCTCTCCCTTAGATCCAAATGTCGACTCTAGTTCCTAGAATAATCATTTTTGGTTTGTTAATGCCAAACATACTTGACCTGTAGAACTTGACTTTACTGTATGTAGACGATAGCATTACGCCATACTAGCAGTGCATAAATCTACTGTACCATACTAGTAATATATAACTCTACTATACCATACTATAGTAATATATAACTCTACAATACCATACTAGTAATACATAACTCTACTATACCATACTAGTAATATATAACTCTATTGTACCATACTAGTAATATATAACTCTACAATACCATACTAGTAATACATAACTCTACTATACCATACTAGTAATATGTAACTACTGTACCATACTAGTAATATATAACTCTACAATACCATACTAGTAATACATAACTCTACTATACCATACTAGTAATATATAACTCTACTATACCATACTAGTAATATATAACTCTACTATACCATATTAGTAATATATAACTCTACTACACCATACTAGTAATATATAACTCTACTATATGATACTAGTAATATATTACTCTATTACAACATACTAGTAATATACAACTCTACTATACCATACTAGTAATATATAACTCTACTACACAATACTAGTAATATATAACTCTACTATACCATACTGGTAAAATATACCTCTACTATACCTTACTAGTAATACATAACTCTACTATACCATACTAGTATTATATAACTCTACTATACCAAACTAGTAATATATAGCTTTACTATACCATACTCGTAATATATAACCCTACTATACGATACTAGCAATATATAGCTCTAATATACCATACTAGCAATATATAACTATACTCTAACATACTAGTAATATATATATATAACTCTACTATACCATACTAGTAATATATGACTCTACTATACCATACTAGTAATATATAACTCTACAATACGATACTAGTCATATATAACTCTACTATACCATACTACTAATATATAAATTTACTATACCATACCAGTAATATATAACTCTACAATACCATACTTGTAATACATAACTCTACTATACCATACTAGTAATGCATAACTCTACTATACCATACTAGTAATATATAACTCTACTATACCATACTACTAACACATGTGTAACTCTACTTTGTGTCTTCTTAAAACCGCATAGTTGGTTTTTCATTACGATGAGACATACAAGTAGCTAGCTTACTGAATATTGTATTCTTTCTATTGATTTCTAACACAAAATAGATCTTGTGTGTGGTGGACAGTTCCTGCAATAAAAACTTCCTATTATGGTACTAAAATCTGTTCGGTATCTTTACCACAATATGGTGCTGCGGTGTACATTATTCATTTCAGGGGTAGCCAAACATTTTCGTAATGGGGCTAATTTTTAGAATACAAGCAGTTGTGCGTGGCAGAAGGTTTTCGGTTTTAAAACTACACACATTTTTACATAAAACAATCCATGTATTTGCAAACAAGGGTTTTGCAAATATTCGAAACAAAAAAAGAGATTTTACAAACAGCTAACATGTGATGCAGCTGTCTATATTCACTGCAATTTCATATTTTGCATTTCACAATCATATCTATAAACGCTACAACAACATGATATTTTTGTGTAACAAATTATGATAACAGAAATATATTTATCTGATAAATATGGCTAGTTACGCCAAATCCAAAATATCTGTTGACACATGCAGGGCTAACGAATACAATTACGCAATATGCATTTCTGTGTGTAGTTGCCTTATTAGGTCATTAGCTGCTGTAATTCATGTGTGCGCCTTTACACGCTTGTCAAGATAACCGGTTGATTGCAGCTTGTCAACAACGCCTTTTCTATCAGGAAACACTGTTTTTGCGACTTCTAACATGAACAACTTTACTAGATCAGCATAGCTGTATGGTGCAAGCCATTTTGTCTCAAGGAAGGACGCAAGAAAGCTTCTCTAGCTCTCTTCTTCTATGAAGAGTTTTTTCAACATTGCACTCTTTGACGTAATTGCCGTTCTCAAAGTTCCAACTTTCTCTTATCTTGCTTGAGAATCTGGTGGAAAGATTTGATCACACCTCTCTGCGCTTAGCAAAGTAGTGTCTCTGAATGTTATTTTCTTGATAACAGCAACCGTATCATGATATATCAAGCATTGAGGTTTAGCATAATGCAGTATATAAAGAAACTCCATCGTCCAATCATGATTGAATATTCAAATAGCAGGCTGCAACTTTTGCTTTTTCTCAGTGCTGGCCATTATCATTATGTTTATTTGCAGATTAATAGAAGCATATGAAACAAACTGAGTTGTCAGCATATTTATAGGTAAGTTACAAGAAATTACTAGCCAACTACATACTGAAGTAATTACACGTATAAGTACATTACCAAATGGGTCATGCAGAAAGAGGTGATGCAACACAATCACATGCTGATGCAATGCAGAGTATTCAGTATTTATAAAACCGATATATACATGTATGTTGTGTGATGCAGAATCTTTGAATGTTTACAGTAATTATATAGCGCATTGGTTATGCGGAACAAATCCAGTGAGTTTCATGAACTACATGTATTTCCTGTGCAAAACTTGGCACAAGAAAGTGGGCAACTCCAAATGGGCAAGTGGGCCACATTTTGCAAACGAACCATAGTTTAGCCACCCTTGATCAAGTTATGAGTATTTAGTTGAACCTGCACAGTATTTTCAGTTCTCTTTGAAAAATGTTCTAAAAAATATCTTTCTAAAATATCTTCGAAATTTTAAAGACTAATAAAATAGTCAAAAGTCAGCTTTAGAACTGTTGTATACTGTACAAATTATAAACTGTTTTAGAAATTTGTTCTAACACACTGATCCATAATCTCACTGTGCCATTCAACAAAACATCAGTCTGCTATATTATACAGTTAATGGGAATACATCTGTTTCATGGTGAAAACTTATGCTTGTTTTCATACAAATATAGCAAGAGCTAGGTGTACAACGTTGAAACTTATGTAGGCTGTCAATTTATAGCTTTATTACTTCAAAAATATCATTCGTTTTTCACATACCAACAATGTTCACTTTTTACCTGAAGTGCCTCTAATCTTCTTCCGCATCCGACTACTTTCATGCCATTCTCCAAGAGTTTGCTAACGGTCGCTTTGCCTATACCTGTTGCAGCTCCGGTGATTAATGCTACTTTTCCACACCACCTCTCCATACTGCCTTTCTATTTACTTGTTGTGGCCTAGGAAACTTTTGACCTATAAGTGCAGAACAACTTTCTGCCTCACTGGTACAAGTTAGGTAGTACTTGCTCTAAGACAAATGACATATGTTACGCTTGGCTGCACAACACTTGTGACATGATACTTGATTTCTATGTAATGACAGTATTCATCCAAACCAGACTGTCAAACTATTTAACACTGTTTACTGCAGTGCTAGACTTCCTCGTTAAATAAATCTTAGTATGTTTACCATTCACCACGTTTTTGTGAAAATCAGTTACATATTTCTAACAACAGCACATTGATTTTGTCTGCACTTTTTTCAAATAAATTATTTGAAAAAAGAATTTCATGTTTAATGCTCATGCCACATCAAGCTAAGGTTTTATGGAATACTTCTGGTATGCTCTGCACATGTTGTATGTTTTTGCGCGAGCTTTTTAATCAAACACATTCTAGTACACAATTATTGAACTATTATTAGTTCTCGCATAAGATTTTTTATATAATGAAAATTTCATAAACTTTGCGGTTAGTCGCGCTATGTGATTACATATTTCAAATCATAAAAAGCCGTAAAGCTCAATTCGGCACTCATATGTAACATACCTGCCGCTGAACTTGTTACGCAGTTTCAATTTGTGTTTTGTTATCTCAGAAAATGCTTGATTTGTGGGCATAAATAAATTATTTAATCATTGTTGAAACTTGTTTATTTATTGAGCATCATCATTGACAAAAGTCATTTGTTTGATGTGATGTAGAGTGGTACAAACAATTCCTATACACTATGTACCTGAATGGTACACTATATATCCTTAGTTATTTCTTTAATCTTTATACGTGTATAATAAGACTAGCCATTATATAACCATGTGTTGAGGGTGGGCCTGTTTTCTGCTAACTATGAATCATTGTAAGTCTTCTATGGCAGGCCACATAAGATAGCTGACAAATCAACTTTACTCTCTTCAACTTGCTCCCTTGCCCTCTAGGGTATAAATACTTTTGTATCTATGATTATATCCATTCTTGTGCACCACACAATACAAACTACAACCTTCTCTAGATCTTTCTACAAGCATTAACCAGCTAGCTAGCAATTGTCTGCATTGCATCAGCAAGTATCTTCTTCAATAAGCAACTAGGTGGCAATCTCCTAAATTGCACCAGTGCCAAAGTGCATCAGCAGGACAGTTGTATCTCCTTAAAGATTGACGCAACAAAATTCACATCACAGTTATTTGATATGAAAAGATTCACCATGTCTTACTCTGTTGTGTTTTAGGCGCGGAGTATATGGGAAAGGTGATTACAAGCTCTTAAAAGCTCAAAAACAAACAGAAAATCACAGCCACACGAGATCGCCCTAGTTTGGATTCCCTTTCCAAAACGGCTCAAATGCGATGTAGTTGTGAGAGATGGCTTCTGTTTACACTTTCTTGCAACCTTATTCGTCGAAATATTTTCACAAATATACTCCACACATTCAATAAAACTATGTTTATTGTTCTTACGCGTCTGTTTTATCGTCATTGTAATGCTGTCACTTTTAGCACTGATATCTTATAACTTACCGTAAAAAATTGTTAAACTTTTTAACCTTAGCTCGAAGGAGTACATATCATTGTCTGATAATCATGACGAGCCTATTGGTCCCCTGTGACAATCGAAAAGTGCTGCAAAAATTATTTGCGAAGTATTAGGTCACATGATCAGAGAACGACTTGACGATTGAATAATGCCGAAACAAAACTGTAAAGTAGCGAGCATCTATATTTGATACGGGGTCTTCGGTAAAACCCGAAGCGTTTGTCATAAACTAGTACTACGATAAGTTTTATATTGAGCTTTGTATTGGCCTTTCAATTCACGTGAGAACATACGTGACAAGACGATAACCAAATTTCGTGGCTGCGTCATCGAAATAAAGAAATTCCAATCTACGGCCGCTTTTCGTTTTGAGCTTTTAAGAGCTTGTAATCACATTTCCACATATTTGGCACTTACAACACAACAGAGTAAGACATGGTGAATCTTTTGATACCAAATAACTGTAATGTGAATTTTGTTGCAAGTCAACCTTTAACCTTTTCCACTTGTCAGGTGTCTCAGGACCCAAAGGAGGTACTCCTTTTTTTTAATAGAGCTAGTTGGAGCTGCAATCTCTGTAAACATGTCAGGGATTGGACATCCCCTTAAGACTGCTAACCAAAAGCCACTTCTTTAGTGGCAGCAGTGGGATTCTGGGCAAGAAGGTAGAAAACAAGGAAGCAAACTGTGTTCAGCTCTACACATATCCATAAACTAGGAGTTATCTTCTATATGCCCTGATCAGTGACAAAGAAGCAATATTGCTCTGTTACTCCGTTTTTAATCCTACACATACCTGTAAGATAGAAGTCATCATCTATATATGGCTTGCTACACTAGTTGACTAACACAGTCAGTTAGTCGCTGACTCACAGACAGATCCAGTTAGACATGTTTAGCATACACCGTAAATGTTTAGGTTTTGTGGTCTGCAGTTGTTGCATTGTTTATGAAGGTATTGAGCTACGGCCTTTAGTAATGTACCAACACATAGATCCATAACCACTAGTGTTATCATTATAATAGCATGAAAGAGTCAATAACTCAGAAAGGTTTGCTAAGAGCGGACCAGATCATTTATATCAGTAGGTAGTTAAGCAGATGGTTGACTCATAATTTAGTTAATATTATATGAGATGCAAAATGCTACACAAGTGAGCCGAAGAGGCAAATGTAAAACTACATATTACTGCAAAGACATCCACAGCAAATAATTAGTTATTTTTATTTAACATAAGAGTGAAGTTCAAGGACTGCCCAGCGGATGAAACTGTTTAGTTAATGTAAGATTCTCCTACCATAGAATTTACAATGCTATTTGAGTATTTTAACACTTGTATTGCTTGATTATATTACCAGATGGTAGTAATCCAAGGGATGCTTGAGGTTTCTTTAGCTTTTAATCGAATAGCCCACAGGCAATAATATATAGCCCTCAGTGGGGGCTGTATATTACTGCCTGCAGGTGAGCGTTTAAGAGGTTGATTCTTAGGCGTCAGACAGAGTTTTAGAACCAAATAATTTTTAGCATTTTGGCTTAAGGTGCAAGCATACCTGTGTGAAGTTTGGATAAAATCGGCCCTAGAATGTAGAAATTCATAGCGTTTATGCAGACTAACAGACAGACAATGACGAAATCGGAGTTATTAATAGAGATGCATCTTGGCTAATATTTTCAGAGAAATTAATTAAACACTTTTAGCATTCACCATGCAAACATGTCCTATTACACAGGTTTGTCTTATACACATATAATGCTTACACACACACTAAGAAATAATTAAGAATATATATTATATAATGTATTGTTTTTACCAGTCTACATCCCATGAAGCAAATGATTTCTTTCAATGATGATGCTAAATAAATAAACAAGTTTTGACAATGATTAAATGATATATTTATGCACACAGATCAAGCGTTTTCTGAGATAACAGAACACAAATTAAAACTGCGTAACAAGCTCAGCGGCAGGTATGTTACATATAAGTGCCAAATTGAGCTTTCAGGATAATGATAATCACAGGATAATGCAGTCAGCTTTCTCTTCCATCTTAATGCTGACTCCAGTTCCTAGAAAATGCTACTTTGGTTTGTGATTACTATACATACTTAACCTCTCCAACTAGACTTTGTGTCGATTGCATCATGCTAGCCATACATAGTTCTACCTGTCTTTTCAACGCATTGATTCATAGTATTACTAGGTTATTTTACAGGGTTTATTAAAACATTCGTAATAAAATAAAGTATATTTCAAATAATGCTAGTCTTCATACACTTTTAACAAAAGTTAGAGGTACAATATTTCAAGATATACAGGCCTTCAATGTATAGCTTTATTCCATTAAGATTATTACCCTTTCTTTACATACGAACAATTGCTGCTTCTTACCTTCAGTGCTTCTAATCTTCTCTCACACCCAACTACAGTACTTTCATGCCACGCTCTAGGAGTTTATTGAGATCGTTGTGCCTACACCTGCTGTAGCAGCTCTTGTAGCAGCTCCTGTAATTAACGCTACCTTTCCTCTCCACCTATCCATGTTGCCTTTCTACCGGCACATTGCTTTGTGGCACATGCTGTTAGAAGCAACGCTGGAACTAATGCCACAAGTTTCGTCTGACTACGCAACAAATGTAAGATAAAGGTTGATTATTATATTTCGAAAGTAATCACACAGCGTCTAGACCTGGATACACATGCTGATGACATGCGCTGACGACATAATGGTTATACATTGTCAGATTAACAGATGTATTTGTATTCTAGCCACACGCAGAAGTTTTACTAATTTTTTATCATAACAAACATGTATATATTAAGCGACAATCCCACTAAAAGATTCTTAAACATTTTAGAAAAAAATCATATTAAAGTGATAAAGCAAAAGTTGATATAGAGTGATCAAATTTAGCAGCCCAAAAGCTATTCTCTAGCTGCTTATTGCTACAAAAAAAAATTGAGTCTCAGACCAGCTTGAGATCAAGAGCTATTGTTCAACATTGAGCTCTACCAACAAAATCACTACCACTAGATATTGTCTATCTTGTCAGCTAGGCGGGCAGCATTATGACGTCTTGTACTTGAGCATGAGCAGGCAACCCCAGTTGATATACAACAGTCTCCGCTAGTTCATCTACCTCCAACGCCTGTACAACAGATAAAAAGTATGGAGATGGAATTAAAAACTTCTATTATGATTTGCTTGTCTGAAAGAGATCATAATCATTGGCAGCACAACCTTGCGTACGACTTAACAATACTGTAGTAGTTTCAGATAAATGTTTTTACCTTGGCTTGTCTGTATGCGGCCTCGGCTGTCTCTTTTGATGTATACGATTCTAAAAATGGTGTCTTAATGAGTCCAGGGCTGATTTGCTGTAAGTATATAACATCTTCATAACCCTAAATTATAACATGAAATTATCATATTCATACAGTAAAGTTATAATAACATGATAATCAGTAAAAGGATGAGGTAGTAGGGCATTTCTTTAAACTTATATAAGCTTTATTTATTTGTTGAACTGAAAAATCTTCAAAATTTAGTTTTGCATTCTTGGAATGAAAAATGGACAATATCTTGGATCAATGACGCAAGCACTACTGATAGCAGTTATATTATTATTAGTAAAACTTCACACGTTGGAGTTGCCTTTTGACTTTTTATCGATATCATTTTGACTGAGGTTTACTACATTTCCCTTTAAATATTTGCGGAGCACTACCATGAAGCCCATTAGTGGTCTCATAGTCTCACATTTTGTAACCAACTTTGATAAAGTTGATCTGTGTCAACCAGAGATACATACCGACACTTTGCAGTTGAGACCTGGTTGCTCATCAAGAAGCTCGTAGCGTGTTCCTTGAGAGATTGCCGTTACAGCAAACTTGGTGGCAGCGTAAACATGCAGTCGTGCGGCGGGTATAACTTGGTGTCCAAGTGTACTAAAAGGATTTCATAGAATATGTTTCAAAGTGATTGCATTCAGAGTGGCTTGGCAAACTACTGATAGTCAAACCAAGGTGTCAATGCACAAAGTTGTCAGCAAACAGCATTGGAAAGCATATTAAATACCATTCATTCTTAAAGTCAGCAGGGTAATTACAGGGTTTTTATTACAGACAGTGTGTTTAAATTGTTTTAAATGGTAACCTGTTTGTATTAATGACAGTGTATCGTAATTGTTCCCAATGATATTGTTATGGCAAAATCCCATTGACAGAGCCGCAAATGCCAACTCCACGAGCACAGACACAGCAAGGCTGAACCCTCCTATCACAACAGGAGGCTCGGCCATCAATAAGCTTAGAGGACCAGGAGCAATCAGGGAGAAACAAACAAAAAGGATGGAGCCTATTACGGAAAGGAATATATATACTAGGAGAATGCCCGGCATAGCCCGGGTAATAAAAAAGCATGTGCACAAAAAATTTATTTTTATTCAACATATAACAACAGTTGCCTTGTAACTTAATATCACGAGAAAAGCGTTTGTGCAAATGAAATAAATTAAGAGGAAAAATAAAATAACTGTAAAGGTGTTTAAATGTGAACGTGAAATAATTAGCAAGTAATGGCTAAGTAAAGTTTCTTTTGCTACAATTACAATGAAAAATTATTTGGTATACAATTATATGATTTTAATTCATTTCAGTGTTGTAGTGAAAATTTTGTAGAGTGGTATAGAAACCCATTGTAATTATCTAATGCAAACACCTGGTAAAATACCTGGTTTTGTATACATACTGTACATATTAAATGTAGAACAATTTTAGAACATATGAGAATATGTTAACCTTAGTAACTACATGTATAGTTACCTACAATAACTTTAGTGTATTTAGTGGTGAGCTGCAAGAAAATGTAACATTACAATGTACTACAGGCAGTATGAACTGTAGGGTGTTCTTACCATTGAGATATACGCATAACATTAAATTTGAATTTAACTTAATAGATTTAGCTTACAAAATATATACTTGAGGCTGAGTTTTAGAATGCATTTAATGAAACTAAACTTAAACTTTCAACTGAAATTTTATTACCTATGGTTTTCAAATTTGTTTTTACTGGAACTTATAACGATTAACGCTGAACTGAAATAGCGATCAACATATATCTCTTTCAGCCGTTGTGGGAGGGATTTCAGTGAATAGCATATCGACATTTTTTATATTTCGTCGTTATCAGTACAGCAACTGTACACCAAATAACAGGGGCATCGTAACCCGTGGACACATTGTATCAATAATTTGGCGTGTGCAATTATGAAAAGGGTATACAGCATATGGTAAGAGCGACAGTAATGGTAAGGACAGCGTAGCCCTGTGGTTATGTGCGCTTGTTTACAAACTTGCAGTTGCGATCTTCACGAGTTAAACGCTAGCACGAAGCAGAATTTTCACTGCTATATTTGAATCGCTAAAGCTGGTCAGACATCCAACGACAGATGACAAACTTTGAGAACTATATGTGGATGGGACTGACTGAATGTAGTTGGCAGTTGTATGCATACGCTTCTGCATGCTTGTTTATGCTTTTACTAATAAATAAATATATTCTGTTGAATGAACACGCGGTGTATTGGTTTTCCTGATCGGTCTTGTGGAGAGTAAGGGGCTAGGGGAGTCTTTTACACTGGTGGCAGTAGTGGGAATAATCTCAGCTCCACAAGACCAAATCTAGGGATGAGAGTCATCTCTAACCCCCGACGAGCCATGTTGCTGCAGATTGCACCACCTTTCCCGGCGGTTGGTGAATACTCACTCGAGTGATCGGTGAAGAGGAGCTTCCCTGATCTCGGCAGGTCGTGTGTTGCCGGAACGACACCAACCCTGTATTAGTGAGGTTTCCCCACAAGAAGAATTAAAGGCTGATGCTCGAGAAGCGCGGACAGAGGTACAGACTGGTTGGTGAAAACCCTTGAGGGACTGGTGATGGTGCCCCAGCAAGATCTAAGTGGTGCGCGACATTACAGTGCCGAATGACCGCTAAAAATTACTGCCCTTTGGGAGTTATTCAGGACTGTCAGAGTGGTCGGCTGCTGGCTGCAAACTTGAACCAGACTCGGCCAAAGGGAAGCGTATCACCGTAGTGCCTCAATCTCATGGACCAACCCCATCAACTCCGAACTAGCAATACGGTAGGTATATACATGGGAGTATAGGACCACCATGTGGATGACGAGCCATTTATTTCCAGTTTGAAACCCATGTTCCCGAATGCGAATACGTTGGATGGAAAGATGTCAGCTCACTTGAAGGGCCTCTACGCAGCGGCCAGACACAACTGCACAGAGCTAGGACAGGCCGAGCGGCTGGCATGGCTGCTCACACAATAATAAAGTCTGTTAAGCATCGACGACGGAGGCGTGGTACGCACCTCCGAGTGTAACATTCTGTTCCACTAAAAGCGGAAACCTGCCCTATCCACGAGCCACCGGCCCGGGGAAGGCAGAGCATCAAATCCAGGAGCTGCTGAACAAAAGACTCATTGAGCCAGCCGGTGGGGCTTGGAGCTCGCAAGTGGTACTTGTCTGGAAGAAGTATGGCCAGTGGCATTTCTGTGT
Source organism: Watersipora subatra (assembly GCF_963576615.1). Taxonomy (NCBI): domain Eukaryota; kingdom Metazoa; phylum Bryozoa; class Gymnolaemata; order Cheilostomatida; family Watersiporidae; genus Watersipora; species Watersipora subatra. The sequence continues at coordinate 19,965,007 of NC_088710.1, forward strand.
CGATTACCAATGGCTAAATGCTGTCACCGAGCAAGACCCCTACCCCTTTCCCGGATCGATGACAGTCTTGATGCATTGTCCAGCAGCAAGTACCCTAGCACATTGGACTTAGTGGCTACTGGCAAGCACTCTAGGTCAGTGATGCAAAAGAAAAATCGGCATTCATGACTCATTCCAACCTCTGGAAGTGAAAGGTCTTACCTCAGCGCCGGCCACCTTCCAAAGGTTGATGGAGCAAGTACTGCATGACTTGCATTGGAAGATGCTATTGCTCTACTTGAATGACATCATATATCTTCAAGCCGGCCACCTTCCAAAGGTTGATGGAGCAAGTACTGCATGACTTGCATTGGAAGATGCTATTGCTCTACTTGAATGACATCATATATCTTCAAGCCGGCCACCTTCCAAAGGTTGATGGAGCAAGTACTGCATGACTTGCATTGGAAGATGCTATTGCTCTACTTGAATGACATCATAGTCGTCGCTCCCGATTTCGAGACCCACTAGCAAAGGTTAGAGGAGGTGCTCTGACAGCTAAAATGAGCCGGCTTGAAGTTTAAGCCCTCTAAGTGTAAGCTCCTCCAGTCACAGGCCCGGTATCTAGGCCATGTAGTGAGCTCGGAAGGAGTGGCTACCGACCAAGAAAATACTCAGGCGGTCATCAATGGTTGACCCCCAACAAACTCGGGGAAATGCAAGGCTTCTTGGAAACAATAGGGTACTACCGACAGTGTGTTCTCAACTTTGCCACCATTGTACCTCTTCTATACCGACTAGCGAATATAGAGAAAGAATGGACGTGAGACAAAGCAGAGCAGATGGAAGGACATCTTTTAGCAGCCCCTGTACTGGGCTATCTGCATCCGAGTCGGACGCATGTCCTGGATACAGATGCCAGTGGCAGAAGAGTGTTTACAGCACTCTTTCAAGTACAAGAAGCGGACGAGAAAGTGATAGCTTTCTTCAGCTAGACACTGACACCGGCTGAGAGAAATTACTGCATGACCTGGGAGCTGCTGGCCGTGGTCAAGGTAGTAAAACACTTCCGACTCTACCTGTACGGCATGCAGCTCCCGACAGAGTTTCGATATGCACTGGAACACAGAGCCAGTCCCCATCATGGGAATGCGAATGGGCTCAGCTGGCAGACCTGTGAAGACAGGTCAGCAATGTGCTCCAGTGTACTCCATCGCTCATTGAACTGAGAAATAGAGAATCGACTCAGAAAGAGCTAGCCACAAAAAAGGCTCAAGACTCAAGGACAGTCTGTCCACTGTACCCTAGGTTGCCGAGGCCGCGTGTGAAAAGTTTGGTCGTATGGACCTGTTTGTTGCCACAGCAACTGGGGGACCTACATGTAGCTCAGGACCGACCAAGGTCACCTTGAACCCTGTAGCATGGCACAGATGGAGACTCGGAAGGACACTGAGAGAAAGCTGACCCAGATGCAAGCTACTGACCGGGGACCAGTGGCCACTATGTACCATGCCATTGGATGAGCTGGAGACTTGGCGCTGAAGCAGTTGGAGTTAGGGGTCAAGAGCTCTGACAGCTGCATCAAATTTGTCCATCCCTCAAGCTACAACCTGACAGGGTACTGGAGACCCAGACCTCTCCTCATGGTCAACCAAAATGGTGCTCGGCTTGTCCACCAGCCATCAGAGAGACAGCTGTCTGGAAGACTCACACCCCTGCTAACTCTAGGGTGAGTGAGACTATCAGCTGACTGCGATTAACCTGGTTCTGGCCAAAGATGACAGCCATGGTGATAAGACTGATCAAGAGCTTTAAGGTCTACTAGGCGGCAAAACATGGTGGCACCAAGAGAGCCGGCAATAGGCATTGACTGCCAGGCGCCTCTGGCAAAAGGTAGTCCTGGACCTGATGGGACTGATGCCAGAGACTCTCAAAGGGAACAGAACAAATGGATCCTGGTACTCATGGATCTCTTTACGAGGTAGTGGAATGCCCTAGCCTTTCAGAAGGTCACGGGTCCAAAAGTGGGAGTACCTTGGATGAATGAGTGTTTTGCTACATAGATTCACCGAGCAGATCCACACCGACCAGTGGGCACAGTTTGAGTCAACTAATGACTGAACATTGTCAGCTCTAGTGGGTAGAGAAAACTTACACCATGCTCTGCCACTCCGTGTTACATTCGATGATGGTGTTGTTGAACATACCACTAGAGTGAGCACTACATCTCTGCGAGCACTACTACTGGGCTAAGGGCAGGAGTGGGACAAGTTGCTCCCTTAACTGTTGAGAGCCTAGGACAGATACTGCTACCGATCTCCCTACCAGCAACCCTGTCAAAACAATTATGGCTTAACCATGAGTCAGTGGAGACAGAGGAGAGAGACGATGGTGTGCTTGCTGAGCTCAAAAGAAGAGTCTGCATCTGTGTGTCAGAGCATAGGCTCGGCTGCCTTTGATGGCGCAGCGAAACCCACCACCAGGCAACTAAAAACCTTAGTTATGATATTCTTAAGAGAAACTGCGTCGACATACCTGTTAATGTTGATGATGTGGCCTTCCTCAGTTCCCTTAGCTTTCATAGAGGCAACTGCTTCCCTAGTCACCCTTAGCACTCCCATTACATTCACCTGGTTAAATCGAAAACCGGCATGTAAACCAGATACTTTGGACAAAGTCTCTGATATTAAGTTATCCAAGCTACAAAGTTGTAGCTTGGATAACTTAAAGTTTGTTTGACTTCAGATACTTTGGACAAAGTCTCTGAAGTCAAACAAACTTTGAAGATAAAAGAGTACATTTTTGCTTTAGGAATTTTTAGTGTTTCGACCAGTCTGACAGTTTTATAAAATAGTAAATAATCAGTTTGGTCAACTCTTCTGATTAGCCAAACAGAACAGTTATCATAAACAAAAGTTGACTGCACGTGTTGTTGTTTCTCATTAATAAGGAGTCCCTATCAAAATGTAAACTATTAGATGGGCCTGATTAAACAGTTGTGTGTTGATGATCAGTGCAGGTGGATGGTGTGTTGCTCTCACACTGTCACTTAGAGAGCTAATAGCACCAAAAGGTAATAATGGAATAACATAGTAAAGACCAAGCCAGTAATCCTATATAACCTTTAGATATGAGAGTAACTGAGGTAAGACGACAGTGTAGCTAAGTACAATTGGTAACAGCAAAATGCAGGAAAAACTGTAAAAGAGAGAATGATGGCGAAGCCTGAGTTATGCATGGTTCTTATAGAGAGTGCTAGTAGAAGTGAGAGAAACGATATCTTGCGCAATGCTGATAGCTGCAGAAAAAAGTTCAATGTTGTCCAACATTTAAGCAAGAGAACCGACAAAACTTCTTCAAAATAATTGTACCGGTGAAGGTGAAGATCATGCTTGGTAGTTCAGTTTTCTGCTGAAAGTAGCCATGTGAAAAATAACCTTGAAATTCCGTGGCAACTTATCCGTGTAATTATCTGTAAAGTTGCTTTATGTAACACAAACTGTTAAACCTCACATGCAGGTGCTTGGAAGCGCAATAAAGCCGCTAGGGTATTGCCACAAATAAGGCAACTAGTCTTGATTTGTCTTTGCATGTGCGTTTACTATGTATGGGTATACAGACAATCCTCATTTGTTAGGACTAATACAGACTTGGCCATTTCCAAACATTGAAAAGTCTTAATAGTGAGAATTGAGTGCTGTAGGTATATATTTTACTAAGTATGGATATATGGTTTACTATGTATGTATATATAGTTTACCATGTATGAATAGATAGTTTACTATGTATGGATATATGGCTTACTATGCATGGATATATATAGTTTACTATGTATGGATATATATTTTACTATGTATATATATATAGTTTACTATGTATGGATATATGGTTTACTATGTATGGATATATGGCTGACTCTCTATGGCTATATAGCTGACTCTCTACAGGTATCTATTGAAAATCTAAATCGTAATTTTGCCTAGAGATTACCAGAAAGGACAGATACACCTTTGAAACTACAATAACATCTTGAAACAACCAATGAAAACAAAACACATGGGACTTTCAGACAATATTTTAGTCTTAGTATTTACATTGAACAAAGTCTGCCAATCCTCAGACTTTCCTGACAAAATTGGGCTGTTTCTGCCCAGGCCAGCATTGTTAATGCACACATCCACTCCTCCATATTTCTCTTTAATTTTGGAGAACAAGGAGATGACATCGTCTTCTTTGCTCACATCACAGGGTATAATAGTCAGCTCTCCCTTAGATCCTAATGCTGACTCTAGCTCCTAGAATAACCAACTTTGATTTATCACAACTAAACATACTGTACTTGCAAAACCTGACTTTTCTGTGAATGGACGATTGCATCACGTCATATTAGCAATGCATTACCTGTTCTTCTGACACTGATTCTTACTACTTTATTTCACAAAGGGTGTATCTAAAATATTTTAGTGCACTGCGACGTATATCTTTTATAATGCTAATCTTAATAAACTTTTAGCAGAAGCTAGGTGTACAACATTCAAAGACATATAAGCCTTCAAAGTAATGAAAGTATAGCTTTACTACATTGATAATATCGCTCATTCTCCCCGTAGGCTACAAACAATTTCTGCTTCTTACCTGCAATGCCTCTAGCCTTCTGCCGCACCCAATTACTTTCATGCCGTGCTTTAATAGTTTATTAACGGTTGCTTTGCCTACACCTGTAGCAGCTCCTGTGATTAACGCTACTTTCCCTACCCATCTTTCCATGCTGCCTTTTTCCTGAACACCGCAGCGTATACTGGTTAGCAGTCCTGCTGGAACTAATGCCATACATTTCGCCTGACTGAACGGTATCTAGAAGGTTTTAGTGATTTCGCCAAAATTCTATTAGTCGAAATACGCATAAGCTGTTAAATACTCAATACACTGTATATAGTTTTTATTTGATTTTTTTATTTGATTTTTGTTTAATATCTAATTGATTTAACAAATAAATACCTACATCAGTCTGGATCACCCATGCATGCAATCGTCGTTTTTTTATCGAAAGTTCATTAGGCGGTGACGTAGTCAGGCGGGAAACTCAGAACGGTAATATGAAATTGATAAATTTCCCATCCATTTTGTACGTCCATTTTTAAACTTCATCTTGTATTTTCCATCATCGGTCAGTGCTTCAGCAAGTTGTTAGTGACATACAGAGTGAAATGGCAGAAGAGACCTACAAATTGACTTATTTTGACCTGCGAGCAAGGGCAGAGCCTGCTAGGGCTATGCTTACTATGGCTGGCCAAAAATTTGAAGACATCAGGGTTTTGCCTCAAAACTGGGAAAATCTGAAACCAGGTTAAGTAATGAGATCTTTCCAAGGCTGCATTTTGTTTTAGCTATAGTGTTTCACGATTCTCTTCAGCCGTACTGTTTGTATAGAAGGCAGGTTTATATTGTTAGAAGAAGCAAATTTTATTTGCACAATTTCCTTTGTGTTTTTCCACAGTGCTATATAATTGTCCTTGCTACTGTTGTTACTTTATAACAACAATAAAGGTTACTGATAGTAGCAATATCAACTAGCCTTTTGATTTGATTTCATTTACTTTTCAGAAACTCCTCTTGGATTTCTTCCTATCTTAGAAACGTCAAGGGGAACGATTTGTCAAACACCGGTTATTAATTATTATGTTGCTGAAAAAACTGGTGAGAGATGAGATTTCAACTTTTATAGCTCATTTTATAGTCTGTTGCCTTTTCTGTTTCAATGGGGCATAATAGCATTGTGAATTATATTACCAATGTAACCAATAGCAATGATATACAGCCACCACACTTGGGGGCTGTATATCATTGCCAATAGTAACAATTACCAATATTTAAACCAATTTTTGATGTTATACAGTTGGGCTAATATCCAATTGCAATCCCATAATTTTATTAACAACTGCTGTCAAAGAAATGTCACTATCTAGTTATCCAATAAGATATAATTGTTGATTCGTTGGCCATCTTGGTTCATTGATTAGAATTTAATTATTATTATTTAAGAAGGCACAAGAAAGCAAAACTTACATATGCCTCCATGGTAACTTTTAATATACGCGCAATAGGCTCATTTACTACAACGATCAACTGGCTAGCATCGCTTTTTAAATGAATAAAAAAACCTTAAAAACTGGTTATCTGAAACATGAAAAAATTTTAATATGTTGTTTTGCCCACTTTTTTGTTGCAATCAAATTGGTTGAGATTTGATGCATTGCTTTGCCTACATGTAATTTTACCTGCTAAATTTGTAGGTTATCTACCAGATGATGAGTTTGAGAGAGTTCAGTGTAATTCCATATTGCACACTCTAAATGACCTGAGTGCCTTTGTAAGCAAAAATGTCCTTCTATCGGAACTGTATAAGGTAAGCCTGACAGGCCTCATTACTTAGTCAAGATTATGAAAAGTTTGCTGAGCCTCAGAAAACCAGTTGAGATATAATACCTCTGACAGCTTATCTAGAAATAAACATATACCTCTGACAGCTTATCTAGAAATAAACATATACCTCTGACAGCTTATCTAGAAATAAACATATACCTCTGACAGCTTATCTAGAAATAAACATATACCTCTGACAGCTTATCTAGAAATAAACATATACCTCTGACAGCTTATCTAGAAATAAACATATACTTCTGACAGCTTATCTAGAAATAAACATATACCTCTGACAGCTTATCTAGAAATAAACATATTGATTTACATGCTGTTTTTTAGATGACTGTAAAACATTCAACTTTGACAGTCCGACATTCAGTGGTGTAAAACATGTTATCCGACTTGTGTTTTACAGCATTGTCCATCGCCTGACAATATTGACGAATTGAAGGAGCAAGCCAGATATGAACTTAGGAAAACTAGTACATTTATACAAGGTTTATCAAGAAAAGGAAGCAAGTTCATATTTGGTGACAAGGTAAGTGAAAGCCATGTGTAATATACTACTAATATACCTTGGCACTACTCACAAATAGTTCGTCTAATGACTGTTGTATGAAGCTAGTTTAGTATGGGGTTAACTTACTGACTATTAGTATGAAGTTAACTTACTGACTACTAATATGGGGTTAACTAACTGACTACTAGTATAGGGTTAACTTACTGGCTACTAGTATGGGGTCAACTTACTGGCTACTAGTATGGAGGTCACTTACTGGCTACTAGTATGGCGTTAACTTACTGACTATTAGTATGGAGTTCACCTACTGGCTACTAGTATGGAGTTCACTTACTGGCTATTAGTATGGAGTTAACTTACTGGCTACTAGTATGGAGTTCACTTACTGGCTACTAGTATGGAGCTCACTTACTAACTACCAGTATGAAGTTAACTCACTGGCTCCTAGTGTGGAGTTAACTTACTAACTACTAGTGTGGAGTTAACTTACTAACTACTAGTGTGGGGTTAACTTACTGGCTACTAGTGTGGGGTTAACTTACTGGCTACTAGTGTGGAGTTAACTTACTGGCTACTAGTATGGAGTTCACTTACTGGCTACTAGTATAGAGTTCACTTACTGGCTACTAGTATGGAGTTAACTTACTGGCTACTAGTATGGAGTTCACTTACTGGCTACTAGTATGGAGCTCACTTACTGACTACCAGTATGAAGTTAATTCTCTGACTAGCTTCACTACTGGTTTGGTAGCCATTAGAACAGAGTTAGTCTAAATACTATACAATGATGAGGTTAGTCCAGTGATTACGACGATGGATTTAATTCAGCAACTACTAGTATAGGGCTAGTTAGATGGTTGCCAGCATGAAATTAGTTTTTATTATTAACATAGAGATAGTTGAGTAACTACTAGTGCAGAATTAATTGACTGACAACTAGCATGGATATAATTCAGTGACTACTGCAAACAGATCAAACAGATCGGCTATTTACAAACATTACTATGGATATAGTTCAGTAGCTACTAGTATAATCAATTCAGAGACTTAGTTGAGTTGTTACATAAAGTAGTTATTTATCTAGAAACAATTCTTATTAACAAACTTTTAATGCAATAATAAAATAATAGCACAGATGTAATCTTATTATTGATGCCATTTTTACCGTTAGAGCGAAACCAAAGAATTTACCTACATATTTTGGTTACTATTTCTACTTGAAATTCCTTTTTTTAATTCTAAAATATACATGTTAATAGCTGTTATTATCAAGGTTATAGTTCACTTAGCTAATAGAGATATTCTCACGGGGCTCACAAAAGTAAATAATTCTCACAAACTTTTTCTAAAGTTATCTTCCAACTTGAAATTGTTGCAGATGACGGCTGCTGACATCACCATGTTCTGTAGTTGGATGCTAATAGAGCCTGTTTTTCCCCGGTCTAAATCTAAGGAAGACTGGCTGAACAAATTCATGGAAAGCATGGAAACTGATTCCAAGTTTGCCAAATACCTTCAGGAGCGACCCGACGACATCCTTTCTCGAGCAGCAACATAATGAAATGTACCAAATTAAGCTGTTGAATCAATGCTGCCTATATGTTAACCAGAAACATTAGGTCAAGCGAGTGTGTGTGTGTGTGTGAGTTTGTTTTTATTTAATTTACCAAGGTAGATTTTTTGAACATGAACTGGATGAATTTCTTCTGTGGAAATTTATTCTAAAACTGCTTTAATATACATGAACCATGCTCAGTCTATTGTACAGACTTTAAAATGAGTTGCATGACCCTTTCATAACTTCTTCTTTTTTAGATGTCTCAACAGTAAGCATTTTATAAAAATGCAAATTACCACGGTATCGACCGATTTCTGTAGCACAAGTTGTGTTAGGTGTAAAGTATTGCAATATTTATGATTTTAAAAGACCAATCATACCTTGTGTGATTGATTGGAATGGAGAATGATATTCAAATAAAACGATCCTTGGTTGTTGAAAGATACATACCATATACATACCAAATGCTGGACAGCTGGAGAACACAACTCTCAACATTATATATTCATAAGGTAAATATTCTTACACCAGTTGTCTAAACTTCAATTAATCACATCGCGGAATTTTAATTCTAAGATTTTAATAGCTATAGCTGGACATACCGAAAGGCAGACGACAGAAAACACGACAAGCCTTGAGAAATATATATATATATAGATTGATAATGAGCTTATGCAAGATTTGGCGTCAACTAAAAATCTTAATGAACAAGCTCATCTGATTGAGAGCTGGGTGGAAAGTTTAGTACTAAAACATGCCCCAGTCAATAAGGTGAGGGTGAGAGCTGATTCACTGCGCTGGATAACTTCAGAGCTTAGACGATTATTAACATTGAAAAATCATTCCTAAAGGAACGTTTCTTTGCGAACAACTTGAATTACGAATAACACTGGGCCAAATACAAAAAATTCAGAATAACTGTTTGCAGCAGGAATTCAAAAAGGCTAAGCGAGATTATCATGGGGAACAGCTTAGCAAAGATGCTAGGAAATTCTATAGAAAAAGGTTTCACCAAAAATGTGCATCAAAATAGAGGATGAGATGAAAGAATAATTATAGAAGATTATTAAAAGTTGCTAAATAGTTTTTGTACTAGTCTTAACAGCCCTATGCCAAAAAATAATGTTTTAATACCAGGCATTGCCTGCTGAAACTGATCACTTCCAGTTTTGCCCAGAAACAAGTACATGTACAACAATCCTTTCACTTCACGGGGAGGACATCTGATGATACCTACCATAGAGTTATCACTCTAGGGGGAGATAACTCTATGATACCTACTGACGTCTATAAGGGCATACAAAATACTCTCGGCTCATCTATGACCAGTCTTATAAATAATTGCTTCTCTACTAGTGTTTTTCCTGATATTTATAAAGCTGTCATTGTAACTCCAATATTCAAAGAGGGAGCGCTATGTAATATAGCAACTAATATAGGCCTACTTCATCATTGTCTATCATGTCTAAGGTGATTTAGACATGATAGGCTATTGCATTGAAGTTGCAGCGTTATACGCGTCTCTATTCTGTTGATCTCATTGCAACGATAGACGTCATAATCGCACTTTCACTTGATCTGAGCATTTCGACTGCGATCAGGCTAAGTCCATTTCAATTTTGAAACATTTTGAAAGCGCCTCCTGCAATTGGTTGGTGGTTTGTGGGGTGAACTCACCTGTTTTCGCTTAGTAGTGTAGAGCATAGAATATCTCAAGTAGCTCTTACTATTTGGTTCATTGGGTTTGAGTCCAGCTATGCAAAAGTACTTGCCAATGCCGCTCAGATTACACTTCATAAACCAATCTATTGGCCTCTATTAGGCAAGTTTTTGGCACATGCTGCAACAGGGCTAAGATGTATTTAATATGTTCTGCAAGTCATTTATCATGCTTCTTCACGAAGCGCCTAGTCTGGCTATCTCCTAAATTGCATCAGCATCTCAGTACACCAGTAAGGGATTAGGCTGGTAGTCTCCTAAATTGCACACTGATCCATTAGAGTGCACCAGCACTTCTTTGGCCATTTCCACTAGTCAGGATTGTAGGAGGTGGTACCTTTTTTCAATAGCAGCGACTAGCTGGAGTTGCGATCCCTGCAAACAAGCCAGAGATCGGAAAACCACCCTAAAACTGCTAACCAATATTCACTTCTTTGGTGGAAAAAGTAGAATTCTGGATAAGGTAGAAAATAAAAACACAAAATGTTTTTAGTCCGGCACATATCCATAAACTAGGAGTTATCTTCTATATGACACTTTAGTGAGCAATACAGTAATTACTCTATGCGTTTAGTACTATTAACACATATCCACTAACTAGGAGTTATCTTCTATATGCCAGTTTCAGCGACCAAAACAGTTATTACTCTGTGTTTAGTCATACATGTATCCATAAACTTGGAGCTATACCGATGCAATTTGTCAGTATGGGTCAGCAAAGGAAAAAAAGTCGTTTATATGCATGCTGGGCTTATTCTTGAGATATCCTTGCGTTTTCTAATTGAATAATTTTTTGCAAATCAGTTATTCTTGCAAACATCGTATTTCCAACCATTGCACATTCCGCACAATTTTGCTGCTTTAAATCTTTTGTGGTTCATTCTGCAAACATGGATCGGTCGACTTTTATGTCTCTCCTTGAGTGGCATCATACTTGCTGAATCTTAAATTTTATTACAGCAAATAATAATAGTTGAACACCTTGAATCTGCTGAATACCATAATATGAATACCCTTGAAGGAAGCTAATGATTCATAATGTTCCAATGGCCAGCTAAAAGCTATATCAAGTAACGTGACAGCGGTTTACTGATTGTTTTTAGTCTAGAAAGCACACGATGCTTGTAAGAAAAACAACACTTCAGCTTCTGAAGATTCAAGTAGTTTGCTGCAGGGGTCTGATCAGGACGTCTTGCACCTGAGCATGTGCAGGCAACCCTAGCTGATATACAACTGTCTGGGCTATGTCCTCTGCTTCCAGTGCCTGTAATAAAACAATATACAGCATCTATGATTACATGTAACAGTTCTTCAGTATTAAATAAGCTTGTTGTATATGCTCGAGCTGTTTTTGATATATCAAACAGTGGTTAAATTTTTAAGTCTTCTATACAAGATTAAAAAAGTTATATGCATTTGCTAAACATGTTAGAATAGGCTCAGACGTTAGACTGAAAAATACTTTAGGGTTAAATTGATAAATAAACCTGGTAAACTAAATCACTAATGCTAGTCACTAATCTATATATATATTTCAGTGTTTGTCATTTGCTGTCCTGATGTAAAGAAAATCCATCTCACAGCGGATTTGAACATGAAACCTCCAGGTCTACAGACAGGCGAGCTAACGCACTACACTAGGCTGTCCTTGTCATACTATGGATTAATAGTACACATATTTTTCCAGCAGATGTGAAAATACTATTGGTCGCTAGCACGCTTGAAAATCATGTGTGTATAGTAGACCATTATGCGTCACGTAACATCACAGACTGGCTTCAAACATAGGACATGGCTCTTATCATAGTAAGTTATCAGCATTACTAGCTTATGTTACTCAAATTCATGTGGTAATTATTTTATTCCTCGTGCAACGCTGGGGATTCACCTAGTAATAATATGTTACTGGCACTTCTATAAAATGTTTACTAAACCACTAATTATTCCATGTTACAATCAGCCTGTGTGTGAGTAGTTACGTCCTGCACAGATCTTTTGCTAGCAATGCATAAACAAGTATCTTTTAGAATGATTTATACATATATGGCTAAGTTTCCTCCTGCAAAATCCCATCAAACATTTATTTACTATTGGCATGCACTTGCATGTGATTGTGACACTAAACTTGGATAGACAAGTTCAGAGCTCTTCTGCCAGCACAAATCATTACCTATTAGTGACAGTATAAGACAACCCATAAACATCGAAATGTTTAAACTTTTCACCAGAAATGTAGGCATCACCAAACCTTGGTTAGGAAGAGGATTATAATTCTACATAAAAATGCTATAAAAATATTCGTATTAATTATTTAATATGAATATAAATGTTTTAAAAAGAAAATCTATTTTGAGACAACAATGATATAGCTCAGCGTAAAAGGTAATCTATTGGCAATTATAGTTTGGCGCTCAGTGGCAGCTATTAGTGGTGGACAACAATTATTGTCAACTTATTGTATCACAAAAAATATTAGAACAAAAATTCATGTGCACTCCGATATAAACTGTACAGAAGTCGCTGAATTCACTTAATATGTTAAGAAATGAATGTTTTATTCACATTACTCAGCAGAGCAGTTGTAAACAGGCCTCTATAATTACTAGCAGTGCCGTGTCTTTTTAAATGAGTGTTTGAATTGAAGTGATCTAAAGCGATTTTTAACACCCTATACGCATCATAGAATTTGTTAACACCCTATAATATATCAGAGTAATTGTTACCACCCTATAACATGCCAGAGTATTTGTTAACACCATATAACACATAAGAGTAATTGATAATACCCTTTAACACAAAAGTATTGGTTAATTATCCTATAACACAGAGTATTTGTTAACATTTTATAACACATTAAAGTATTTGTTAACACGCTATTACACAGAGTAGTTGTTAACATTTCATAATACATCAGAGTATCTGTTAACGCTCCACAACACATCAGAGTACTTGTTACACCTTATAACACATCAGAATATTTTATATTTAGCCAAGAACTTTCAAATCATTCAAAATGTTTGTCCTTTTGCACCGCCGAGAAATTTATTTTCACATTTGGTCAGCAGATTGAAACAAATGTATAATATGTATGAACATATCACCACGTAACTTATTACCAGTACTAATAAGACACATGGTGACATATTCATAGCATAACAAAGGTCTCTGCTGCATTACACACAGTGTTAACAAATAGTTCCTTTGCTTATGGCAGCCGACCAAAGGATTGGCACTTGGCAGCATGCTGAACAATCGCATAACATGGTGTGAACTAGTGTTGGGCCGGTATTGGGTTATCCGCTCTTACCGATACCGAGGGATTCTCGGTATCCGAGGAAACCAACCATTTTCGGTGACAGCTAGTTATCTGCGGCCGGTTTGGTATGATCGGTATTTATCCGTAAAAGCCTATCGGTAAATGGTTATACGGATATCCGGATAGATTTATAAATGCTTCTTTGATGAACTTGCTAATCTCAGCACGCATTGGCGAACAAATTCAACGAAAATTTCCACGCTTACTGTATCTACTATTATATTTCGTTACGCTGATAATGCCACCAGCCTCGAAGGTTTGGGAGTTATCCACAGATGGGAGGATGTATAAAGACTCTAACAGGACTGGACTCTAATTGGACTGCGTATAAATACATGTATGTGATTACATTACCTGATTACAATATGTGATAGTAAGATTTCTGTAAACTGTTTCAGTATATTTAACAAAGAGAGCCTTTTGCCATTATCTATCTGTTCTCTATTATATTTAACGTTTGTATCAATAACTATATTCTTTAATAGAATAAACAATAAAAACATCTATCATGAAACTTATATTTCCATCTTTCTTTTTTTTTGGCTTGCTAAAACAAGGAGTCTCCTTGCCGTAACAATATACTGCTGACTAAAGAATGTTTTTTGCACAGGATACTTTTTGCACAACGATAAAAGTTGTTCAAAACAATTATGGTTTAAAGCACAGGTGTCCTTTAGCGGGGTATTGCCGAAGCCGAGACCGGGCCGTAGTCTATACACACAAAAAAGGCTGCACTATACACACATTTAAGGCTGCACTAAATAATCATGCCAACACAGAGGCGGTGCGTGCCCCTACACATGCCACAGCAATGGCTTCAAGAAATTATACTCCTTACAAACAATCGCATCAATCTGCGAATGTTAGAAACAAGCAGCAATGTTTGTCCTGCGGACGTACTGATGGGCACAAATCTAGGGAGTGTAGATTCAAATCAAAACTACACTGTACATACTGTAACAAACCAGGGCACGTAGAAGACGTTTGTTTTTCTAAAAGGAAAGAGGATTCATGGTCACCATCACAAAGAACGACAGCCAATGCGATGGCCGACTACTCATTTACCACCCGCGTCACAAATGCAAGCACCACTTCTGATAGCAAACAAGTACACGACCAACTGCTAGTAGACTGTGGAGCTACATGTCACATCATTAATCATGCTGACCGCTTCATATCTTTCGACAACAAGTTCAATCCTAAGCAGCACTACATTCAATTAGCAGATGGCCGCCGAAGCAATAATCTAGCCACAGCTAGAGGTGTGGCTGAATTTCACATCACTGATTCAGATGGCAGAATATGCAGAATAAAGCTGACCAACGCCTTACTCGCACCCGAGTTTCCAACCAGTCTATTCTCTGTGCGTGCAGCCACTGACACTGGGGCTCATGTTACATTCACCCAAGGTACAGCATACTTAACATCACATAATACTAAATTCAACATAATCAGACACGGGCAACTTTATTTCCTACCAACATGCCACACCGACTCGACATGCCACACCACCGACTCGACATGCCACACCACTGACTCGACATGCCACACCACCGACCCGACATGCTACACCGACACGACATTCTCTGTACGAACAATAGATGAATGGCACGAAACACTAGGCCATATGAATTACGACGACATCGTTCAACTACAATCTGCGACTCGCGGCATGACGGTCATCAACAGCAAATCAGGACGCACTTGTTCAACTTGCAAAGAAAGCAAAATGTCCCGACAACCAGCTTCATGCGACGAGCCACCAATACGAGCTACGAAGCCCTTAGAGCGAGTACACAGTGACGTATGTGGACCTATAGATCCATCATCACGGGAAGGTCACAAGTACGTCATTAATTTCATAGATGAGTTTTCTAGCATGCTCTTCATATACAATCTACGAACCAAGGACGAGGCTGCCACAGCCCTCAAACAATTCATAGCCGACGTCGCTCCCATTGGCAAAGTAACCGAGTTACACAGCGACAACGGTGGAGAGTATGTGGGCAGTACATTCAAGTCAATTTTACAAGACAGAGGAATCAAACACACAACCACTGCTCCATACTCGCCATACCAGAATGGGAAATCAGAGCGCTCATGGCGCAGCCTTCTGGACATGGCCCGATGCCTCTTGTCTGACTCCGAATTACCTAAGTCGTTTTGGTCATACGCTGTACGATATGCACAATACCTTCGCAATCGATCTTATCAACGCCGAACTAAAGCAACCGCCTATGAATTATTCACCGACATAAAACCAAACATGAAGAACATTCACAAATTCGGTTCACCCTGCACAATCTACGTCGAAACTAATAAGCAAAAACTTGATTCACGTGGACAACCCGGCACCTTTCTAGGCATAAACCCATTAAATCAAGGCTATTTCGTTCTCAGTAGTAAGAACAACAGTATTCTAACATCGCGCAATGTACATTTTCATAGCGGGCCATCGCAGATAAAAGAACCAAACGCATGGACTGATGACATCGAAGACGCAGTTCCTATCCTGCCTCATAGTCAAAACACAAATCCTGCACAACCACAGAATCAAGAACATACAACACCTACACAAAATACTGACGCAACAGAACCACCAAGACCCCAGAGGGATACCAGACGACCTAAATACCTTGATGATTATCAGATGCTTACACACGTCGATTATGCTTGCGCTGTTTTGCCATTTTTACCCACTTCATATGAAGAAGCAACCAGATCAGAAGATGCAGGTAAATGGCAGGCAGCCATGGACATGGAAATTAAAGCGCTTTCCGACAACAACACCTGGCAAATCACAACACTACCTGATAAACGAAGTGAAATCAAAGGTCGGTGGGTCTACACGATTAAACAGGGCAAAAATGCTGGAGAAGTACAGTACAAAGCGCGATACGTAGCACGTGGATATTCTCAGATACAGGGCATCGACTACGACGACACGTATTCGCCTACAACACGATTTACCTCGATACGCGCACTCTTGCAGATCGCCGCAAATGAGCAATTACACCTTCATCAGCTAGACGTCAAGGGGGCGTACCTCAACGCCCCAATCGACAAAGAGATTTATGTCCAACAACCTCCGGGTTACGAACAGACATCACCTGATGGAAGCTACCAAACTTGCCTGCTACAAAAGTCACTATATGGATTAAAACAAAGCGGTCGAAATTGGCACACATCCTTGACCGACTTTCTCAAGTCACAAAAATTTACACCGAACGATAATGACGCATGCGTTTACTCCAAGATTGTCAACAACACAAAAGTAATGATACTCTTCTGGGTGGATGACATAGTCATTGCTAGCAGCGATTTACAACAGATCGCCGAAGTGAAGCAAGCCCTACACAACCAATTTCGCATGGATGATCGGGGGGAGTTGAAGTGGTTCCTCGGTATTGACTTTAAACACACTCGGAACGGATACCAAATGAGTCAAGAACGCTACGTCAACGGCATACTCACACGCTTCAACATGACTGAGTGCAATCCAGTAAGCACACCAGCAGACAAAGGTACACAACTCCATAAAGCAACAGACGAGGAGTACCAAGCGTTTTTAGCTTTCAAGTTCCCGTACAGGCAAGCTATCGGTAGTCTCATCTATCTTATGACCGCAACTAGACCAGACATCAGCTGGGTAACATCTAAATTATCTCAGTACCTTGATAAACCTAGTCTATCACACGTTGCAGCCGTAAAACATCTATTTCGCTATTTAAAATCTACCAAGTCCTACTGCATCATGTTTACACCTTCAAATGGAACCCTCACGATGTACACCGACTCCGACTGGGCAGGCGATACAACCGATCGTCGATCAACTAGTGGTTTTATCGCTACACTAGGAGGAGCACCAATTAGTTGGAAGACTCGCAAACAACCTACAGTGGCTCTATCTTCCTGCGAGGCGGAGTATATGTCCCTTGCAGAAGGCACAAAGGAAGCATTGTATCTGAGAAGCTTCTGCATATCGCTAGGCATTCAGATTTCAGAAACTACGCCGCTCTACTGTGACAATCAAGGCGCTCTGGCTCTCGCAAGCAACACTTGCAGTCAGCACAACCGTACAAAGCACATTGATGTGCGTTATCATTTTGTTAAAGAACAGGTCAATGTTAACTATCGTCATGTACCATCCGCCGACAACCTCGCCGATATACTTACCAAGCCACTCAGTGCCGCAGCACATCGTGAAGCGACACGCATGCTCCAGATTGAGGGGGCGTGTTAAGTATCAATCAGGACCGATGTCACGTAACTAAATCAGTAATTAGCTATATTCTATCTCATACATTATTATATGCATGTATTATACTTACATTACATTTTACTTGCTAATAGTGTCGGCATAGGCCAATTATATTAATTGTTACAATCATCATTATAATCAACTTCCTGTTTCCTGTTCAACTTGATATACAGCCAATACATGTAGATTCAAACACCGAATATTATCTCGCTGAACCTGCATATTTTATTGACATCTAACTATAAGAATTTACAGATGGCAACACCAAAGTATAACTCAACAGTTAAAACCACATTTTTATTGAATTCTTAAGCAAAAAACAAGCGTATGTATTTTTGAAGTTGTTACTCTTATACATACAGACACATGTCAATAACTGAGTATTTCTATGTTATCAGCAGCCCATCACTAAAAGTTGGTCGTTGGTCAATATATCATTTCATAACTTTGGAGTTGTTTTTTATCTCCTATTGCATACCATTATGTTTCACTTTTACATGGAGCCTCCCTCACAGCCGGTTGAGATCACCCTTGGGTACATATGCATATATACAGAGTAAATTACAAATACAAGTTACATGTATATGATTTACAATAGTGTCATCCATCATAAATGAGCAAAAGAAGGCTCTCATAAAAATTTGATTTTTCTGCATATAACCTGTTATTTCACTTTGATACAAAAGAAATTATTTACTAAACAATATTGTTTTAGCAAGAAAAAATATGACATATAAAGGAGCCAACTCTAAATTAACAAAAAGACCACAAAACAATTAAGCACGTTTGATAAAATTATGCTAAAGTGGCCATAGCTTCAACCACATTGTAATGCTGTAATAAATATTTTTGAAATGAAGTAAAAACCCATTTCTCAATCTCCTTGCATGGCTACTATAACTGCTCCTTCTCTTTAGCTTTGCTATATAATAAGCATACATTAAAAGACTATTTCGAAGTGAATATCATTTAGACTTATACAAAATTACTCACTTTTGTATAATTTGGAGGAATTGGGCTACTTTTGTACACACAACAGTTCATATGCTAAGTACACATTCTTGCAGTATTTTTACTTGCTGAAGTTTTCTTATTTCATCAATTGAATCAATAGGTAGATTATAAGTTTAGGATTTATTCTGCAAAAAAAATACAAACATCCAGTTACAGATTTATTTGCTCCATTTTCTCATTCATCACATATAAGCACCATCATGTCAGTGATACATCTTAAAATGGTAGTATCTGTACTTGTACTAGTATTTGTTCAATAACGTATGTATCGTCATATCACCCTATCTTCTGACTGTCATCATTCTTTCTCAATCGACTTTCAATGTTCTACAAAGTAGAGTAGAAGGTCATGAAAAAGCAATATGTTTTTTGAGAATATTAGAAAGTATGATAATGCAATTTACTTTCTCTAGCTCGATACATCAGAAACCCAACACTGAGCGGATAAGAAAATTTGCACAGAGAACAAATGCAAGATTTTGCAAGATACAGAACAAATCAACTTAAGCTAGGTTATAGGTATAATATTCTAAAATGTTCAAACAGTAATATAATGATTAAAATTTTGCTTCATTTTTGTGAGCCAAAAGCCCTGCTAATCATTGTATGAGCTAGTTTAGCCTGTTTAGACTAGCTTTAAGAAAGGAGTCGTGTGTTCAACAACAGCAAAACTCTAACAGACAACTCCCAAACCGCTTGTTGAGAAAGTCTAGAGCTATTTTTGTGCCTACTACATATTGCATAAAATGATGCTTGGTAGGCTAAGAGACGAGGTATTAAGGGACTCCATGCGAGTGCCAAAAAAGTGGCCGAAGATGAACTGACAACTTAGCTGATAACACAAAGCCTCAACAGCTACACAAGACAAAGCTCCCATGCTGCAACAAGATTTATGCTCTCTTGAATCTTGAGCCAAAATTTGGCACATGAAATTTAATCCACAAAAGTATTACCATCTCTCTATTGGCAAGTCGTCTTTGCCGATGGATACAAATAACTTTCTCATCTTATATGATCACCATCTTCAAAGTGTGACTTCTAATCCTTATTTTGTGGTAGAGTCGCAGAATGATCTGAAACTTAATCAACATATTTTTAAAATTGAATCCGAGGAAGAGCAATTAATCGGCATGCTTACAATGGTTCTGAAAGATGCAGATCAAAAGACAAGAAAGATAGCTGATACTTCACGAGTTAGACCTAGTCCTGAGTATGGCTGCATGGTTTGGGACCTTTACCTTACAAAGGATATTACTTTACTAAAGTGAACTCAAAACACTGCACTGAGATTTTTGTATAGACAAAAAAGCAGAGTTAGTTTTCTTCAACTATGAGAAATTAATTATTTTGAAACCTTGAAAGACAGATGAGTTAAACTTTGTCATAATGTTTTTAGTAAAATTCTGGGTGGTGATATTGACTTATTGATCAGGACCAATATCAATATACCAATATTGACATTGGTCCCATTCGCTACCTGGGACTTGTAATTTAGATGTTGCATACAAAGCTACATACATGGAAAATGGTAGCGTACAGCCTGCTACACGGTATTGGCGTTTCATAATTTACAGTTTTAGACTAATTGTACTGCTCAGAGGATGAAATTTTTAATGTAATGTTACTTATCACAATTAGCCATCCCAAGACAAACAGTTTTAACTCATGATTCAACCTTTCGATCAATCAACCTTGCTTGCAACACAAAATAATAAAACCACTACATAATTATATGTAATATATATTATGTATATGGTATAATATACCAAAGATATAATAATACTACTACTATGTGTACATTGGCAATGCATAAGACATTGCTAAAACAATGTTTTACAAAGCAAGCTAAAACAAAGCAATGCGTAAAACATTAAAAGTGACCAGAAGAATGGAACAATTTAGTTATAAAACAACTATTTATTTCTTTGTTATTTATTCGCAAATAATCATATTATTTTGTCTCATTCATTTACCCACACTCGTTTGACTATTAAATTACTATAAGCAGACAGACCAATGCGCAATATATCGAATTATTAATACTAGTTCACCGTTAGTTGCAGACTATTAATTAATTACAAACTATCAATAAATAATAATTCGTAGTACAACGAATGGTACTACCACCCTAAGGTGGTGATGATTTTATTAGACTCAATGCATCTACCAAAACTTTGAGATTTTAAGCACACATCTTAGCGTTCTTGTGGCTCCGAACAGCCACCAGTAGTAATAGTAGCAGTGGTAGTAATCGTTAAGAAAGCCAAGAAAGGAAAGGAGATAATAAATTGTTTTTATTTTACACTTCCACGATTTTCGTTCTGATTGATAGATGACTTTAATCAATAGTATGTTTTTCGATCAATGTTAAGTGAAAACACTATTATTGCATTACTTTTTACCATTTTTCTTACATTTTTTCTTCAACAATCAATGGTATGCACCATCTCCATAACTGTAGACGTAATCTCCAGGAAGTGTAGACGTAACCTCCAGGAAGTGTAGACGTAACCTCCAGGAAGTGTAGACGTAACCTCCAGGAAGTGTAGGCGAAACCTCTTGTAGGCGTAATCTCTGTAACCCCTTCTTTCGATTTATAGTGTTGGGCTTATAGCTAGAAAACAAGAGTTGTCTCCTCTTTACATGATGATAGACAACTCCAGTTTTGCAAAATAAATTACGCCGATATTTTAATAAAATATCGGCTTCGATATTCATACCGATTTGAAAACTGACCAAATATAAAATCATTCCGATAGACCTAGGCAGTGTCTAAACAGTGGATGGGCACAATATAAAAAATTCCGAAATTTTGTTCAGCAAAACATCAAACAAGCAAAACGTGATTACTATAACAAACGTTTGAGCACTAATGCCAAGACATTTTACAGTGAAATAAACCCACTACTCGGAAAATCTAAAAAATGTGCTTCCAAAGTTTTCCTAGACAATGACGGAATTACTGAAAAAGATCCAAAAAAGGTAGCTATGATTTTAAACAAATTTTTTTCAGATATATATAGCCCAGCAACTAATATTGCACTAACATCGTTACAAACATCTGAGCATAATTTTAAATTCGAATCTGTAACTGAAAGAGAAATCCAATCTATCTTCAAAACCCTTAAACCAGGAAAACGAGGCGGAGTCTTATCTATTCCTTCTGAAATATACATAAAACTAGCTCATAGCCTAATCCCAGCTTTAACACTTCTGATTAACAATTGCTTTAAGACCAATAAATTTCCTAACATTTACAAAAAAGCTATTGTCACGCCTCTATTTAAAAAAGGAAACCCTTTGAGCTTTAATAACTACAGACCCATATCTTCACTTCCCATTTTGTCTAAGATTGTTGAAAAGATTATATCTTTGCAGATTAAATCATTTTTAGATACAAACCAAAAACTTTCAAGTAGACAATTCGGTTTTCGAAAGTGGACCTCAACATCACAAATGCTTCATTATATATTTGACATTATTGCTAGTCACCTTGATAAAAAAGATTCACAATATGTAGCCTTGGTGTCTCTTGACATAAAGAAAGCATTTGACATGGTTGACCACTCCCTTCTAGTTGACAAACTTAGTTATTTCTTTTCATTTAGTTCATCAGCTACTAAATTAATTCAGTCTTATTTGACCAACCGCAGCCAGGCAATGAAAATTGGTAATACTCTGTCAGAATTTTTAGCTATTCGTAAAGGTGTCCCTCAAGGATCTATTTTAGGGCCTTTACTTTTTAACATGATGGTTAATGACATGCTAGATAAAAATCCAAACGCTTACTCCTATGCAGATGATACAGTAATTATTTCTTCAGCAAGTACTCAGATAGATTCTCAGATGCTATCAATAGAACAATTTAATAGAATGCAAAACTGGTACCTATCTAATGGGTTATCTCTATGTGTTGAAAAAACACGATTTATTATTTTCTCGAATCGAGCAGTTGATTATAATAGAACTTTGAAGCTATGCAACACTGAAATCCAAATTGAACACAATATAAAATTACTTGGGGTCACAATTGATGCAAATTTTGGTTTCAATACGCATATAAAACTAACAGTGACCAAGGCAAAACAATGTTTATATGCTCTTCGTAAGATTCGACATCTTTTGTCTGTTGAAGATGCTAAATTAATATATACTTCAATAGTCCGAAGTCGTCTTGAATATTGTGCTACTTTGTTTATGTTTCTTGGTAAATGTCATTCAGACCAAATTGAGGCTTGCCAAAATAAAGCGGTGCGAGTAATATGCAAAGCACCTAAATCCTTCTCAGTAACTGATGGTCGTCGATTATTGGGCCTACATACTCTCGCCAGTCGGCGTTCTTTCTTTTACAGGCAGTTGACAGGCAAAGTGGAGGTAGCTACAGTGGCCAGTGCTCTATACAAATATATTCAACAGGATAGTGAGAGACACCAAATAAGCCTAAGATCGCAATGCTCATTAATAACACCATCTATTAATAAGAACTATGGCAGACAATCTTTTAAATATAACGCTATCAAGATTATGAAAGAAGAGGTATTAGATCCTGTGAATGAGCTGTCATTTGATATTGATTAACTGGCCATACTGTGACTACTGACCATTCTATATTTTATTTACTAACACTGGTATACTAACAACATTGAATTAAAATTATTAAAAACCATCGGTTGTCACTTTACAACCATAGCTGACATAAGAATAGTAGAGTATTGTGTCACCCGCGTTAAAATTTTTAAAAAAATGACCATACTAATAATTACTAACTTGGAATCTAAATACTCAATCAACTCAGCTTGCATATATATATACACTATATATATATATATATATATATACTCAGCTCAATCAACGATCTTATTATCCTCTTATAGAAATCATATTATTGTAGCCACTATCAATTTTATTCTCAATTATCATATTATACCACATTATATTAGCTTTAATTTTTAATTATGAGGTCAACAGAACATTACTTTCTCATGAAAACCTCAATAAATAATATTCACAAACAAACAATTCACTGAAATATATCGTCACATCGAATGATATCGGTTTATCGCGCAGCACTAGTCTCGCCCATATAGTGAAGACCGCGGTGAATGTTTATTTGACAGTACATTCATAAAAATATTAGACTATGTAGGCCTTTTTATTTATTGTTTCATAGCTTTATGAATATATTCATTCACCCATTTGTTCTTTACTTCATTGTGTACAAAATATTTATGTGGTAAGCCAATATTTTTATTACATTATTGAATGAGGAACTTCGGCCTATGCAACTCAATTGCACAGTATTTGGTGAGCTACAAATTCTTACATTATCGGCCATTATTATACAGTATTTCTAATACCATTGATTGAGGAACATAGGCATACATAATATGCTTAGTACACATACATACATACATATGCTTAGTACACGTTTATTCGTGAATGAAAGTCACATTCAAATTGCTGACATTTGGCTAATCGTCTGCTGCTTTCACGTTTATAGCGCCGAGACAGCCACAAATTTAATCATTCATCCGTTGCAGCCTACGGAACACAAAGCCTTGCAAAGCATAAGACGAGCTGAACTCGACGTGCGAAACGACATTCTATTTCAGCAGTATAGGCTAGTTAGTTACAGGCATGCATTCCCTGGTTGCGAGTTATGGCTGCAGTCTGCAAATGTTGGAAAATTATAGATCCTGTTGGAAAAGTGGTGTTTTCGGTTGAGTAAGAAATTTTTTGACTCGCTGATTTCTTGTGCTGTCATGGTTACATAGATGCTAATTGTTGTGTTGATAATGATTATAAAGTAGGGATGCACTTTCCCTGCACCCAACCAGTCTTTCCAGATTTCTTATGAGTTACACTACCAGGGCCGACTGTTGTATTTGTGTGTCTATTGTATATATCTTTATTAATAAATATCGAATATGCTGCGATAACACAAGTACGAGTATTTAATATAAGCGCGTGTACTCAGTAACTGCCGGAAAACGATCCGTGCACATGCGTCAACCACAAATATAAAAGATAAGATAACCGCTAAGCATATACGGTAAGATAACTATGAAATGTAAACGAATGTATAGGGTGAGAGAAGATGACTCTTAATTATATACAACATCTCCTTCCCAAGCTAGCTCTCACAGTTTGACTTGACATCTAATCCTAAAAATGCAAAATAATTAATATGACTAACATTCCTCAATCAGTCTGCGTGGCTTATGAATTACACGACATGATTTTCTCATTGGAGAATCTGATGGCCTGGGTGCGGGTGAGATGGCTGACGGGGACCGAGTTGGTGATGCCTCTGGCAGGTCACCTTTCTGAGCAGGTGGAGGAGTATACACTAATGCTGACCGATTACGTCTTAGAATGTTGCCATTAGAATTAACTGTGTAGCTGCGGGTGCCTGGATGTCCTTGTTGTACAATTCCTTGGCGATGCATGTCACGTATAAATACTTGGTCTCCTGGAGCCAATGTTGAAAGCTCTTTAACTCTGTGCCTTGCATCATGGTTCTGCTTCATTTGTTGTTTGTACATCTGATTTCTAATGTAGTGCTGTTGATGGTTAGTTACGTTGAACTCAACATTTGCTGACGGTATTGTTGACCTAAGTGTCCTGTTCATCATGAGTTCAGCTGGAGAAAAGCCTGTGGACAGTGGAGAAGTTCTGTATGCCAATAAGCCTAGAAATGGGTCTGCCGACTTATCCAGAATGTTTTTCATCGTCTGTACCATCCTCTCAGCTGCCCCGTTAGCTCTTGGGTACCGTGGGGATGAATGCACTGAGCGAAACTGGTATTTGTGAGTAAACTCGCGAAACTCTTCCGAGGTATATTGACCAGCATTGTCTGAAATTAGCAACTCCGGTATTCCATGTCGAGCAAAAAAGCTTTTGAGGTGTTTAACTATTTCCTTTGATGTGGTGGATTGCAGGGCAGTTATTTCCGGATATCTGGAGTACAAATCTACTACTAAAAGATAATCTCGTCCGTTGTGATGGAACAAATCTGAAGCCAATACTTGCCATGGATGTCTTGGGGTGTCTAGAGGCCTCAAAGGTTCTCTCACTTCGGGTGCTCTGTTTCTGCAGACAGAGCAGTGGCTAATCATTTCTTCTATAGCTTTGTTCAGTGAAGGCCACCACACTGCTCTTTTTGCTCTCTGGGTACATTTAGAAACTCCTAAATGCCCTTCATGAATCCTTTCCAGGATCTCCATTCTTTCTAGTTGCGGAATGATGATTCTATCTTGGTATAAAAGAAGGTTGTGTGCTGGATGGAGTGTAATAAGGCCTCTTTTTTCGAAGTACGGCTTTATGACTGAATCGGTGTTTGATAAGTATGCAGGCCATCCTTTCTCGACATATTCTCGTATGATCTGTAGCACTTCATCTGACTTTTGAGCTGCTGACAACTTTTCCAGCCTAATATCTGTAGCTGGGAGACTATATGACCTGGCAAATCCTTCTATTTCATCTGTTGCAAGCATCTCACGAACTGTTGGCTTTTCTGACGGATACCTTGATAATGCATCTGCTGAGCTGTTTTGCTTTCATGGAACGTATACTATGTGGAACTTGTACCACATAAGTTTGAGCTTGAATCGTAATATCCTGGGTGGTAGCTTGTGTATAGGTTTAGATCCCAACAGTGACCCTAATGGTTTATGATCCGTGTGTACTTCAAAGTCTTGTAGCCCTAGTAGATATCTAGAAAACTTCTCTAACCCCCATGTAACACCTAACGCTTCCTTTTCAATTGTAGCATATCCTTCTTCTGCTGACGTCAGCGACCTGCTAGCTGCTGGTACTAGACGCTCGGAGTTGTCCTCTTGTATTTGCGTCATGACAACTCCCAGGCCTTTATTAGACGCATCTGTTGAAATAATAGTCCTTTTCTTGAGGTCATAAGGAACCAAAACAGGTGGTTTGGCGAACTCCTGCTTGAGTGCTTGTAGAGCATCTTCTTGTGGTTTGTTCCAGATCCATGGTGCATCTTTTTTCAACAGCTCTCTAAGTGGCTCGCTAAGCTTAGCAATGTTCGGGCTAAATTTTGCTGATTGGTTTACCAATCCTAAAAAACTCTGAATGTCGCGTGTTGAGGTCGGCGTATGGAAATTGAGTATGCTTTGAATTCGCTCCTCACTAGCGTGAATGCCGTCTGAGTCTACTCTGTGGCCTAAGAATGTAACGCTAGCTTTCCCAAATTCACACTTACTGCGGTTAAGTGTCATTCCAGCACTTTTGATCTTCTGCAGTACATCGTTTAGTCTCTTGTCGTGTTCACATTTATTCTTCCCATAGACTAATATGTCATCCATGTGGACGATTACGCCTTCCGTGTTTCCCAGTATACGTAACATCTCTCTGTAGAATATTTCTGGAGATGAACACAATCCAAATGGTAGTTTTTTGTACATGAATCTCCCGAAAGGAGTGAGAAAGGTGGTTAGTTCACAGGATGCTGGAGTCAAAGGGATCTGCCAAAAGCCACTATTGGCATCCAGTTTTGAGAATACTTTCCCACTTATTTGTGATAAGCTGTCATCTACCGTGGCCATTGGATACACTTCGCGTTTGACATATCTATTTAATTGAGTTACATCTGAACATATTCTTACTCGACCATTGCTCTTGGGGATCACTACCATCGGCGAGCACCACTTGGTCGGCCCAGTGACCCTCTCAACCACACCCAGGTTCACCATCCTCTCCAATTTGAGCCTAGTTTCATCCAACAATGGTATTGGTACTGGTCTAGAAACAGTTATAGCATATGGTACAGCATTGTCAACAAGTTTGATATCGTAAAATGCATCCTTCATTTGGCCCAGGCCCTCAAAAACTGGCAAGAATTTGTTTAACTTCAACTCAGACCTATTCGCATCAGTTTCATCTACTGAACATGAAAGCAAAGACAAAGCTGCACAGGCACGTTTACTCAATAGATTGACTCTCTGGTTGTTGACCACAAAAATGTCCTCTTTTACAGAAAATTTTTTATGACACAGCACAGCATTTACAAATCCTAAATATGGTATCTCTGCATTTCCAGGACCTACTAAACGTTTGTCACTTTTCAACATTGTTACATCAGAGGGTATTTCCTTGGGTGAACAGACAGTGACTGCAGCCCCACTGTCTAGTTTAAATGTAATGTCAACTGGCTCAGTATCTGGTAGCTTAGTGGTTACCTGTGCTGTCCATGGCTTTGAAGATGCCTCGTTTACCTCAATAACGCCTAGAAATAAATCGGTGAGCTCTTCCTGCTCTACCTCTGCTACTGGCTTATGCGCTGTTACGCTTCTGCATTTTTGAGCAAAATGTCCCATAATGCCACATTTCAGGCAACTTTTGCTGATAGCTGGGCATTTACTTCTAGGATGCCCAGGCCTACTACCACATCTGGCGCATTCGTTGCTACTGCTATAGCTATTGTTATTCTCTGATTTAGCTACCATTGATGCCGAATGTTGCCTTTTGTCACTCTGATATTTTGTTTGTCTCCATATCGAGTCCACTTCACCGCTACGGTTTCCTCTTACTATTGTTTGAGCTTGCTTTGCAGCCTTATATTGTCTCACTGTGAGTGTAGCGACGTCTAGAGTCAGATCGGGCATAGCCTGGAGTTTCTCCGACAACTCATCATCTTGTACTCCTACTACTAAGCGATCTCTGATCAGTTCTTGCTTAAGTGCCTTGTAGTCACAATATTCTGCTTGTCGATGGAGTTTATTAATAAACACGTCCACAGAGTCACTCCCTTGGCTGAGACGATTGAACTTTGCCCTCTCGGCAATCAAATTTCTCCTCAGTCCAAAATATGTATCAAATGCTCCTAGTACATTGTTATGAGGGTCTTCTGTAATGTTCCTGCTCAGCACTATATCTTCAGCTTGATCACCAAGGACATAAAGCAAAGAGTTTATTTGGTCGGTCTCTGGCTGGTTTTTGAGGCCACTCGCCTCCCTATAGCGCTTCCACCGAGCTGACCATCGTGCCCAACTGCCTGGATCATCATAGTCAAACTTTTCTGGCATACTCAGCGGAGGAGGTCAATATCTGATGGCCGACGCCGATACATCTTGAGTTTCTTCTGCCATCGTAAATATCTCTTTCTATTATTCTCGTATGAACGTCCGTAAGCATCCACAACGGTGACGAAATAACTATTTATTTTACAGTATCGCTATTCAATGTAAACGTTTAACAAAATGTCAACCGAATATTGTAGGCTCCACTGCTGCTACCATGTTGTATTTGTGTGTCTATTGTATATATCTTTATTAGTAAATATCGAATATGCTGCGATAACACAAGTACGAGTATTTAATATAAGCGCGTGTACTCAGTAACTGCCGGAAAACGATCCGTGCACATGCGTCAACCACAAATATAAAAGATAAGATAACCGCTAAGCATATACGGTAAGAGAACTATGAAATGTAATCGAATGTATAGTGTGAGAGAAGATGACTCTTAATTATATACAACACCGACTGTCTCAAACCTAGACGGAGATGAATGGAACTTCAGTGCAAACACAGAGCTTGTATAGAATTTATCATATCATGTAAACTGAGATGAGTTGCACTTTTTAAAAAAACATTTTTACAGCATATTGCTTATCGCATGCTGAAGCAGTTTGGTGCTAATAAAACAGTTGTCATTGCAATCAGATATAAAAAATATGATTCTACTGCCATTTTCAAGAGAGGGAAACTTCTCCAATATAAAAAAGCATCTACATAGCATGATATTAACCAATATTTGGACTGCTAAGTTATGTATGATACACTACTAATTTAGTAAAAACAAATACTCCTTCATTAGGTTTTAAATACAAATACTATAATAATGATAATACAGTTGAGTTCAGTTCAAACTATGATCTTTTGATGTCAGCACTTTTTGACCTCTAAAAAGCCAAAACTGTTATCGCTGTCTGTTTTTATCATAATTCTTTGTAAAGCAGTATCATACAAATTATACTACTAGTACTCCGGCAGTCTCATGTGTCATGAGAGATCAGCATGAGTAATAAATATCTGCACAGTTATTCCAAGTTGTAGCAAGGTGGTGGAGTGATGGTGATTGTGATGTAGCAGGCTGGTAATCTGAAAGTCCAAGTTCGACTCCTATGCAGGACAATCTTTTTTTCTCAGCATCCAACTATGGCTTTAGACGGAGGAACACGACTCTTGTTATAATAAAGATTATATTGAAGATTGTTTATACAGAGATAGATAACTGGTGTTTCACAGTTAAAAGGATATTGATGAAATGAAGAATATTGATGAAATGAAGAATATTGACAAAATAAGGATATTGATGAAATAAAGAATATGGATTTTCATCCTTATTCAAACACTACTTAATCTCATTTTAATTTGTTAAAATCAAACTGATTCACATCATTCAATCTTAAACGCAATACTATTCTAAGCTCGGAGTGTTTCATACTGTATTTAACACTGCAAAGGCCTAGAACTCTTCTTGACATGTGCACTGTTAGTACGAGTTGTCTTCTCAACTTAGGCTAGTTAGGAGCGTAGAAGACAACTTTTGTGTAAAAATTCATAGCTGACGTTATTGCTATCGTCCTCGCAGCTTTTAATTGTGAAGTTTGTATTTACATGTATATTTGGCGCAGCCTGATGCAATTGTAAAATTTGTAAATTGCACCAAATTGTGAAACTCTTTTATTAATTTTAAACATTCTCTGCCACTCGCTCTCTGAACTTCTCTGTTGAGTAACTCACTTTTGGCTATCTGAAATCTTCATGGCTCGTGTCATTGCCATCAATCATTCACTAACATTACAGAAGGTTTAGTGCATACCATCACTTCATTGTTTTAGCTTTATAAACTGACCCTGTTGATTTTCTACGCTTCATATAACAACGTCCACTAAATTAAATTCTTTGTACTTGAGTTCTGAAGCAATTTATAAGCACATCCAATATGCTCTTAAGCTTTTCTAGCCAAGTTTTATTAACCACTGAACTGATCCCCTTTTATAAAATTATAAAGTGTCACATTTGTTAAACATTAGGCCTTAGGCTATGCGCCACAACAATTTGGAAGGAATTTCAAGTTCAAATTATATCATTTTGCTAAAACACTTTCAAGCAAACAAAAAGAGCGTCTGACAATTCACATTAAAATTTATCCAAGTCGAATATGCTTAGAGTGCTACATTTTTGTTTGCACACATTTTTGAATGCTAATAATTAACATGGTGTTTACATGTATACACTGAAAATGATACAGTAGTGTGAAATGCGAAACATAAAACAGCAAAAACACATTCATGTAAATTTTATCTTATCTTACAATTACTGATGGAAACAGTTGCTTCTATTCTATGGAGCAATCACTATGAAACAATCTCTCAATAGTTGAATAGGATGTCTGCAGAGGCTGTACATGTTTTTTAGGGGTACTTTTGCACAAACAATTTCTCTATGATCTTAGCTAGACATGTCTCTGTTCAGAAGCAAAGGTACCTCGACGACTGGACATATGCCGAGTTGCAGAGGGCAATTTAAGGTTCAATTTCTTTCCAGTCACCACCAGTGAGTGACCTGTTTTGAGACTTGAACTACCGATCTGTTGCTCTCAGGCCTAGTGTTCTAAACCACAAGACCACAGCTGCTCTTTTATTTCTATCCAGCAATTTATAGACAACCGTGAAAGCTTCACTTCTGTAATATATGCTTATCGATATATATAACTCCCAAAGTTTGCCTATCTGTTGTCTGCCTGTCCAGCTATGGCAATAACATTTTATTACCTAGGCATTCAGCATGTTTATGAATACATGTGTATATAAACAGTTGCTTGTCAATTAAAGGCATTGTCTCTGACTGTGTCCATAGTTTTTTTACTGTCTTCTTATGCTGACATGTTCGTTTTATATACTGTCTGCTTCAGCTACTTGAATGTAGGTTAGCATTTACTTAAATATGTTGAAGCTCTTCATCTTTTATCTTTTACCTGGGATTACTAGCAATCTGATAGGATGCATAAGTAGACATTAAACTATCTTTTCATCAATTGCAAACATGACAAACCACAATAAAAAATATATGTAGGCCTAATGTATATCTATATACATGTATATACACCATTGAAACCCCAAAACGCTACACCAGTGTATGTAGTATCTCTCTCCCTCTCTTGCTCTCCTTCTCGCTCGCTCTCCCTCTCTCTTCACTCTCATTTTCTCTCTTTTTCTCTTTCCCTCACTCTTCTCTCTCTCTCTCTTTCTCCTCTCTCTATCTCTTTCTTCTCTTGCTATCTCTCTCTCTATCTCTTTCTTCTCTCTCTATCTCTTTCTTCTCTCTCTCTCTCTCTCTATCTCTTTCTTCTCTCTCTATCTCTTTCTTCTCTTGCTATCTCTCTCTCTATCTCTTTCTTCTATCTCTCTCTCTCCTCTCTCTCTATCTCTTTCTTTCACTCTTTATCTCTCACTCTCTCTCTCAAAATCTCTCTCTCTTTTTCTCTCTCTCAAAATCTTTCTCTTACAAACTCACTTTTTCTCTCAAACTTTTTATTCCAAATTGTCTTGCACAACCTCTCTTGCTCTCCATCTTCCTCACTCTTTTTATGTCTCAAATTCTCAAATCTTTTTCACTTTCAAACTTTTCCTCTCTCTCACAAATTCTCTCTCGCAAACTAGCTTCCTCAAAACTTTGCTCTCAGTCTATGTTTTGGCTGCGGTAGCTTACTCATTCCATGAAAAGGAACAAAAAAATCACATCTGATAATTATTAATCACATATCATTGACACAAGCATTGCCTAACCTCATCAATGAATCACATAACAATTTACCACGCTATGACACTGCAAAAGAATGTAACAGATGACCAAGCAATCCCTATCTTTACCATTGATGTGAAAAACTTCCTTCAAGAATGAGAAGGAAGTTTCTGTATAAAAACCATGATTCAATGGATTTTCTCATGTTAAAATTGATATAACTTTCATGCCTGTAAGTGTGTTTATGTTTTTCTAACTTCCCCTTTCAATAAACAGACACTGCTTACTATTTTTAACCTGTTTTTTACTGCGCGCTGTAACTACATTATCATGTTTGTACAAAGTGATTGAATGAGGATGTTTTTAGACTCCCTGTATTTACCCTAGGAGATGAATGCGTTTTAGAATTAAAAAAATATCAACCATTGCAATAAGAGTTGGTTTAGTCCTTCAACTTCCATAAAATCGTAGTTAACTTCTACATGGCCCTTTCAGTGAGCAATACTCTATTTGTTTAGTCCACATTTAGTATACATATTCCAAACTTGGAGTTATCCTCTAAATTTAACTTTAAACTATATGCTACGCATACATGCAGTAGTAACTCTACTATGTACCATAAAAAATAAAATTTTCAGTGTCTGCATTTACTATAACGCAGGGACCCTGTTGTCGTAGTCTACATATACAAACAATAGTCTATGTGTGAGGAGAGCGTGCACTTACGTGTATTCACTGTTGATTGACTTGCCTCAGTTGTCACTTATCAAGGGTAAAACCACTGTTATTTTTCCACAAATCAAGGAGCTACGCAGTTTGAATCCAAATGCAGCATGTGTACATCGTCAGGAAACTTCGCAGCCTCTATGTGTAGTTCTATGTGTGGAGAATTCGAAAGAACCTGTCCATGAGAAGGCCTATCTGATTAGTCCAATTTGCAAGTATGATGTGTCAACAGGATTGTATCATTTGTTGCTTTAAATATCCTCTTGTCTACTCAGCCTACAAAATCAATCACTCTGTTTTTATTGCTCCGATGATTTGGAATTGTGCGCACTTTGAGTTACTGCTTGATAAGAGTTTAAATGGCCATACGCATGTTACAGATTAGCTCGGGTGGTTTGTTAAAAAAAATAAAAAACTTTACCCCAGAGGTCATATTGGTGCATTGCTGTCACACTTAACAGCATGTTTTCGAAACAAAAGTGACTTGAGTGTGGAAAATGTTTGAAATGGAATAGCTTGCTCAGCATTTTTTGCGCATTATTCGCAGACGCCGCTTCTATCTTTGCCAAGTTTGAAAAATTTGATAAAACTTTGTAAGTAACGATAGTCTCCTAACTTACGGGTTTTTTCCATTTACATCTTGCGGATAACAGCGAACTTGGGGATTAACCACAACATGGAAACAGAAAGAGCTACTCTGCAGAATATATAAAAAAATTATCAGTTACCTATCTGTGGGCCGATTGCTCTAACCTTGTAGGATTATGGTGGCTTATTGGAGCACTTGTAACTTCCTTGAGGAAATTCCTTCCTCCAATAAGTATAAGCTGGTAATCTTCGGAACCATGGAAATAAAATTCTCATCGAATAAGGCATGAATAACGCTGATGTCATGAGTTTTTGGCACTAGTTTGAAACGATATCAGCCATAACTGTGCCAACAGCATTGTAAACAGATTTGACCTCATTTTTATATTTCAATGATGTTGGTTGTTGGCCAATGATGACATGTGTAATCTAGCATAAGCCTGGTATACTAGCTACATTATAGATTCATCTGCAATACGAGAGGAATTTTGAGAGTCATCTATGATACAACAAACATACACCTGTTTCATAGTGCCACTAAAATACTTGTCTTGGTCAAAATGTCCTGCCACCCTTGATTTATCTGTTCCACAGGCCAAAAATACCTAACGATAAATGTTTCAGGCAAGTTAACATAGTATTAACACAAATACGTTGTTTTCACAGGCACAGTATGACATTTAGATGAATTTTAAATACAACAGTATAATAGTATATTTTATATATATTTTACTGTACATGTACTACATGTAATGTATTTGCTTATATTAAAATCAACGAATTACGTACAGTATAACATATAATGTTTTTACTATGAATATACCTGTAATAATATATTATTGTATCTTATTATAATAACATACATAGTAGATGATGTATACTCAGTGCTGCTTGGGTAAAAAAAGTTTTTGCACAGAAAATTCACTTTTATTTAACTTACAACATTTGCCATTCAAACTGTTCAATGGTGTTTGTTTATTTCTGTGTGTGTATGGCCATTGCATGATTCAATTATTTGAAAGTTCAAAACAAAGCTAAGACAAATTGTTGAAAAACATTTTTTCTTATGCTACACATGGTTCAAGATTTAAGACATCTTATAAACACTGGCAGGTCATGTAGTTGCCATTGGCTAAGTTGCTTTACCCCATGAATTTGAGTAACTTAAGCTAGTAACTTAAGCTAATTTTAATCTTTACTATAATAAGAGCCATCTGTCCGTCTGAAGTTAGCACGCGCTAATAGTCGTGCTTATAATCGTTACGTGTCATGATCTCTCGCGCAATCATGATTTTCAAGCTTGTGAGTAGGAAACCAATAGATTTTTTACAAGAGCTTCAAGGTTGCATATTTTAACTAGTGTAATAAGTAAGTGTACAATTATTCCATAGTATCACAAGTAGGCCATGTGGTTTATTGGGTAGGACGCCTGTCTGCAGAACTAGAATTATCAAGTTCAAATCCAGTGCTAAACAGGTTTTTCGTTCACTAATTAGACACACAAATGACAGAAAAACCAATACTGAGATTTAAAAATATTGATATAAGATATGTACATATTTATCTAGATCTCAATGTTTGTTGGTCTGTTGTCTGTGTGTCCCTATATGGTAATACACTTTTTGAAATGAAAAATCACATCGCAGGGGGCTTGATCTCAAAACCTCCAGGTCTGAAAACCGGCAGTCTAAACCACTACACTATGATGTCAAACTGACTTCTGCAAAGAGTGATTGTGATGACATTTATTACATCGGTTAAAATAATCATATGCTAAAAGCCCTTGGAGTTATTAACTAGCACGTTTGATCATTACGCGTAACAGTTATTAAGCTGGCTCCAAACATCGCTATTGTTTTAGTAAAGATTTAGACTACTAGCTTACTAGGTAAGTTACCCAGAACCATTGGGTAATTATTCTAATGCCCATACAACGCCAGGCATTTGGTTAGTCTATATACATGTATATAAATGTCAGTGTCTATTTGTTGTTATTTGTCTGTCAGATATAGCAATAAAGCTTAAGGAACGGAGAATGCGCTTTGCACTGGATTTCAACTTTGCATCGCCAGTTCTGGAGGCTGCGAGCTTCACCATTTGACTCTTTTTCCAACTGAGCTTAGCAATTAATAATAGTCAATATATTTATTACATCGGTTAAAATACGAATAACGAGGCTGTGTCTCAAATAATGATTACTAGCTGGCCTTACTAGGTGAAAGCCTGGCATTGCACAGATAATA
Organism: Watersipora subatra; assembly: GCF_963576615.1. NCBI lineage: Eukaryota > Metazoa > Bryozoa > Gymnolaemata > Cheilostomatida > Watersiporidae > Watersipora > Watersipora subatra. Next base: position 20,001,126 of record NC_088710.1, read on the forward strand.
AAAACAAGTTATAAACAGTTGCAGGTAATGTAGTGTAAAGGTAATGTAGGTAATGCAATGTTCATAAGCTGTCTTCTTGTTACTCATGCAACGCAGGGCATTCAGTAGTAGTTACATATAAAGTCAAACATGGATAACTCAAAGGGACTGAGCGAAAGTATTCGAGTTATCAGAGCATTCAAGCTATCAGAGCACTGTCACAAGTGCATGTATTTATCAGTAGATACATGCACATGTACAAACTATATATAAATCAAAAGCATAGATTGTTTGTTGCAAGTTAAAGGGCTTCGCATGTAAAGTTTAAAAATTTTTCATTAGAAAGATTGATATTTTTCTATCACTTGAGACTTGCTTGTTGTTTTAAGTGATGTGACAGCCAGGACATTTTCAGAATAAAATTGGCAAAACTTGATTGCTGTTAAAACGCTAAAAAAGACATCTTTTTTAGCGTTTCAACCAAGATCAATTTTGCTGATTTTACTTTAAGTTTATCCGAAGGTTTCCACGCTTTCCCTTGCTTTCGAGAGGCCATTGCAAAGTGGGTGTCTGGTAAAATTAGAGCTTTTGCAAACCTTTGGAAAAGTCATTAATGAAAATATTTTGCCGATGGTGGTAATAATGACGCCTAAGAACTACTAAAATTTGATGTTTATCTCTATGGCTGAATAAAGTGATATTTTGAAGTGATAACAACTGTGTCGGTAGCCGTTGGGCAAAAACTGTTGGAATTAATGATGATAAGTTCGAGTTATCTAAAGCAATTTATCATTGTGCGGAACGGACCAAACAAATCCCTTCAAGTTAATAACTAAGTTTAATAGCTCGAGTTCAAGCTATCCGTGTTTGACTGTATATAAATGCATATTACTATTTATATATATAAACATGTAGAGAATAGGCTATGCTTATTTTTTGTTGTACAATTTTACAAAACTTCTGCTATTTTCTGTTAAAACAGAACTTTTTGCCCTAATTTTACTTTGCAAATGAAAAAGTTTTTTATGAGGGGATCATAATTGAGATTTGATTGTATTCCACAGTCTGTGCATTTATATAACACTCAGCAGAGTATGGCCAGTAGAAGGGTGCAACTGACAAACTAATATTCATGTAAATATCATGAAGGTGTGTAAAGAAGCTAGCAAGTTACATGCAAAATTTAACAATTATTTGGAAAACAATATCACCAGCTCCAGAAAATATCTGTTCTCTCAACAAAGAAAAGCATTTCAAGTGCTATTTGTCAAACCATTAAGTTGATTTGATTGAATATTTGTGGCCTTTTTACAATTTTTGTATGTCATAATTAAAAAAACATAAACACTTCAAAAGACTTCCAGATTGTTTGAAATAAAATTATTCCCAATAAAATTATAAAATAAAAAGTCTTGCAGTTAGCTATATTCACTATTACTGCAAACACAGCTGTCTACCGCTCTAAAGAAGTAGTTTTATTTACGAAATAAACATGTAAGTTCTAGCTGAAATTAAAATTTATTACTTTCTAAAAGGAGTGGTTGTGATGGCCTTCACCTCAGCTAATTTTATCACAATCCATCAAAAACACTTGTACGCTGTAAGCATGAGCTCCTAGAATCCCAGACGGCAGCATGATTTTATTTGGATTGCTAAGATTAAAAGATCGTGGAAAACAATTTTCATCAACTGTCTATAGCTGCCCACATCAGCTGTCAACAGCTGCCAGCATCATTGAGCAAGCTTAGAACTTTTGCACACGTAACTTTTTGATACCAAAAGCGACAAACCATCTCAGCCCTTACTTGCTTCATAGAAAAACAATTATCAAGTAATACTATCATTATTATTACTATTATACTAATTTTTACTATCATTTTATAGTGATTCATACTTTTAGATGGTCCATTTGTTCTAATGCTGACAGAAAATGCTTAATTTCCACTTCAGCTCCTGCGATTCTTATCCTGTATCAATATTGATAAATTTTGTTTGTTTCTAATTGGAAAATTAATTATTGTACCATTATTTGAAGCTCTGGATAGTTCACGGTAAAGATCGGTTTCGTGAACTGAAAGTAGTTGAAGCCTTGAAACCTCAGATTATCAATTTTGATCTATAGAATTAAGTTTATATCTATAGATCTTCAATAATTTTTATGTTTGGTTGTAGTTGAGTGTCTCTTTTTTTCTTATTTGTCTTTAACTCCGCATTAGCTTATGATTAGTAATATACGGTTGACCATAAAAGTGTCAACACATTGCAATTGCCTGCGTGTTTATCACAATATTGCTGGTTTTGAGGCTACGCGCCTCGTCATCTTCCTTTAGAACTCTCCTAGTCTCTAACCAAAGTTGATACCGTCACTCCATAAAAATCTTGACATGCACTTATTGACAAAAAATGGAAATAACAAACTTGTATTTTTTTGTTTTGACATATTTTGCAAGCTAATCATTGGCAGCTAAATAAATACATGTAACTTGTTTATAAGTAACCCTCAATGCTATGGTGGTCGGCAGCATTCCAAATGTGTCATGGTATAAACCAATAGAAGTAATTGGTTTTCTCATTAAATTACAGCATGAAAAACTACATTGCTTAGTATATCAGATGAATAAAACAGTTTGATTTGCCAAAGTTACTTTTAAAATCTCATTTTTAAATGAAATATGCATCAAATTCATCTAATTATGATCCTCGTCTGAAGCTTTAATCATTCCTCAAAACACAACTTTGGTTGTCAAAGCCATTGTATGTTGAAGCAAGTATTGCTATAACAATACACTGTATATGGTTTAATTCATTACAAATTTTATAAACCTTAGACAACTTCTTAATAAATGTTGTAGGCAGCCACCAAATATTAAAGAAACAAATTATTTAAGGTGTATAAAAAGCTAAGTTTAAAACCTAATTGTATGTAAAAAAAATTAATAAAGTAATAATCAATCTTAAAGGTTTTTATTTTTAGCGTATTTTAGTGACATTTGAATGGAATTTAAGCTCAACGATGCGGAGGGTCAGAGATAGAGATGGTGACAGAGATATCATAACTTACCTTAATTTAGATTTGGTAAAATTTGAACAATCTCAGATTATACATTTTTAGTGCTTTTTAGTTTTCTGCATTTTCATAATTTTTATCTGCCTCTTGAAATTGAATTACAAAACTTGATGCTTTGGAAATTTTTAAATTATATAATTTAAATGTCGATGAAACTGTTTGGAGGTCGAATACTTGCGTCATTGAAAAATCTTTCCATGAGGCAATCAGACATAAAGGTTGGACTGCACCTTTATAGATGAATTTGCACAAATCTTAGTATATTTTATCAGAAACTATTGGTATTTTTTTATCATTTGCAATTGTTTTTGGTGCTTGAGGTGATCTGACTGCCAGAACGTTTCAATATTAAAATCGACAAAACTTCATCGATTAAATCACTCACAAGAAAAATATATGCGAAATAATTTCACTAGTTGTGAGAGTTGATATCAGCGATTGTGTTCAAGTTGAAGCATTACCAGTCTTTATTCTGTCGTTCCCTTTGCAACTATAAACGTCACAATCGCACTTATGCCTGATCGGAGCGTTTTTTACCACGATCGAGTTTTTTTTCGATTTTAATCGTGAAACACCCTGGCAATCAGATCATCTCAAACGTCAAAAACAATCGTAAATGATAAAAAGCATCGATACCTTCGATAAAATCTGCTAAAATTTTGTGTAGGTTTACTTTTAGTTCCTTGTGGCACAAAAGTCACAATTTCTTCAACTACAGATAACAAAAGACAGGAGCGTGTATATAGTGGATAGGTGCTCAAGCTAGCTATAATAATAACAATTCAATGTTATTATTTATATTATTAGAAATCTTTGACCGCAAAGTAAAAACTATAATGCATCTTATAAAATGGCAGATCATGATAAAATTGCAAAGTCATTACTAAATACTTTATTTTTAGATATACGAAAATAATCCTTTTATATCTTGTACACCTAAGTAAAGTCTGTCTTTTATAAAAAATGTTACTTTATGGCATATACATTATTTCGTGTTTGTATTAAAAAATATTAATCATTTTGGTATGAAAATTGCAGTTTTTTTACCGAGATACAAAAAATGACAAGTTACACAAAGTATGACAAGATACACAAAGTATGACAAGTTACACAAAGTATGACAAGACACACAAAGTATGACAAGACACACAAAGTATGACAAGACACACAAAGTATGACAAGTTACACAAAGTATGACAAGATACACAAAGTATGACAAGTTACACAAAGTATGACAAGACACACAAAGTATGACAAGACACACAAAGTATGACAAGTTACACAAAGTATGACAAGTTACACAAAGTATGACAAGATACACAAAGTATGACAAGTTACACAAAGTATGACAAGATACACAAAGTATGACAAGATACACAAAGTATGACAAGATACACAAAGTATGACAAGTTACACAAAGTATGACAAGTTACACAAAGTATGACAAGACACACAAAGTATGACAAGACACACAAAGTATGACAAGTTACACAAAGTATGACAAGTTACACAAAGTATGACAAGATACACAAAGTATGACAAGTTACACAAAGTATGACAAGTTACACAAAGTATGACAAGACACACAAAGTATGACAAGTTACACAAAGTATGACAAGTTACACAAAGTATGACAAATTACACAAAGTATGACAAGATGCACAAAGTATGACAAGTTACACAAAGTATGACAAGATACACAAAGTGAAAAGTTCACAATTTGACTCCCAGCTGCCAATATTTAGATCTTCTATAATCATCAATTTTATTTGACGAGTTTTATTTTGGTAATTGTCTTCTCATAATAGTTTTGATGCGACAAACTGCCATCTGCAACCATTTCAATGAAGTAAGCAGAGTCTCTGATAGTTAATAACCATGATCAGTAAACTTTATGTAAAAGGGGAGAGGTCTAATGGGGTTCAGGCTGTACAACAGATGAGGAGTTAAAAATTAAACGATTACCAGTGAATCCTCAACAAAAGCAGACAGTAAATCCTCAACGACACCACAGCTTTGTTGTGGTTTTGTGGTTAATACACTGGCGTATACTCAGTAGGTCAGTTGTTGAATGACAGAAGGACTATAATTGGTGGTGTTAGGACAGGCACCCAGCAACAATTACTCTTGCGCTAAATTGGCTCAGATCTAGCACATTTCAAATGTGCTAGATCTGTGATGATTACAGTATAGTTAGTTCCAGGATAAATCTGGTTCAGAATAGAGTACCATACATGCAGCAGAGAGGGAATAAATCTTGGTAACGAAATTAAATCAAGAATTTTAAAATTTAAAATTAAGAAAGGCGGGGTGCCCACAAAAGATTTATTTATTATAGCCCTTTCAACCAAACTGGAGGAGCAGTATTCGAATGCCATATTTGCAGGAAGTTTTCAAAGCTTTCATTTTGTTTAGTTTATGTTATAGTAGCGACTAGGTTTTGATACCTGGGGCTTTACAAAGTAAAATATTTGCTACATATCAGACAAAAAGTAGTTTTACAATACACATAGTCTCCACGCTGACCTTTACATAACCTTGTGCTGACCTTTACGTAACCTTGTGCTGACCCTTATATGTAACCTTGTGCTGACACTTATGACATAACCGCAGGGTACAGCTTGAGCTGTTTGAAGTTAATCATTTATGCAGAAGTCGCTAGAGCGTCGGAGTAATTATGGTAGCTGGATATTCTTCTCCATAGTCCTTTGGTTTGTGGTTGAACCTCAGGTCACACACTGGAAATTTAGAAGTTAGGCTACAGCAAATGCTAGCGCTGTTTGTATTTGGATTGTATATACTGTCACTGCTATTTAAATTAAATGTAATATATTCAAACCAACCTTGCCAATAGAGCTGATTGGCAAAAAATGAAACCTTTTACAACATGGCGTGACGTTAATCCAAAACGAATATCTATGATAAGTACAGTATGACAGGAAAAATGATGAGGATAATCCTAAAATCCAGTAAATTGATCACTTATTAATCGCAAACATGGACCAGGTCTTAAGAGACACTCTTGTTTTGATAACTTCCTTAGCAACACCATACAGATAACTCTAAATCTTTTCACTCTAAAGCAGGTTTAGCTGAAACCACTGAGTTTACAGAAGAGCTTCACAATTTTCAACAACCATCAGATGAGTCGATTTGATATTTGAAATAGACGATTTGCGATATATTGCAATATTATTGTGTAAAAAACTTCTAAACTTGTGGTAATATTTTTTGCATATTTCAATTTACAAAGAAACTTTTTTGTGTTCATGAGGATTAAAAACAATTATTCATGAATGTCTGTGTGCATATGAAAGGCCATGGAAAAAGCATATTATAAGACTAAAACGCCCGTGGGTATTCGTTCAAGTATCGCTGACTCTGAAAGTTATTAGGTGTGAGATAAATCGCTATACAGAATTATATCGATTATACGATTGGTGATATCTTTTTAAATGGGGGCTATTGTCAAATCGACCACTTTGAAAATCTCCACCAAACGATTAAGTCGCCATTTCACAAAGCTCTAGTTTACAGCGAAGAATACCAGGTCTTACAAAATATTTTGACTGCGGACCGCCTGCATTGCATGCTATCTACCAGCAGTTAGTCATTTTAGAGAAGAAAAAGAACATTATAATACTACAAACACTAGACTTTTGTTATGATAAATTGGCTAGCCTTTGTGAAGATTGTTACAGCAGCTGATTTTTGCAATTAAAGATGTTGAGATCATTAAATCCTCTTTACTATAGTAATAAGTGTGTCCGTCTGTCTGTTGGAAAAAAGATTGCATCATACAGGGTTCGAACACACAACATTTACCTTGGTACACCGACAATCCAAAACCTGCGCAAATCGACCATCTTATCGCATTTCAGAATAATGGTCTAGATAGTTATTACACCTGGTGATCTCTCATTGGACAGTCAGCGCACTAATGCGGTTCAAGTGTCAGAACCATATTTACTGAACATAAACTCTTTTTTTTAAATGGCGGAAAAGTTGTCTAGGAAAAATAGTGCCGTGTAGATCCATTGTGCCTTGTTCTTCTCCAATTGCTTGAGATAGCACTGCGATAATTTCCGATTATCTGTTCCCTAGGAAAAAGCAATTTAAGGCTGGATGCCCTTCTTACAGCACATGGCAAGGATTGAATCACTGACCTGCTGCTTGGCAGTCCAGGGTGTCCCTCCTACACTATAGCTGCTCGAAATTTCTAAGAGTTGATGACGATGGAGCACTGACCAAAATGACATTAAAGGAGAGAGAATATAAAACAGAAAAGAGATAAAAAGACCTGAAAGCAATAATCAGAGAGCAAACTTTTAGCGCAGTGTTCAAGCTGAACATAAATGGTTTTCAAAATAATGTTACATGCAATTTTTAAGAATTTTTTACACAGTAAATTTCAAAATGCTGCACCAAATCGTTTGATCTAACTTTACATGAATCAAAAAGTAGCACCAACAATTCATAAAGAGCAACTGTGGTCTGGTGGTCTGGTGGTCTGGTGGTCTGGTGATCTAGCACACTTGTTTGGGTTTAGTTCTGTAAAAGAGTCCTTTGGTGATGCTCTCTGCAACTGGACATGTCTCCAGTCATTGAAGTTCTTTTGCCACTGAACTCAGACATGTTCAGCCAAGATCCCAGAGCCATGTTTGTACAACAAAACTCTTAAAAGTAAGCATAGCCTCTGCTTGCAGTAAGCTATACAGACATCCTACTCCACTTGGAGGGGTTGCCCACACAATGGTGTATGAAAAAGAGGCTCTGTCAAAAAGCTTTTCCGTTTATACTTGGTTATCATGTTGTTATTTTTTGGCAATGTTTTTTAGCTTGTACACTTTAGATAGTCAGAGTATTACCAGGTAGCAATGGGTTTCATCATATAATCTTGTACATGTTTTTCTATGGCTCTTTAGGTAAAACCTAGACTAATCTAGCAGGAAATCATTTTGTATTACAGCATTCATTTGGTCACAACCGGTGGAATACTTTTACAGAAGCAAAATAAAAAGTTTGTGGACAGCAGCATTGGTGTGCTATCTCTCATTACTAAAACCTGTTGCTGACAGAAAAAAGACTTTGGCCTGATATGACCGGACTCCTGTATCAAGTGTGGTCAACCATTTTTCGTACATCAGACAAGCTATATCTAATAGTTGAACCATACAGTTTTAAGTGAATGAAAAACCATGAAAGTGTTTGCTTGCCCACTATTCATTCATATTATGTAGTAAGCATACATTTGTGCATACAGCTTCCAAATCTGAAGATAAGGAAAAATTTATGAAGTCTCGTACATATAAATACATATTAATAAACAAATATATACTATTGTTCCCTCATCTCCTGTTTACACAAGTGTGTGGTAATATCTACTGAAAATTGATTTGTATTTAACATATAACAACATTTGCCATTGTAACTTTCAAACTACATACCATGAGAGAAGTGTTTTGTGTAGTTGAAATAAATTAGGAGAGAAAATAAAAACAACTGTAAAGGTTTTCCAACTTTTTCAAACAGCTGTAACTTTCAAACTTCGTATCATGAGTAAAAGGTTTTTTGCAAGACAACTAGATTAAAAACAAATAAAACAACTGTAAATGTTTTCAAAACACTGTAAATTAAAAATTTTAGAACTTTCAGCCACGTATACCTTTTATTAACGTACAGTGGAACCTTGGTTCTCGAACATAACCCGCCCCAGAAGGTTGTTCGAAAACCGAGTTGTTCGAGATCTGAAACAATCTTTACCATTAGAACGAAATTATGTAAATTTCATTCCATTCCAAGGCAAGAAAACAACTTCGGTAAAATATTTTTTTAAGATTTTACACCATAAACCGTACTGTATACTGCATACTATAAATAAAAATGGGTAGATATAGATCGTGTTTAATTTTAATAAAAGGTTTTTTATTTATGATGATGGAGAAAGAAAACAAAATTAAACATTTCGTATGTTTGGCTCTTAAAACATCAAAAACATTAAAGGTTAAGATACTATACTAAACATTGCCGAAATCGATAATGAAACAGCAAAAAATGCAACAGATCAATTACATCAAAAATCGTAGGAAAAAGAAAATATAAATAGTAATAGCACGTTTACTCTACATCTTTAAAGGAGAATCTTCCTCCAAAAATAATTTAGGGCAAATCGAGTGGAGGGGTTATCTCCCTAGCAAATTTCTTTGGTAGAGGAGGCGTCATTCAAGATGGTTCCACCCTTTTTGTAAAGAATTTATTTAAGCGTAAAATGCTTCTTAGTTTGTTAACGGATGTTTCCATGATGTTTCCGGAGCTGTTCTAATTCTAATGCACATGCTCTGGTCTGGTCAAGAACTGAATTTATGTTCGAGCTCTGAGACGAACAAATCTTAAAATCTCTGGTCGAAAACCAAGTTGGTCGATAACCGAAGTTTCGAGGTTATCCGAAGAGCCGAGGTTCTACTGTATATAATCAGTACACAAATGTCCAAAATTTATATTTCGAGATAAATTATTGTCGATATCGTGGAACCGAATAAATTAGCTCTAACGAAAAAAACGAATAAGCATCGCATTGCATATACTTAATCCCAAAATATTTCTGCGCAGGAGCATCGTATCTCGTGGACGCAAGGCTAAAATAATTAGCATGCGCATGGTCTATCCGTAATATGAAAACATATCTGAACACCATGGTGTTCTAGCTCAGCGGCAGAGCATCAGAATAAGAAACTTGTCAATGCATTCGTCGTGAGTTCAAATCCATCAGTATGAGGAATTTTAATATCAAGATATTAAGGTCTATAACCAGAATGCAGACATACGACATAAAACACACATACTTTGAGAAATGTATATACACGCAAATATGCATATGGGTACATACTTGCGTATATACACGCGTATATATATGTATACATATATATACATATATGCATATTATATATATATGTCTATATATACCAGGTATATATAATTTTCAAAGTTTGTATGTCTTATTCTGTTACTCTGCTACTCCGTTAGTCAGTTAATCTGGCAACGTGCCAAGTTAATGGCAAGTGGCAGGCCACTACATTACCTGTCATTGTTTTAGAAGCAGTTTTTTTAAATACCCCCCTCCCCATCCCCTCCCCTTGCAACGCTTAGCACTCTGATAGCATGTATATGTGTTTATATATATGTGTGTATATATGTATTAATATATACATATACAATAGATAAATGCGGGGCATTACTCGAGTAATAAAAAAGTTCATGCAAAGAAAATTTAGTTTTTTTCAACAAACACAACATTCACCATTTTAAACTTTTAACCTTCATATCATCAGAAAAGTGTTTCGCGCAGTTCAAATAAGTTAAGAGAAAAACTAACAGCTTAAACAAATGTAAAGGTGTTTAAATGTGAAATAGTTAGCAAGTAATGGCTATATAAAGTAAAATATGTTATATTGGTTACAATGAAAAGTAAATTGATACTGATGCAATTGAAATGAACCGATAAAACAAAATAAAAATCAGAAATTGGTTGAATTAATAATAATAATGAATACATATAATTGTTTGTAGCCTATTAAAAAAAGGTTACTGTTGCTCCAAAAGCTATCCATCAAAATTTTGAAACTTCTCAATAGTCAATACTGGCACAAACGTAAAAATGAGGTACCAAAATTAAATACACCAGTGAAGCACGGGAGAGTACCTTGTCTGCTCGAACTGAAAGATAATGTGGAGGCAATTCCTATTCGAGAATGTCCATGTGAAAATTGTTTGGTTTTACAATTTTAGCGATTGCCCTTTGCAATAATTGTAAATTAAAGATCGACATTGTTTCGTTACAGTTGCATTGTAATGAAACAATTGAAATGGAAACGGACAAATTAATTAATTGATAAAATGCACATACTTAGCTTTACCCGTGATAAGGATACCGAGACGGGCTAAATAAGATAATAACGGCTTACCTTTGTTGATAGATGTGCGTGTTTGTGTACTTGCAATTGCCGCGAGTTTAATTCCATTAACATGGAAATTTTCATTTTATCGCTATAGTTTTTTTATTGCGATTTTAATCACTATAACTGGATGCAGTGATGACAGAACACAAAAGATTAACAGAACACAAAAGATACACATTAAGAATAGTATACATGTATATAGATATACATAGATTTATATATACTGTATAAACATGTGCATTCACTACCTGTCTTATACTTAAAACTAGCAAACATGATTTTCCAAAAAACTGGAGGAAAACCAAACATAATGGTTGTTTTGAAACCTATTATTACACTAACAAAGGCCTTGTGTGAATCTCTGCTATACTTAATTGTATTATCAAATTGAGAACTTCTCGAATTACTGATTGCACAGAGCTAATGAATATGCAGAGAGCCCAAATGAGAGTTCTCCTAGCTTACGCAGTTTATCTTACACAGATCTGAGTCTACCAACTCAATTCACCTTCTTTTCAAAGTCAACCTTCCCCTTCCTATCAGTGTGTGACTAGCAGGCCACCGCTGACAGTTACCCTTTGTATCATGGCTTTTAAAGGTTATCTGTTATCTACTCAACATTAGGTAAGGTCACTGACTCCGGTATCGTCAGTTGTCATTGTCAGTATCTCTCCTGCAATGAGGCGGACAGCCAAAAGTGAAATTATTCATGACAAGAATAAAAATTCAATATTCACAGCTAAAAATAATGACCAAGCGTTAATTCTTGGAAGAGTGAAGAGCGTTAGATGTCACATTCTCTAAGTATCAATCAATCGACAGACATAAAACTTTACACTTCTTTATAAACTTCATTTATTCCGCACGCGAATTACTTAACAAGTCAATCATCTCACATGTAGCATGCCTTGTGTGTAAATCAGCACACGTACAACCATTTCACATGCAGATCATTTCACATGTAGATCATTACATATGTAAAAACTCTATGAGTGTATTACTACAAATGTAGATAACTCCATGTGTAGATCAATAAAATGAGGATCACTTCATATGTAAATCATTTCACATGTATATGTAGATCAGTACGATTATAGATCAATTAGCTTGTACATCACTGCAAATAGGCTATAGATAGTTTCATATCTAATCGAGTTCACAGGCAAACCATTTTCCATATAGATTATTATTATTATTAGTGTTATTATTAGTATTATTAATAGTTGACCTCCAGACAAAGAGCTGAGCGACATTAGTAGAGTGACCTTAACAGGGATCTACAAATATCATCTTGGTGTCCGACGCTCTACTAGACTATAAACCCTCTATCTGCACAGTTTAAGATCTTGGTAGAACCGGCAGCTAAGGAATAAAATATTGTCAAAAATACGACTCTTTATGACAAAATATGGACAAAACAGGTGTACAAGTTAACAGTATGAATTGGAGAGGAAGCTCAACAGAATCTACATCACTCAGCAGGTCATCTGTAGTAAAGCAGGCAGAGACAGGTAGTTATCATGCTACTGGTCACACAGGGCAGAGAGGATGACAAATGCCATTTACAAGATGAGAAAACATCAAAATTACTATTATTAAAAGTGTAAATAACTTCTAGTGTCCTAATATTAGTTTTCTCTGATTTCTCTGAACTTTGTCGAAACCGTTTTTTAATGAGAAAGTGAAAGCATGTTTTGTTTTGAAGATATGCATTCACTAGTAACCTACATGTATATACTAGCCAAAAGAAAGACTGTTTCAGGACTGCTACAATAGAACACTGTATTTATCGCCACATGTCGGTGTTATCACACAATACTTCAGTGATCGTCTGTGATAACATTGTTCAAACTATCACAAACTCATCCGTGTTTACCTCATCAAATAGTTTGTGTTATAGTGTTTTCATTATGCAATGCGGTCACGGAAATGAGGGAATACTAGTCCCGCAGCAACAGTCCTGAAAAAAACAGATACATTGAGCAATCCACAATGGCCAATCATCATTGCCGTAGCGGTGCGCATTGCATAGACTGTAGTAGATGCTTGGCAAACTATGGAGACTATTTTACGGCTTCTAACTTTCCCGATGTATTTGTGTTGCCTAGACGATGCCATCAATTTACCATTGCAAATAGTCGACAAATGCAGACAATGCCGACATATCTGATATAGTGTAAACCAGCCTTCAGGATCGGTTAAAAACAGCATTTAAAATCAATAGAAGCTAAGTGACTAATTACTGAGCAGCAGGTATGATATTGTTACTAGCCATGATCATTGTTACTAGTTACTATAATTATTACATATACATGTTCATGACACGCTTGTTTTGTTTTAGTCAGATCGATCATAAACAATCGGAAATTAGTAATTATGAAGAAAAGAAAAAAATACATATGTAAATAGTTTATTGATTAATAGCAATGAAATAAGTGATGCGGGGGGGGGGGGGGGGGGGGGAGGCTCTAATGCTCAATAGCATGGCTAATCAAGGTGCTGGTTTTAAAAGTCAGCAGGCAAGCCCCAGGGTGAGCTATCCTAGATTATCCAACAGATACTGTTTCAGTGCCGCTCCAGTTATAGCAATACATCTTACTGCGTTATCATCTTATCTTGAAATATATGTAGCAACGGACAGACTCTCTTTTGCGATTATGCTGATAAGCAGTCAAAATGGAATGGATATCGATGTTGTATTTCATTGGCTAAAGATGGTGGCACATTTTGTATAGTCGGAGTTAGAGTTTGATTTTTATAAAGTTTTTGCAAAAAAATTTATTTCAATTCATAACCAGACTAGAAGTAATTTTAACTCCGATTTTCTTGGCAAAAAACAACTCTGGGATCTGAACTCCAATCTCTGAACTCTGATCTCTGAACCCTGATCTTTGAAATCTGACAAATCATCTCTTTAGCCTTAGGGTATCAGTCCGCTGCATAAAACTATTAGATGAAAAAGATCAGAGATTCATTTTTTACAAATACCTCTCGGCATTACGATAAAAACTCCATATATTATTCAGACCCGAAGACAAAAAATATACCTAAAGATTCAAAGACTTCTATGAAAAAAAACTAATATCTTCTTACTCATCTGTACTGCCAAGTTGTCAGACGTATCAGAAGGAAAGTTCAGCGACATAATTGATGTTTTGGAATAGTTATTTAAAAATTATGCGTGTTTTAAATTCTTTTTGGTTTGAGCACTTATCAATATTTGCCACTGTACATTATTAATATTCAAAGACACTAGTACCTTGGCAGACTAGTGTGTTGCGAGAGATTGACAGGTATTAACAGGTGTGCCAATGAAGCGCAGGGAACAACTATCTGGACAACTACGCTATACTACTCGAGGATGGTTGGTTAGAGCTGGTGTCAGAGTGCCCATCTCCCAACCTGAATTGCTTCAGCCCTGTTCAAAGCAATCTTTTTTTTAACGTCGAACTCTAGCTTTCGACAGACAGACAGGCATGGCTTATATCATAGTGAGGACTGGAAAAAAAACATGGCCGACAGCAATGGCTCATGAAGATAACAGCCTTTTGATAAAGCGGCAAGGGTTAATCGCTACACAATGGGTGTCCAACATTTAAAGCTGTGAAGCTTTGCTGTAGGCAGGAGCTATCATATACCCAAAAAACAACCATAGCTTCTCAATTCAGTCGCATGTTTTTATTTGGCCATTTTTTAAGATTTAGAGCATTTTTGTTACCAGAAAGATGAAACCGCAAAAAGCTGTCGAATCATTCTCCCCTGATACTTTTTCATTACATTTCTGTTAAATCATTTGACAGGCATTATCAGGTCACTCCTTAGGCTTAATTACACTTTATCATTCTAGAAACAAATTTGCTTGTAAGTAAATTAAGTTTGCACACGGTTGATATCTCATTACTCTGTTAACAGCTGTTAATATATAACAAATAGATTATTTGTTTAGCTTATCTCATGGTCTGATTGGAAAGGGAGGTTCCTCGCAGTAGGCATTGTCTGATGACAAATTTAATTTTACTTTGTTACCCTACATGCCATACATTGCATTTCAACTGCTATATTTCCTCAATAGCATATAGGATGAATTTATCAGTTTAGCACAAGAAGCGGAAATGTTGGCAAAATAGTGGTTGCTTCTAGACCTCAAAATGAACGTTTTGGTCAGGTTTGACAAACCTATCAATAGCTCGCTAGCCCCTCTAGTTCATTTACATACATTGCACCACGTTTATGTTTGAAAATGTTTATGTTTTGAAAATCCGTCATGTGAGCAATGCTAAATTTTTCAACTTGACAAAAACAATGCATGTACTGTATGCCAACTTATATGATACCATGAATTACATCAACGAGCCATCGCAGCGTCTTATAAAATATAACAAGATATGCATGTGTTAAGTGATGCTATGCAGGGATGCTGTTGGGGCTTAAAACTCATCTTTTCACTGCGCTGTTTAGAAAATGAACAATATCTTTATGCGTAGGTAGATACCAGAGGTTTAAAAATGAACTTACACAACACTTTTGTAGCTGTTACCAGCAACTTTCAGTATTTTTCTATCATTTGCATTTGTTTTTGTTGTTTGAGGTGATATGAGTGCCAGAATGTTTGAGAAGAGAAATGCGTTCAAAATGGCATGACTAGTTATCGCTGTAATAGTTTATATCGTCCGGTTTCGTTCAAGTTACAGAGTTGTGCATCTATATTCTGACGGTTTATTTGCAACTGTAGACATCATATTTACACTTTTGCTTGATCGGAGGGTTTAATGGCCGTGATCAAGTTGTACCAATTTTAATCTTAAAATATCCTGGCAATCATATCACTTCAAACATAAAAACAATCACAAATAATAGAAAAATAGCGACACTTTTTGATGAAACTTATTAAAATTTTGTGCAAGCTCATCTTCAAGAATGACAATAATCAAATAGCGATGGCGCGCCAGGAACAGACATTCACGAGGTCGTGCGGCTGGTGTCACCAATTTAAAGCCGACATGATCAGTGTCAACAGAGGATCAAAGCGTATGATGCACTTAACAATTCAAAAACCTGTCACGGCAGATATTGATAACCTTTCTACGACTGGCATGGAATATTAATCAACACATTCGTTTACAGATTTTATCGCTCTCAGCGTAACATTCAGAATAGCTCAATCTCCGTCTTCCAATTGCTAGTGCATTATGGGAAACCATGGTTTCGACACTGTTAATATAAGCAGTTGGCAAAGGGCGTGAATAGTTCCTGGATATCTACTTAAACTACACATAAAAACTAAATAAGTTCAGCAGTTTGTTTTTTCACAACACCACGTTCAACACTAAGTGGTCTTCTGTTAAAAGCTCGCTCCGCTTAGTGCACGTGAATGCCACTATTTACCTCCTCGTGTAAGGTAGCGATGAGATTTCTCGAGTCTCTGCTGCTAAGTTGTTCTGGTATGTAAGGCAAGTGGTATCAGTTTTTTGTACCTTTTGAAAATTTCCCAACACTTTTTGGATATATATCGACCTTAATGAAGTACTCGCAGAAAGCCAGACCTTTTCCCAGTAATCCTTTCATTTTTAATCAGATAGCCCGCAGCATGCAGACGGGTTTTCAACGCAAATTGCTACAGTTCTTTTATGAGAACAATGAGATCTATGAACGCTTTTATTGCATGCAATTATTCTTAATGCTTGTGATTAATCTTGATTAATAAAGATTAATCTTGATTAATCTTGATTAATCTTGATACATGTGCAGAGACATGCTTGAGTTTCTAATCAGATGGTGTTTAAGACACCAAAAAGAGTTTTTAGATTAAACATTTTTTGTGACCTGGTAGGTGACACGGAGCTTAAATATACTGCAACAAATTTTTTGGTTTGTGAATTACATGGAGATTTTGATGAGCTTCAACATTTGCAGTGCTCAGAAATGATTAAAAGTTGTGGTAGTTGAATTTTAAGTCAGCATTTCTCTGGAGTCAACATGAAAGAAAAACACTAAACACACCTGAAACTGCCTAAATTTACCTTACATAGTCAGTAGCAGGATGAAGTATTTACTCCGCCTTTATCTATAACTACCAGTAAGGGCAGGGATGCCAGGGAGTACTTCTAGTCTGTTTACGATTTGAAATACATTTTTGCAGACTTTTATAAAAAACAAACTTTAACTCTGACTATACAAAATGTGACACCATCTTTAGCCAATGAAATACAACACCGATATCCATTCCATTTTGACCGCTTATCAGCATAGATGCAAAATAGAGTTCCTCGGCTGTTGCATATATTGCAAGATAAGATGATAACGCAGTAAGATGTATTGCTATATCTGGAGCGGCACTGAAACAGTATCTGTTGGATAATCCGGGATTATCCAAGCCAAAATCAGCAAGCCCACCCTGGGGCTTGCTTGCTGACCTTCAGGTCCAGCACCTTGATTAGCCAGGCTATTGAGCATTAGGGCCTGCATCACTACTTTCATTGCTGTTAATTGATAAAACAGGAATAAAACATCTACCTGCTATTAAAAAGTTTTCACTTTTAATAGCAGGTGGGTGTTTAAAAAGCTGATTCTCAGGAACCAGATGGAGTTTTTAAACCAAATATCTTAGCAACCCGGTGGAATGCACGGAGCAGTTCGTCTGTGTGTGAAGTTTCAATAAATTAGCCAGAAAATATGGAAATGCAGAGTGTTTATGCAGACTAACAGACATACACACAATGACATCTAGGATTGATTAACATAGATATGTTTATAGAAGTTAGTGCATGCTAAGTACAACGACAATATTCTAGATATCAACATCTTTTTTCAGACGCAACCAGTTGAGAAAAGTTTTTAAACTTGTACCCATAATCTATTTGGAAACCAAACAAATACGATTAATCAATTCTGATTTTTCTCAGGATATTTTAGTCACTTCCATTAAAAAGAAGATGGCATACGCTAACAAGGGTTGTCACTATCACAAAAAAGTATACTTGCTTGTTGATAAGTACTCACTGATGCACAAATGTAAAATGTATTGCAGTTGCAGTTAACGTTTGCTTGGATATCTATGTACAGTCAAACCAGGATAACTCACCCACGGATAGTTCGAACACATGGTTAACTCGAACGGTTTCTTTGGTCCGTTCCCACGTAATGATAAATTGCTATAGATAACTCGAACTCAACACTGTTAACGCGAACTGTTTTTTGCCCAACGGCTACCGAAACAGTTGTTATCGCTTTAGAAAATCCCTTTATTCCAAGCCATAGAGGTAAACCTCAACTTTTCGTAATTCATAAGCGTCGTTATTACCACCATCGGCAAAATATTTTTGTCAACGACTTTTCTAAAGGTTTGGTGAAATTTGATTTATACCAAACATCCGCTTAGCGATTGCCCTTTGGAAGCAAGGTAAAGTGAGGTAATCTTTGCATAAACTTCAAGAAAAATCGGCAAAATTGATCGTGGGTAAAACGCTCAAAAGAAAAAGATGTCTTTTCTTTTGAGCATTTCAACAACGATCAAGTTTTGCCAATGTCAATCTAAAAAACGTCCTGGCAATAACATCACCTCAAACAGCAAACTAATCTCAAGTGATAGAAAAATCTCTATACTTTTTGATAAAAACGTTTTAAACTTTACATTAGAAGCATTTAATTTGAAACAAGCCATTTGTGCTTTTGATTTATATTATAGTTTGTATATGTACATGTATCTACTAATAAATAAGTAAATACATGGACTTGTGACAGTGCTCTGATAACTTGAACGCTCTGATAATTTGAACACTTTCGCTCGGTCCCGTGAAGTTCGAGTTATCCATGTTTGACTGTAGTTGCCTTAGCAGTTCAGTAGCATGTCCCAGCCATGCAGTATGCAGTATAATTACATTGAGTACTTTTACTGCTGTGCAGTACACAGTATACAAACACTACAACTATTTTCTAATGCACAGTAAACAGTATTGATGCAGTGGTTGCGTTACCTACTGCACAGTGTGCAGTTCTACAGGCAGTGAGTGTATTGCTAGTCCACATTTCACTGTGCTAGATATAGTAGAGACTTTTGTATTACTTGGTACATACATGCATAGCACATTTTTGTGAAAACTCATCACACAATAAAGCATTTAGTTGATTTGGTTGGAACCACGATATGACACGATTGCAGAATGTGAACGCTGCTCAATCACTATGTTTCCATGGTGCGCAGTACTGCGAAGCAGCCCCCCTCCGAAGTCGAGGGGATTGTACGTTTCCATGCTGCGCAGTGGTTTTCAGAATTTCAGCAAATTAGCCAGAGAAGAGAAATTGTATAAATCGAATCGCCTGATGGAGAAATAGAATCGATCACGGATACCGAACGTCATAAACGATCTTTTTATGATTCTGTCGTCATTATACTTTTATTTACAATACACATTCACAAGGTTTTACAAACCTAACACACTTTTTACAAAGTAATATATTTTTAATAAGTATTTTTAAGTAATATATTATTTATACGTCAATTTAGGACTTGCCACCTATTTTTCGAAATGTGTTGGCATCGATAACAAAGGTCAGGAAAGTAATCACCTCATCATCCTCGTGAATGCAGACCATAATTAAATTTAAGTGAAAGAAGATCGGAAGAATAAAAAAACAAGATTAGCAGGACAACCTTTGTACTAGTTTATGGCCTTCGAAGAATCCGTATCCACGGCATGAGAGCTATGCGCAGCCACTGCGCAGTCGCTGTTTCTTTGCTGCGAATTTGCACTGGCTTCGCACTGATCAGTGCGCAGTGATTTCAGTGCGAAGACGCCGTTTCCATGATTCGGAGATAGCGCAACTCCGAAGCACTGCGCATCATGGAAACATAGTGAATATTAAGTAGGTGTGGGCAAGCAATTTAATTACATTTAGTATGTTGTATATGGTTGAAATTAAAATCCAATACGGTTTTAATATAGACTGTTGATGAAAATACAATACAAAGACGGCAATTTCGTTAGCATGGTGATAAATAATACTGGATTACTTATTCTGAAATGATAGGAAATTAGAGAACATGTTCATGAGATTGCTAAACATAACATCTGACAATTTTGTACAATGCAGTGCAGACACTTGGAAAGCCCGCGGTGTCAGTTGATTTGCAGCCTCAACTTCATACTAATCCGCAGTTGCAGTGCACATGCAGTTTCAAGTTTTGAAGAATATGTATTTGCAGTATGCATGAATGGCTGGGTTTCAAGTAAGCTGTAGTGAGCTGTTTCCAGTCAGCTGAGGTTACAATCACTGGAAGCAAGTTAGCAGTAGATCACAGAAGGCAGTTGCAGTAGCAGCAAGTGCCTACTGCGCATTGGACATTATAACGCAATACGAAATTACTGCGTACTGCACTGTAATGCAGTGCAGTTCTAATGCGTCATTGCAACAAATCCATTAGAAAGTTATTTAGATTTTTTAAGTAAAGCAACTTATTGTAAAATCAATCAAAACTCGGACACCAAACTCTCTCTATGCGTATTGCAGTCATGTTTTACAATAAGTTCTAAGAATTTACTTTCCCACGAATGGTTGCCTTGATCAACTTGCTCAATCTCATGTCAATCACCAAGTCCAGCATATTTTATATATATCAACTCATTATAGATAACGCACAATTTGTCTGCCATTGCCTCGTTGTTATGGCATGACCACCATCGTGAAAGTTCAGTCAGTGAAGTCAACCGTAGACACGCTGGCGGTTGTATTATCAAGGAATAGAGACACGCTTGTTTCAGAACAGTAATTGACAGCCCTGGCACTCGGCGAATAGAAGAATTCTGTGAGAAGGCTGTTCTTGTACTAGGGCATGCGGGTAACGGAGAAGTCCGACCGATGCAGCCGTGAGCAAAGATAATCGCTGTGTCTACACGCACTGATAAAAACCATAGAGTTGGCTTCTTATCTCAAGTATTTTAGTGGCTGACATAGGACGAGCATGTTGTCTGGAATCATGCTTGAAGTGGATTAGCGACGTCTTTGCCTATCAGTAAGTGCCTTCTTTTATGCTTTTATTTTGTAAAAGTAGAATTTCTCAACTCCAGACTCTCTAGCGGTCTAATGCTGACAGTTTCTGTGTGTGATCGTTTGGTTTTAAAGCTGTCATTTCAAAAACAAAATCCTTAATGCTATTTACCATTTTATTTATCAGCATTTATCGATTATAATTTTAATCATTTACCTGGAAAAGCCAAACCTAACGCTGCTTGAAGTATTTTATAATGAACAGTTGACAAATGGTTAATTTGTGGAAGCAGTCCATTATTTGCAGTGATGAAAAGATTGTCTTCTACTTCATCAACATGTGGTTCAGCATGAAAACCTTGCAATAGTGGCTGACAGAATAATCAGGAATACCAAAACTTTGTTAGCAGTAGAATTGCTGCTGACAAGCTAAATTCTGTCATCGTAGAACTGAGCTGATAGCAGAATAGGCGCCAATCGTAATAGAGCCTAAATAATGCCATAATGGAGCCGCAGTAGAGTTATAATAAAATATTGATAGTAATAATGGATTCACAGAGGTGTTATACCAAAGTATTGATAGTAATAATAAAGTCACAGTAGAGTTATACCAAAGTATTGATAGTAATAATAGAGTCACAGCAGAGTTAAACCAAAGTATTGATAATAATAACAGAGTCACAGTAGAGTTATAAGAAAGTATTGATAGTAATAATAGAGTCATAGTAGAGTTATACCAAAGTATTCGTACTATTAATAGAGTCACATTAGAGTTATAACAAAGTATTGATAGTATTAATAGAGTCACAGTAGAGCTATAACAAAGTATTGGTAGTAACAATAGAGTTATAAAATAAGTTTAATAGACATAATGCCGTCATCACAGAGTTGTAGCAAAATCTTGATAGTAGTAGCAGAGTCATAGCAGAGTTAAAATCCTGTTTCTATTTATCAACCACACAGTCGTGATAGAGTTAAACAAGTAATAGAAATGGTACTAAGTAACAAGAAGAAGTTAGATCAGTTAGAAAACTGGAGGCCAAAGAACAAAAGAAGTTAACAATAGCAAATCAAGTAAAACTTAGTTAAACCTGATACTAACCCTTAGTTTATTTGAAGGAGCTAAAGGCATAACTATACATAAAATGTGAAGAAGATCAGAACAACGGCAAATTAGGAGGGCGTTGAACTGTTACTAATTGCACCAGACATTTATGGCTGGCTACGCGACCAAGTTAATGACAAGATGAAATTAAGAGAGTCGATAAGCTTGTACTAGCTAGGTGACCAATTACTTATGAAAAGCCAGAGAGGTTCCATTCCAGGATTTAGGAATGCCTCTTAAGGAATATGGATCACCGATTAATGCATATTCATACAGTGTGCTTCATTAATTCCCAAGATTGTCACGTCTGAGGCGCCGCCGTTGTGACACGTCAGCTTCAGTTGGCTTCAGCATTTGCTTCAGTTTATGGTTACTACTGTAGTGTTTCCAAAGGTGTTCAGCGTTTTAGCATGGTTGTTCTAAACACTTGGAGTATTATTACAGAAATACTCACTACTTTGAGCAGTAACTGGGTGAGAGTGTGTGAATGCATGTTTTGTTGTAAAAAAATTTGCATACTGCTTCTGAACTGGTCCAATGCTAAACTGGCTGAATGCTGAGCTGGTTGAATGCTGAGTTTGTTTGATGCTGAGCTGGTTGAATGCTGACTTAGTTGAATGCTGATATGTTAGATTGCTGAACTATACGTACAGCAAAGCTGTTGAACTCTGACCAGAACAAGGGGAAGATAGGACACCATCATATCAGACCATCAATGCATAAAACTAGGCACAGAGCTCAATATATCAACCATTCTCAATTCTTTCCCGAACAAATGCGAAAAGTTATCTTCTTATTTGCATACTTGTTATCTCACTCTAATACAGTACGTTACTATAAGTTCTGTAGTTTATAGATTACTTGGCTAGTAGGGCTACTAGTATGAGCAGAAAGTCAACAGTTCTATGATTCAGTAGTTAAGTCACTCAGTGTATGTCTCATCTAACGCTACACTGCTTGAAGTATGTAACCAACATCCGTAACACTGAATCCGTATTAATCATTACAACATTATAACTATGATGAAATACCTTACAAATTTGTGATTTTATTATTATTTTTCATTTTAATAGCTTTTTTGAAGTTATACTATTACTGACAACTCATTATGGAGTGTTGGCACGCAAAATCTACTTCTTTATTATTCTGGAGTATTTGTTATTTTTATCACTAATGTTAGAGACCTGTTAGCTATCAGATCTTTGGCTGTGTTACCAATTAAAAAAAGTTATTAAATTTTAAGCAATCTGTTCAAATGAAATAACACTATTAATAATAAAACTAGTGCACTCGCGGCGGTTCAGTATACTGTGAGAGATTGTCAGGTGTGCTGATAAACCACAGCTAATCAATATCCGAGCAATTATTGTGAAATGGCTGACATTAATCGATTAGTACAAGTGTTAAAATGTTGATCGACCAAGCTGCGAGTCATGAGTTCTAACCACATATGATGGAATAATCCTAACCTCTAACCATAGCTTCAGACTGATGAACGGATGGATGGACATACGGACATACGGACACGGCTCCTGTTATATTAGACTGTGTGTGTTAAGTTTAGTCGAAATTGATCAACAAATGTAAAAACTCATAGCATATCAGACAGATGCATAAGGACACACATTGATTGACAAAGTAGAACTTATTAGCACAAAAAAATAAATTTTTTAGTTCTATGTGATTGTTTTTGTGACTAATACTGAGTTTGCCTTAAGACTATGGTGAGCTATTTGAGTAATCAAATGTTTGGGACAAAACCTCTACAAAGACATTGTTGTATTGAAAAAACAGGTTTATTATCTGATACAATATACCGTAAAATCTCTATTTGAATGCCATGGTACTCGGTTTTTCAACTCTTCTCCTATAGTGGCGGTCAAATAGAGGTGGCTTTCAATTAGAGGTTTTACGAAATATACGGTACAGCATGCTTCATCAACCTGTTAAGTTATTCTGTACATGAAAAACTTTGATAAATGAACGATTTGTTCTTTATTTGATTTTTAGTCATATTTTTGTAGTAGAATGCACATTTGTTTCTTTCATATGTTGTCTGTTTGGTCAACCGCATCGTTATTTAGGCCAGTAAACATTTAGCCTCATAGTTTTCATTCTAATCTGACCGTTTCCCTAAATATAGAACTTTTTTTGTTTGATTATAGGGGGCAATAAAACCATTTAATTAACAGTTTGCCAATATGTTGAATGTCGAAGCTGTAGCTACAAACATGGCAACATCAAAAAAACTGGGTAAATATTTTGCAACCAGCATTTGTTAAAGCGTGTAATCAAGTGCATAACAGACAAAAAATCAAACAAAAACAAAAAATCTGAGCTCTTTTTATTTCATACAGTTTAATACAAGCCATAAGACATGATTTGGTTAACCCTTTATGACATTCCTTTATTCTTATTGGCTCACAGCTTTTAAAGTAATCCGGTCTGTGTTACACCGCAGTGTATGCAGCGTAACGCAGACCTAACCGCATGACTCTAACATAGTTTATCACTTTCACTCTCAAACGATGTTGACATAATAGTTATTTCAAGCTTTGTGTTTTAACTACAAGTATGTATTGGTAGATGACCATTTCTGTATACTAGCGGGTCTCAAACCGTACAGTGTAATATGTACGGAAGCCTGTTAATCTTATTTAAAATTTATTAAACAGACCTGAAGATTAGCTCAGACAGCGTTTTTATTTAAACATGCCTATATTATCTACTCTGTTGGTTTAGAAACTACAGACTTGAATGCCCCGGATATACTGGGTTTGTTTAGCTCGCTTTCTAAAAAAATTCAAACTAGCCATAGAGACTTCATTTAAATAAAATATGGTAAGGTTTATACATTTTTTATTTATGTGTATATTCATAAAGATTTATGATTATCCAATTTGACTTTAAATAGAGAAAGTTTGGTTTAATTTTTCAAACTGTTTGCAATCAAGTTTTGTGAAGGAAATTAAGTCAAACAGTTTATAATCAAATACGAACTGCAATCGCAAAATAGAGCTGCGCAAAGCAAAATAAAGAAAACTGCTTGATCAAGGTTTAAGAGATATTTTCGATTTTTAAATATGATATATCGTATGTCTGTGTACCTCGTATGTCTATGTTAATTTCACAATACAATGTTTACACTATCAGAAACCCATCACTGACCTCAGCAAATAGTTCATGGTATAGTGTTCTCATTACACAATATGGTCGTTAAAACGAAGAAATACTAGTCCCGCAGCAACGATCATGAAGGAAAGCATACCAGTAGATTAGGGAATCCACAATAGCCAATCAACATGGCCAAAGTGATGCATATCGCGCATACTCTTGGGGGTGTGCGGTGAAATATCGGGAAAGTTTGAGAGCCGCAATGTTTCAAAACATTTTTGTGTTGCCTCGTTGATTTGATTGGTTTACGGGGTACATAGTAAGCAAATCATCGTCTAGAAGGTTACCTTGACATATGGCTACACAGCGTGAACCAGCCTTCAGTTCTGACTACTTTATTCATTCATGATGAAATATTCTTGTCTTCTCTAGCGCGATGAAACGCATGAAACATTTTATAGAATATTCTCGACTATTTCAGTTGTGAATTGCGTAAAGTGTGCTCATCGTAAAAGGAAATATATAGTCAATTAAATCAAGTCTTTTGTCATTGTCAAGTTTTTTCATGTACAGCCAGGGTTTAAATTTTCCTTAAGTTCTATTTACTCTTACATAAAATCTGTTAATACCTGATAGCCTCTCGCTGTAGTTACTGATTAAACCCAGGAGATGTATTAATCAAACTAGGTTAGTCGCGTCGAAATAGGATAGCTCTTTGTTTCTACACTTGTAAGCATCAGTTGAACTCATTTGATAAGCTTCGCTAAGGTTATTCAAGGAGATTGAAATCACTATGTTTCCATGATACGCATGAAGCGCATCACGCGAGTTTGGAGTTGTGTGTAAGTTGTATTACCAAGCAAATTTAGTGTTTCTATGAAAATTTGTATGATGCGGATTGACTCAGGCGCCTTGCTGAAAAAATGTAAAGAATTGTACGCTATAAGTTAATAATTAATGGCGCTGTTAGCGACGCAAACATGGGAAACTCGATCGAGAAAGGACGACGGAAGCATTAAAAATGTTTAAAAGTGAATAGCTGGCGCAGTATCTTAATGCGCATCATTCGCAAGTGCTGCTTCCATTAATCGCAAGCATAATGGATTTGATAAAATTTTGCGAAATCACAAACCTCACTTAGTTTGCGGATTTATGCCATTTCCATGATGAGGTCAACTTGCGGATTGGCTCAAATTTGCGAATCATGCACATCATGGAAACATAGTGTATATATTAATTATTAAACAGAAAATTGTGTAAAAATGTTTTTTTTAACATGTTATTGCCAGTAATTTTATTTCAAACAGAAATGTTTTTCAAATAATGCATACAAAAATCATAAAAAGGTCAACAGCTAATCAAAATTAAATAGTTTGGCATATAACGCTTAAAATATATCTTTCTCTGTAAAGAGAACGGATGTTAGGTAGAGCATGGTTGCTTATTCTTAAACAGCACCTTGCTTGCATATTTGTGACCTGTTACAACCTAATCTTTATAATAATAAAAAACTGGGTTGGTCTGTCTGTCCAAAGTCACACTAAAAGCGTTAGGAAAAAAGATTGCACTGCAAGTGAATCAAACCCAAACTATCAGATTATCAGCAAGGCACACTAACATCTGCACCACTCAACCAATCTATGAATAAATGTGCACCTACTTATTACACCTGATGATCTCTCACAGCGCATGAGTCAGGGCATCACGAGACAAGTACATATTTAAGCTATAGTTTCACGGAGCCAAATTATGTATCTATGCATTTCTTAGCTTGAAAATGAAAACAATAACGAAACATCATCACTGAGCTGGCTGCTGATGATGCAAAATTAGTTAGATGTCAGCGCTGCTGATTATGCAATTTATTTGTCTACGCTTTGACCTTGTCGCTGGTTATTCCACGTTGCTTCTCATTAATCCAAGTTAGCATGTTGACTAGTGAAACGTTGAGAACTCTAACGGGCCTCTGACATCTGTACCGCAATTGTGGTTGATGGCCCTAGTGCCTCCCTGCCTTCTTCTGTTCAGCCTCAAAAACATTTTAATCGATTTTTAGTACAAGATAAAATATGCTAATGATTTTTGAAAGATTTGTTTACTGCATCGATTCTAGAGCATATTGCCAGCAAATCGAGTTATCTCTTGTATCATTGGGGAGCTGAGTTCAGACTATCTGTTTTTTGTTAACTTTCTCTTTGCCATCACGCCGGCATAAGAAAAGGCTTAATAAAAACATTTACATCAAATAGATCAGTAAATTATAAGCATTTTTCTCAAAAGAGCACTACCAAGTAATACAGTGTCAACAATTTGACCTTGCGGGGAAGTTACCGGTGAAAGGGATTAAATTTTGTTATTTACTTTGATAAAAACTGTTTTCTCATTCGCTAGGAATTTTTTTGTTACAGTCAAGTCTGCTAAAGATTTTTATGAGCTTTACCAAACAAGAACAAAAAAGCAAGTATTATAGAAACAAAAATTTTTAAATTTAAATATTGACACTAAAAATAATAACAGTGATTCCAGTTTTATCTTGCTGCTACATATGAAGAATATGTCAACTCAGAATGCAGGACACAAAAAGATATGAGACAAGCCTAACATGCTAGTAGGGTAAAACAACTCGGATCTCTTTAAATTGTATTTGGGTACACTTGCACCTCTATGCCAAGAAATGGCATCTCGAGGTGGCACGCAGAGTGCTCAATATAATCTGCTGGTATTACTGAGCAACATGGTATGGATACAGGCCTTAACATTGTCTCATACTATGGATTTGTTGCATTATACCTAGCAACCACTAATCAAATATTTTTGATCACCAAAAGATCTGTATTTTTTGCATTGCTTTCTGACCATTTGATCCGATAATGATTCACCCTAGCTACTTTTTCAATGTATTGAGTCAATAGTGTATGTGCCTAACTTTGGTCTAGCATTATGCTAATTCCGTTGTAGTTACCTTGGCCAAATTTAAACTGCTATCAAACTTTTGAATCCTTGTTTATTGAGTCAAGATGAACGAGGAAGTATGTGTACACAACAGTGTGAAAGCAATGGCTGCTTCTTAAACTCATGATCTATGAAATTAAGAAATTTTCACAAAGCAAAAAAGCTCAGATGTTACTTTCTGCGTCTACATGTAGTAGTTCAAATCTTTCGTTTTTAAATAGTTTAAAAGCTTGTAAAAGATCTAAACTGTGAAAGCTAGCTACAATTTTTTCTAGCATCTTTTATCATTGTGTGTGTCTGTTAGTCTATGCATCTCTACATTTTTGGCTCAATTTCATCAAAACTTCCTACATATTTGCTCCGTCCTTCAGCCAGGTCGACAAAATATTTGGTTTCAAAACTCCGTCTGATTCCTAAAAACCTGCATTTTAAACATCCACCTGTGAGCTATCTTCTTGAAAATGAAAGAAGTGGCGAACAATGCGGATAATTATATAAATATACGTAAGGACATGTAAATATTATGCCAAATCTTTTAAAAATCTGGAAAGTAGTACGACAGAGCAACTATAGTTAGTTCTATATAATAGTACGACAAAGCAACTATAGTTAGTTCTATATAGTAGTACAGCAGAGCAACTATAGTTAGCTCTATATAGTAGTACAACAGAGCAGCTATAGTTACATGTAGTTCTATATACCCTGTAGTAGTACAATAGAGCAACTATAGTTAGTTCTATATACTAGTACACCAAAGCAACTATAGTTAGTTCTATATAGTAGTACAACAGAGCAACTATAGTTAGTTCTATATAGTAGTATGACAAAGCAACTATAGTTAGCTCTATATAGTAGTATGACAAAGCAGCTGTAGTTAGTTCTATATAGTAGTACAACAGAGCAGCTATAGTTAGTTCTATATAGTAGTACAACAGAGCAACTATAGTTAGCTCTATATAGTAGTATGACAAAGCAACTATAGTTAGCTTTATATAGTAGTATGACAAAGCAGCTGTAGTTAGTTCTATATAGTAGTACAACAGAGCAGCTATAGTTAGTTCTATATAGTAGTACAACAGAGCAACTATAGTTAGCTCTATATAGTAGTACGACAAAGCAGCTGTAGTTAGTTCTATATAGTTGTACTAGAAACTTCTCCAGGTCAGTATCTAGCACATCTAGGTGCTCGTAGTAACAGTGTTGACATCTCTGTTAATGTCATTGACAAGTCTGTCTGTTAGTTCGCACCAACGCTACACATCTTCACATTTGTTGATTGATTTCATCCAAACTTCGCACACTCGTGCTAAATGCCTTTTGCCAGGTGGCCAAAAATACTTAGTTTGAAAGATCGCTACGGTTCCTGAGAACCAGTCTCCTCAACACTCACCTGATTAAAAATATAGAAATCCCGAACATTGCTAGCTTGATGCTAGTACTTTCTAAAATGTTCAATCATTCATAAAAATGGAGTAAAGCCAAAAATACCTAAAACTCGCAACTTGGTTCTAAACAAAAGAATTGAAAAACTCACAATATTGGGAAAATCTAGTTTAGAGCTAGTGAGAAAAATACTAATTAAAGAAATGCTATGGGAGAGCGAATCAAATACTAAATCAAAAACTAATGTCTCACTCTTTGATAGGAATCCAAGAGTGAGAGTTTGATAATATTAGATTAAGGAATGAAACTTCTCTGAACAAAGTCTTTAAAAGCAACTGGAAAGGTCTGCTGGGAGTGCATGCCTGGTAATTGATTAAAATGGAGTGTGAGGAACTATTAAAGACATAGTCGTTGAGGGTGGCTGTGAAAGACAGACAGTAATTGAAAGTGACTATAGGAAACACTTGGCTAATGTGGGCGACTAAAAGTCATACAGAGTCATTGTGAGTAATTAAAAGTGATACAGAGTCATTTTGAGTAACTGAATGTGATGCAGAGCCATTGTGTGTAACTGGAAGTGATGCAGAGTTATTGTGAGTAACGAAAAGTGATACAGAGTTATTGTGAGTAACTGAAAGTCATACAGAGTCATTGTTGGTAACTAAAAGTGACACAGAGTCATTGTGAGTAACTAAAAGTAATACAAAGTCATTGTTCGTAACTAAAAGTGACACAAAATCATTATGAGTAACTCAAAATGACACGAGTCATTGTGAGTAACTGAAAATGACACAAAGTGGTTTTAAGTAACTGAAAGTTATATAGAGACATATTGTGAATGACTGAAAGTTGTACAGGGTCATTGATAAAGGTCGTTAATGGTTTTTACTGGCTACGAGTGATTGACATGCATTGAGAAGCCAAGAGAGGTTGCGCAATGCTAGCCATACTCTCCTGCCATCCCACTGGAGACTATGAATTACTGTACTTGCTATATGACATGCCGAAGCAAATGTCAAGAATAATGTTGAATGATTAATCATCCAGCATGTTTCCCACTCACCCCTCTAATCTCCTGCCTCTCCTCCTCGTCCCCTACGGCTTTTATTTAAGCACTATTCAGTCTCAACCAACAAGAATCCTACTCAGCAGTTGAGCTGCCTTCTCAGTAACTTGCTTCAACAGAGACAATGGAAAGAGCTACACAACCCTGTAAGTCTAGAAATCTCAAAGAGTTCAATGGTTTTGCTCTAATGAAGTGAGCCAAAGCAGAGGCTGTTTTTTCTCGGATGAATTAATGACTTCGAATGTATCAGTGTTCATTATTTTACTTTTACAGTTGGTCAAACATCTTATTTTGTCCTTTATTTTATACTAACAAAAAACAATGTATAATCATATTTTCAAGTTAACCGTGTAAAAAAATAACATCCATTTATTTTTCAGTGATTTTTTACATAAAGCCAGATTATCCAGGTTTTAACAGAATATAGGATATGAGACAATATTCCAACAACTTCTATAAATATGTTATACGGTAATAGCGGAGTACCAGTACTATTACAAAATAGAATTTGAACCTAACAAATTTGATGAGTTATCAAATGGTCATCGATGTTCTAGCAATCTTTTAGGTGCTCAGAAAAATTTAAGTTCAACAATTAACTCTCTAGCAATTATCAAAGCAACACAAGCGAGTGGCTCAAGTAATGACATTTATCACGAGTAGAAAACTCTTAGCTGGATCTGCGATGCTTCTAGAGTCTTGTTACAGGTGCCTGCGACATAGTAAATCTTTTCACAATGCTTATATAATTTTTTAAGTGTAGTCACTACCTGACCCTGGAAGTGGTTGGCAGGGTCAGATAACTCTATGCTGCTATGTAAAAATCTCGCTTTTCAGGAGTTTGCATATAATGTAGCTACTGGTTGCTTCTCGCTCAGCTGAGAAGTAAAGACCAGACTTTGTACCTTGACACAAGTCATGACCACACAAGCATGTATGCTACGGTTCTTGACTTTGCTTGAGTGACTTCACAGTCAAGGTTTCTTGATGATGTTCTCTACTCAATTACATTATTCTTTTGGTGCGTAAGACTGGCTTAAACAGTTTTTGTTTATTTAAGTCAAAAAATAAATTATCCTGACATTTCATTTCCTGCACCTTTTCAACGCAACAAAAAGGTGGCTCAGGTACATCAGAATTGGCCAATGAGGGATGAGCGATACAAAATGTTTCAAATAAAAAACAACTCACTCGACCTCAAAAAGATAACACCCGAAATATAAGCAAACATGTCAGGCTATATTAGCATAATTTTAGAGTCAAAGGAGCATAATTTTTAAAGAACTGTAGTCTTGTTCTGTTACTTCCTCTCACTTTTATGGCCAAAGCAAAAGCACTTAAAAGCACTTTTTGAGCGAGAATTCTAGCAGATACATTCTCAGCTCTTTATTTTTAAGACAATAAGGCCCTGAGTAAGCGTGACAGGTTCCAACAGTACAGAGAACTCTGATGAATATAGCTGCGGTTTTGAAAAAGGCAGATATTAAGCGCAGTTATTTAATGCACAAAGTGCAAAGTTCCGTAGGCACTTCACTCTTCAGTTTTCACTCCTTCAGCGCAACGCAAATCTTTAAAGGCACATTTTATCATGTTTGACAATGGAAAGAGGGGCGAGATCAACACAAATTTGGCAACAATTCAAAGTTCAAACAATTATTAGCTATCAGTTATTAGCCTAAAGACCCCTAAACGTAAAAGTTACATTAAGAAAACCAAAGATTTTTGACTAGCTTGTTGTCTCTCAAGGACGGCATAGATATGGCTGCAACTGCAAAAAACACTAGGTATTTAAACCTTCAGATACGGTTTAATTCGTTCAGGGATCAAGCTCGTAAATCAATCCCCTAAAGTGCCATTTAGGTTAACCTCTTTAAAAATGAGTAAGGACAAATTAACTCAATCCAGACCAAATGACACACCTCTAAGAGGATAAATTATTAACATATATGTCCTTGTATGATAAATTATATTATTTTACGCTACCAATGCATCATAAAAGCAAAAAAGCTATACTAAATATTGTCAGGTGTTCTTTTTTTAAATACAATATAAGTGAATGGTGAAGATGAAGGTGGTTTAGAAATAGAGGGTTTGAAACAAACTGCAGACATATCATATGTAGCTGTTCTTTTTTACAATACAGTATAACTAGTGGCAGTTTCCTTGAGACAGCTTATAGTAGATAAAAGTTTGCTTGCAAGTTGAGATTTTGCTATATTCGTATTGCTGAATCTCACTTTGTCATTGAGGGTGTCTGTTTGTCAGCGTCAACGCTAAGCATTTTCACATTTGTGGCTGGTTTCATCCAAGCTTCACACACATATACTGCCTGGTTTCTCCCAGGTTACAAAACATACAGTACTTCATTTCAATACTGTATCTGGTTCCTAAAAACCACCTCTTAAACATATACCTAGGGGGCCATCTGGTCGAAAATGAAAGAGATTCCGGGCCAGGCCAGACTTATTGCTAGTTTTATCTTAAGTTCAAGCACCGATTCAGCTAAATCACGTACAGCATTTTTATGACTTGGCAAGATTTTTAATAATAAAAGTGCTTTTTAATCACTAAAGTTTGCTAAAGATTTAGCAAAAAATGACCTTAAAGTCAATTTTAAAAAACTATTAACTTAGTAAAAAAATCTTTGTGCGGTATATTTTGCTCTAATGCATAAAATTTTATCTGCAAAAAAGAACAAATAATTTGATTCCTTCATTTGCTATGCAAATTGTCAATGCCTAATCAATAGCTAATCAATACTTGATCAATAATCAGTAGCTAGTTAATAGTTAATCAATGGCTATTCAATAGAACACCTTATCAGGCTCAGAAAATGTTTAAAACTTTTTACTAGGTTAATAAAGAATGACATCGACTCAATTTGGTTGAAATTCTATCTATATAATTATATTAATCTCAATGTTTGTCTGGTTTTCGTCCATTTGTCCAGTTATAGCGAGTAAGTATATGGAACAAAAAAATCTGCTTTGCACTGGATTCCAACTCAAAACCTTTAGCTCTACAGACAGGCATCATAACCACTACACAACACATCCAACTAGCCATACTATTGTATAACTGTACGCTTACTTATGCATTTGACAATCTTTACTGGCTTCACGATTCAGCTAACACGCTTCAGTTAGCTTGCTGGAAGATATTGATTGTGTGAGAGATCATGATGCAATCTTTTTATCTATCGCTGGCTTAAGCTACAATAACGGCTCTTATTATAGTACAGATTTAGAATAGCTTAAGTTACTCAAATTCATTTGATGAAGAAACTTAGCCAATGTCAACTACATTACCTTCCACTGCTTATAAGTTGCTTTTTATTACCCGTGCAACATCAGACATTCAGCTATTTGGGATATAAAATATGTAGATACTAATATAATACTCTGAATGCAAGAGTCAATCACATTAAAAATAAACATAATATTCAGTGTTTTTTGCCTTTGTACTAGTTGTGTTAAAGTCTAGGCAATAAACTCTCCTCTTCTACATTACAATCCCTGAGTAGGAATACAAATTATGCATAGCATAAAATACTTGAACGGTATTTATAGACCTATTTTTCAACGTGATGAATTTGAGAATAGTCATGCACCAAGGCCTTAGTTGACAGAAAATAAATTTCCTACATAGACCTGCTCCAGCTGTATTCTCTTTGCAAGTATAAGTATTACTACTTGAAATTTCCCTTTCAGAGGAGTTCAAATGACGCTCCATCGTCAATGATCTTTCTACTTAGTTTCTGAGGTGCTGTCTGAAGCAAATGAATTGTTATACAAATATTTTAGATAGTAACTAGGGCTGCTTAATCGGCAGTATCTTGGTTATTGAGATATTCATTACCTTTTCATCAAACATTTACCCTGAACTGTCAAACAAACATAGGTACATAGGTGCATAACCTATGTACCTATGCACATAGGTGATAATAGACTATGAGAAAAAAAGGGTTGTTTACACTGGTTTCTAGCCTTAGTTAAAATGAAGGAGAACACAACTCTTAGTAAGTTTTTGCAAAGGTCTATTTTTCGAAATTTTCTCAACTCATTTACTTTGCAATCTGTGTAAATTTGCTAAAACAGCAATTGTGAATATTTCGGGAATTAACTGTGAAACTATTGCAATATGATAATGCTCTACAAGCTGCATAATAGCTACATACGTACATGATAGCTACATTCGTACATGATAACTACATACATACATGATGGCTATATTCGTACATGATAGCTACATTCGTACATAATAACTACACACATACATGATAGCTACATACATACATACATGATAGCTACATGCATACATGATAGCTACATACATACATCATAGCTACATTCATACATGATAGCTACATACGTACATGACAGCTACATACATGATAGCTACATACATACATGATAGCTACATACATACATACATGATAGCTACATACACACATACATGATAGCTACATACATACATGATAGCTACATACATATATGATAGTTACGTACATACATGTGGCTTGTTCATAATTAGATTAAAAGAAGGATTATCAAAGATTTTCTTGTTATTATACCATTAGTCATTTTAACCGATAACTACCGCTCTCTTTGCTCATAAGCCATAGTTTGTAGTTGAAACATGAGAAATAATTTATATATATTTGATTTGCTGAAATGAGAGGTCTTCATTGGACAAATTACAATTTTCATTGCAATTCCTTCTGTCTGAAATCAGCTTCATTTGAAGTCGCACAGATTTGTCACTAATAAAAGATGACTTTCAAATCAATGTTAACTCATCAAAAATAATAAATTGCAGTAAATACGTCAAAGTTTTTGTTTTTATGTTGCAATAACAATTGTATTTAATGTGCTAACATTCACTCAATTACAGAATTCTGTACGTGAGATTAACGAGGCTGGACTAAAATGTTGGCTAATATAGCACACAATCCCAGGGCGTTCAACTTATTAAACTGGAGGGCTAACAAACTGAACTAATCAGCCTTCTTCCACGGCCTTAGAGTAGTTGTACCAATGTTCATTCCCTGTGCTTTATGACAGAAACAATGAATTGACAGATGGACAATGGCCAATAATAATATAGATCATAGGCTTATTAATACGCATACTAATGAATACTTTGAAAGAAATGGTTTTATAAAAGTGGTTTAGTCTGCCAGTACTGGAAATTGCCATTTTTCTCCTTGTTGCTGACCACCAAATCAACACCAGCTAATAGATTTGTTGCCTACAAGCACACTATTTTAATGATTGGTTTATAGATGCACACTATCTTCCTGATTGGTTTATTGATGCATACTACCCTTCTGATTGGTTTATTGAAGCGCACTACTTTCATGATTGGTTTATTGATGCACACTACCTCCCTGATTGGTTTATTTCTTGTTTATATGTGCACCGTTTTCCTCGTTGGTTTATTTATTTACACTGCCTTCCTGATTGGTGTATTTCTGTCTGTATTTTCACTACCTTCCTGATTGGTGTATTTATTTACACTACCTTTTTGATTGGTTTATTATTCGTTCTTCTTGCAGAGAAACCAAGAAGAAAGTATCCTGAAGACGAAGATATGAAGTGTAACATATTAGCCATATTTCTCCTACTGCAATCGTTGTGCCTGACAAGAGGAGAAGCATTGTCCGATATGACAACTCCCCTATATGAATCTAGTTCATTATTCCTTACTACAATAGATGCTTACAATGCCGAAGATCCACAGAGTTGCATGAATTTTACCTTTCCCAGTTCAAATGAATGCAATGAAGCATCAATGATAAGAAATAACTACAAAATTCGGGAATCCAAAACTGGAGGTAAGTATTTGTTTATCTACTGGACATACAATTACAATGCTATGTGATTTTCTGGTTGGCATTGTTTTGCTTACCCTCACTCTAGCCTTAGTTTTTTTTGTGCTAACGAAATTAGTGTGTGGTACATTAGCACAACCTTGAGGAAAAGTTAAAATAAATTTAGCTTGCACAAATTGTAATTAATTAAATACATCTTTGTATACTTTTGCCTTTCAAAAATTTTCATCCTCAAATATTTATTTAGTTAAAAAGCTAAATAAATATTTCTCACCTTATACATTGAAGACAATATTTTTTTTAAATAGCTCCATTTCTCATTTTTGATTTTATATTTTGTTAACATATCTTCCTTCCAACAAATAAAATAAACAAATTAACTGAATAAATAAATAAAATGGCCTTTGTGCACTTTGTATTACTAGCTATATTGAATAACATTAAGACATATGCTTTTCTCATCAAATAATAAAATGATTTAAACAAACCAAAACTTTACTTAAGTTAAAAAAGTGTCATTTAATATGTTGTTTAAATAATTTGCAAACCACAAATTTGAGATGCCTTATAATTAGCTGACCTAGAAAAGAATTCAACTTTTTAATTCTTTTTTATCGTACAGGCAGCAATAAAATCTTAGACTCTTCACCTTTTAAATATACAGTTGAATGTATGACGAAGGAAATGAATCCAAAACTTGTTTCAACTTAAATAAAAATATTGCTAAATTATTTTTTGATAGCGATTGCGATATGATAATGAGGTATAGTATAGGTATGTATATATTATGTTATACCATATTTTATATTGTAAAATGTTATGATATTTCACTTGTACTCTCGGTGGTTCTGTACACTGTGAGAAATAGTCATGAGTAATCAATATAGTGAGAACTATCAAGCAAAGTGGGAGTTATCAGCTCACGAGTGTTGTAATGGAAGTGCGTTCGCTTTTGAATCAGTTACCCTGAGCTTGATAGATACCTGTGGGAGGAAAGATTTTTTATAGCTCTTGGCTTGGTTACAGGCAGATGGTTGGTAACTGCTCTTATCATAGTATAGAATATCTTACTTTGTATTGCGTTATATTATCCAATATTATATGTACATATATGTAACCTCAAGCCTCAAAACCATCAGTTTGGGCATTTACATTGTTTTCTATAACAAGCTTATGCAGCGCAATAATGAGTTCATCATATCACAACACTGTTTTTCAATTTCATCGTTTTGTATACAATTCAAGTGCGCTCTTTTTCCACTGGTGATGTTATATTTTGGCTAGAATTAGCCAATCAGGTGTAACCAGTCATTCAAAGCTCACATGCACGATGGTTGCTATGGAAAATTCCATTAGCCTGAGATCTCCCAGATTTGCACTTTAGCGGGCGCCTGTAGAATAACACAATACATATCATAAATAATATTATTACACATTATATGTATTGTGTTGTTTTCTGTTATATTGTTTTGCATGGTACTATATTTTATTATCTTTTATATTAAGGGATATTATATCTTGTGGTTATTCAAAGCTCCCTTCATAAACAAGTTTTGGCACAAGTAGAAGAAATGGCGTCTTTGTGTTACATCTGTTGGTATTAATCAGCCTGCCATAGGTCGGCTTTCTCAAGTGACGGTGCCTTACAAATGAATGCCAAAATATTGTTCGTAAAAATCCTGCCATTGGCTTGATGTTTCCTATAAAAACTAAGCCTTAAAAAAGTTATAGCACTTACCTCTTTATTTTGGTACCAGCTGTATATTTGGTATACAATTTTACTAATTTACTTGCAAAGGTTTTGATTTTAATATCGATATTTGTCGTTGTTGGAGCTGTATTTTGTTTGCTGTGAATACTTTAGTGAACTACAAAATCAAAACAGCATTACATGATCTTTTTCATATGATTTTTTTTGATTAATTATGTAAAACTTTTGAATAAGCACTGATAAAATTTGATTTTTTTTTTTAAAGATAATTTCGGTTTTAGATACATTACATGTAAATCAAAGGAGTACACTTAAAATATCAATTTTTGATCAAAGACTTTTGGCAAGCAATCGATTAGGCTTATACATATTCATAATCTAGGAGTTGTTCTTTCAATACCTTTCTAACTATTATCAACGCAATTACTCAGTCAATGATAAGGTGATTTGTAAAAGAATCCATTAAAAATAACTTTGTTGTTTATCATGAACATGTGTTCTATGGTAAGGGATTTGTTATTGCTGCTTTAAAACATCAATTCACTACAAAGACCTTGAGCTACAGTTTTTATTGATAAACTGACAAGTACAGTCTTTTTTATGTTTCTGTATAAATAGTGAAAGTACAATGAATGTAGCTTATTCACTCCAAAGTATACAATGAAACGATGTATAGATACAACAGCATAGCATAATATGAAAATGCTGTAGAGCAACAGTAATATAGTTTACCTGTATGAATTACCTGTATTAGATGTATAAAACATTTAGTTCATTCACTATTAAGTATATAATGAATTACTATATTAATACAGCACATTTTTTTATAGCAATAATTATATTTGTTTTGCCCATTAGCAAAAAGTGCTATTTTACACGGCTAGCGTACTATCGTGTAACCCTTTTTTCATAAAAGCTACTGTAATTTTTTTTCTGATTACAACTAGATTATAATCTGAATGCCTCATGTGTATTCAATATGTTTAGAGGATTAGTAGAGGATTAGTAGAGGATTAGTAGAACCCAAAATTTCGAATAGTAGTAGAAAGTAATCAGTAGCAAAGTGGCCACATCATAGTACTAACAATAACTCAGTTTCCTCAATTACAATTAACTCTTTCGTTGTTGCTGTAGTGGTTGCCATGGTTTTAGTGACAGTTTAACTGAGAAGATCGATCGTCACATTAATCAGAACTGCACTCTGATTCGAAGTCACTGAGGTCTAAATCCTATCCATTGTTTTCAGATTCGTGCTTTCAGATGCATAATGTGGTTTACAATCTTACCTGAAGACTCTGAAGTAGTTTTGGTAAATGATGAGAACACTGTTCAGGACCACTCGTACAATGTACTAGCAGCGATTTTTATGGCGTATTCTAACTTTAAAATGTTAAAAACCGTTATTACCGTTTTCTAACTCCAAAGTTTCACAACTTTTCTTTAGCACTTTGAAAGCGACACCATCAAAATAATTAATAACTGTGTCTCACTAATATTTTAGAATCAAAGTAGATCTTTGTTTAACTCGGTCTGGTACTTCGGCGTAAATGAAAAATGGTTTAGCAAAAAGGCTGAACCGACAGCATTAACACCGTTCCGCCCGAAAGTGATCGCAAAATATAGGCAAAATTAGTGTCGCTTCGCCCATAGAGAGGTTAAACTTATCTTTCCAAAATTTTGACAAAATAGATAAAAAATACAGCGCCACCCTGTATTTAATTGCCACCTCTAATGAAACACTACTATAGGGAAAGGGTTGAAAAATAGTGTGTCATGACCATAGAGTTATCTTCCCTTAGAGTGATAATAGTGCCTTCAACAACACGAGCGTTTCCGGTGCCAACAAGAGCGTTTAGGCCACGCCACTTTTTTGTGCTAGTCAATCGTAGTGATTGACTAGATCAATAACATCAGCCGTGAGATTGGTTAAACAACGATCTTGAATTTTCACAGTTAAGATAGTAATTATTGCTCATATTAAAGAAATGATGATTATAGTTTATTATAATCATCTAGATTATATTTAGCCATTAGCAAGTAATGGCTAAATATAATCTGCTTAGCTATAATTACAATACAAAATTATTTAGTAAATAAGGTAATAAAAAAGTCTATTTTATTTTTATATAATTATAATTTAGTATAATTAAGTATAATTTATTTTTATTTAACATATAACAACATTTGGCACTCTAACTTTCAAACTTTTTGCTTGCTTACATCAAGCAAGGATGTCCACTAACTAGTGGACATCCTTGCTTCAAGCTAGTCTATGTATTTGATTGATATGTATTAAAATCTAATATTACATGCAAGGGCTGTCTGTGGACTGTGGTGTCAATGAATCCCTTTATCACCATACCACGTCAATACTTTTAGTTGAAGGCAGTCGATTACCTTCCCATCACACTAATGTAATATAACCCCAGTATGACTATCTATTTTATCTATGAGTAACTGATTGCATTAACTCACTTATTTAACACAATCTATTCAGTGCCTTTACAAGTCATGTAGATATTGAATTGCTTTAAATAATAAGCTTATATTAGAGTAATAAACTATAATCATCATTTCTTTAATATGGACATTAATTACTATCTTAACTGTGGAAATTCATGATCCTTGTTTAACCATTTTCATGGCTGATGTTATTGATCTAGTCAATCACTACGATTGACTAGCACAAAAAAGTGGCGTGGCCTAAACGCTCCTTGTTGGCACCGGAAACGCTCGTGTTGTTATCACTGTAGGGGAAGATAACGCTATGGTCATGACATTAAAATAGAGGTTTTACAGCATTCTAATTGATGAAATAAAACACACGCACCACGCACGCACGCACACACACAGTATATATCAGATACAACACTAATACAAAGGCTAACTATCTGGACTGGTTTTGTTTAATAAATCTGTAACTTTGGATACTTTTGACAGGCCTCCTAATTGATCATAGTAATACTATCTTGTCCTAACACACTAAGATAATATACTGACGGTTGCTGTTGCTCAGATACAAGTATTTAATGCATTCTGATATAGGTCAATTTCTTTGATTCATACTTGAGCATGCATTAGATACAAGTATTTAATGCATTCTGATATAGGTCAATTTCTTTGATTCATACTTGAGCATGCATTAGATACAAGTATTTAATGCATTCT
Source organism: Watersipora subatra (assembly GCF_963576615.1). NCBI lineage: Eukaryota > Metazoa > Bryozoa > Gymnolaemata > Cheilostomatida > Watersiporidae > Watersipora > Watersipora subatra. The sequence continues at coordinate 20,042,443 of NC_088710.1, forward strand.
GATATAGGTCAATTTCTTTGATTCATACTTGAGCATGCATTAGATACAAGTATTTAATGCATTCTGATATAGGTCAATTTCTTTGATTCATACTTGAGCATGCATTAGATACAAGTATTTAATGCATTCTGATATAGGTCAATTTCTTTGATTCATACTTGAGCAACGTTAATGATAAATTTAACAAATAAATTTCTTGTTTTAATGAGGAAGGAATAATGTCTGTCACAATTTCCTTTTACTGTGACAAAAAATTACAAGTAATGATGGGCTAAGAATGCAGTGAAATATTTTTGTATACTGGCATTATGAAATTAAGTTGTATGTAGTATTTATTTCTTAAATGCTGCTGCATAATGACTACATGTTTCATTTATATTGTATGTAACGAAATGACAGTCAATCGCTCAGCACGCAAGATCTTGATTACTAGCTCTACAGGGCTAGCTTTTGTTAAATACCAATATATTAGATTGACACCTGTATCAGCTCTTGCATTTTAAAGCTGGGTAGTCCATTTCCAATTTATATATATATATATATATATATATAGATATATATATATATATATTACCTGGTTTGTTTGTTGGTCTGTCGTATGTCCAGTTTTAGGGATGCAAGAGCTGCTTTGCACTGGAATTGAACGTGGAAAAATCAGTTTTGCAAACAAGTGCTGACCGCAATGCCACGCGGCTACCTTGCTATACTATGGAATAATTGTGAACATACTTTTTACACTTGCTAGTCTTTAAAGGTTTACTTGCAACAAAATTCACTGTACAGGTATTTGGTATCAATAGGTTCACCATGTCTTACTCTGCTGTGTTGTAGGTGCAAAATATGTTGAAATGTGATTACAAGCTCTTAAAAGCTCAAAAACGAACAGCTAATCGCAGCCATCACAAAAATGCCGTAGTTTGGAATCTCTTTATTTAGCTGATGTACTTGAACAGTTTGGTTATTGTTTTGACACATGATGTTATCACGTAAAATTAAAGGCCAATAAAAGGCTCGATATAAAAAATCTCATAGCACTAGTTTATGACAAATACTTCGGGTTCTACCGGAAAGCTCGTATCAAATATAAATGCTCGCTACTTCACAGTATCGTTTCAGCCTGGTCTAATCATCTAGTCGTAATCCGATCATGTGACCCATACCTTCTGCCAAATCGCGGAAACAGTTTCTGCAGCATTTTTCGACTATCGCGGGTGACCAACAGGCTTCTCATGTTCATCAGAGGATAATACGCACTCCTTCGAGCTAAGGTTAATAAATAAACAAATCTTTACGGTAGGTTTTGAGATATTAGTGCTCAAAAGACAGCTTTACAATTATGATGAAATAGACGCGCAAGGACAATAGACATGGTTTTATTGAATGCGTGAAGTTTTGTTTGTGGAAATATTTCGACGAATGAGGTTGCATGAAAGTGTAAACAGAAGCCATTGTGCTCAACTACGTCCCATTAGAGCCGTTTTAGAAATGGATTCCAATCTACTGCGTTTTTGTGATGGTTGCGATTAACTGTTCGTGTTTGAGCCTTTAAGAGCTTGTAATCACATTTCCACATATTTTGCACCTACAACACAGCAGAGTAAGACATTTTTGAATCTGTTGATATCAAATAACTGTAATGGGAATTTTGTTGCAAGTCAATTTTTAATGGCTCATGGAATTGCCAGCGTACTAGAAGAAAAATACATGCTCAGAATTCTCTAAAATGCAATAAATATACGCATATATGGCATGAACATAATTAAGCTTATAGGACACACAGACAAACACTTTCATTTAAAAGTTAGAATATTAGATGTTGTCTGTTGATTGAAAGCTAATTTTCTGTGTAAAAACCTTTAATCACAGATGCAACACTAGGCATTCACCTAGTATGGTATATAGGTTACTCGTCTAACAGCATATAGACTGCCAATTAGTGCTGGGCACGAGTACTTCTTTGTCAATGGGTTTAGACCCGCCCCTTCTGTTCGGGTTTTTCGAGTATCGGGTAGCTAGTAGTGCTAGGCTCGAGTATTTCTTTGCCTACGGGTTTTTCGGGTATCGGGTTTGTTGATATGGATTTTATGTTTAAATTTTATAAACAGATATATCTTCAAATTTACAAAGCAATAATATTTCTTTTCAATTTATTTATCATTTTTCACAGTTTTTATCGACTGTGAAAAATGCGACAATCGACTGCGACTGCGAATTTTCGTGTCAACAAGTGGCAGAAGATAGAGTATATGGTAGCTTAATACTTAAGCATGTTCTATGGACCTCTCTGATTTTTTGTAGATGGTGCTCCAAATCTCATAAAAACTACATTATCAGCTTTTTCCGTTAGTAAGGCTTGTTGCCTTAGTAAAACTTGGTTATAATGAATTACATGTATGTAATTCATAATAGCTAGCTGTGGTAATCAATTTAAACAGAGTTATTAAATTTTCACTGCTACTACCAACGCTGATAGCAGTTTCTAACAAGGCAATAGCGGAAACAGACTAACGACCTATGTGTTATCGGTGAAAGCAAACAAGCGCCGTATTAAAAAAGGCATAGATTTGTTTACGAAGCCGATTTGGCTAATTGCGCAAATAAAATTTGATTTAAGTATTTCTACTCACCTTTTAATGACAAGTAATCACTGCTTGACTACAATATCTCTGGTAGGTATGGTAAATAAGGTATGAGATGCTTTATTCTATCTATTAAATTAAAGCCTTGTTGTACCCCATTGTCGTGCCTCCTTAGCAAAAATGACACAGAAATGCCCTGGGCCCCAGACTAAGAGCGCAGGGTGCAATAGACCGAGTTTTTGTTCACACTACCCCACAGATCCATGTACCAAAACCCGAACTCGAGAGTCAAAACCCGAACCCGAAGGACCGGAATACCCGAAATCTCTATTACCCGATATTCGAGAGAAGATAAACCCGCGAGTTCAACGAGTATTACTACCCGTGCCCAGCACTACTGCCAATCACTCTGAAAACCAAATATACTTGTAGTGTTGGAGCTCACAGCATTCCAGTGCACTTCTCCTCCCGTACTAACAAATGTCTCAAGCGGTGAATGTGTCTATAGCTTTCCAACAGGAAGCCGGGCCGAGTTTCAATGCACTGCCCATGTTGACACCTGCAAGCCTAGAACCTTGCGGTATGTAGAGCCTATTCATTACTGATTGGTCTTGCCTTGTTCTACTCTGCCTTGTTCTACTCCGCCTTGTTCTACTCCGCCTTGTTCTACTCCGCCTTGTTCTACTCCGCCTTGTTCTACTCCGCCTTGTTCTACTCCGCCTTGTTCTACTCCGCCTTGTTCTACTCCGCCTTGTTCTACTCCGCCTTGTTCTACTCCGCCTTGTTCTACTCCGCCTTGTTCTACTCCGCCTTGTTCTACTCCGCCTTGTTCTACTCCGCCTTGTTCTACTCCGCCTTGTTCTACTCCGCCTTGTTCTACTCCGCCTTGTTCTACTCCGCCTTGTTCTACTCCGCCTTGTTCTACTCCGCCTTGTTCTACTCCGCCTTGTTCTACTCCGCCTTGTTCTACTCCGCCTTGTTCTACTCCGCCTTGTTCTACTCCGCCTTGTTCTACTCCGCCTTGTTCTACTCCGCCTTGTTCTACTCCGCCTTGTTCTACTCCGCCTTGTTCTACTCCGCCTTGTTCTACTCCGCCTTGTTCTACTCCGCCTTGTTCTACTCCGCCTTGTTCTACTCCGCCTTGTTCTACTCCGCCTTGTTCTACTCCGCCTTGTTCTACTCCGCCTTGTTCTACTCCGCCTTGTTCTACTCCGCCTTGTTCTACTCCGCCTTGTTCTACTCCGCCTTGTTCTACTCCGCCTTGTTCTACTCCGCCTTGTTCTACTCCGCCTTGTTCTACTCCGCCTTGTTCTACTCCGCCTTGTTCTACTCCGCCTTGTTCTACTCCGCCTTGTTCTACTCCGCCTTGTTCTACTCCGCCTTGTTCTACTCCGCCTTGTTCTACTCCGCCTTGTTCTACTCCGCCTTGTTCTACTCCGCCTTGTTCTACTCCGCCTTGTTCTACTTCGCCTTGTTCTACTCCGCCTTGTTCTACTCCGCCTTGTTCTACTCCGCCTTGTTCTACTCCGCCTTGTTCTACTCCGCCTTGTTCTACTCCGCCTTGTTCTACTCCGCCTTGTTCTACTCCGCCTTGTTCTACTCCGCCTTGTTCTACTCCGCCTTGTTCTACTCCGCCTTGTTCTACTCCGCCTTGTTCTACTCCGCCTTGTTCTACTCCGCCTTGTTCTACTCCGCCTTGTTCTACTCCGCCTTGTTCTACCTTACTTTCCCTCCTAAACTCACATTAATCTCACCTCACCATCACTTTACTTCAATTCTGGCATCATGCCGCATCAATCTCACTTCAATTCTACCCTCATTCTACCCTCATTCAACCCTCATTCTACCCTCATTCTACCCTCATTTTACCCTCATTCTACCCTCATTCTACCCTCATTCTACCCTCATTCCACCCTCATTCTACCCTCATTCTACCCTCATCTACCCTCATTCTACCCTCATTCTACCCTCATTCTACCCTCATTCTACCCTCATTCTACCCTCATCTACCCTCATTTTACCCTCATTCTACCCTCATTCTACCCTCATTCTACCCTCATTCTACCCTCATTCTACCCTCATTCTATCTTTAATATTTTCTCATTTTTCCTACTCTTTAGATTTTATACAAGAAAATCACAGTTATGTAAAGACATTGAAAGGGAAAATAAATTGGTAGACCCTATTCATGACCCTATGACCCTATCCATGACCCTATGACTTTATTGATGGCCCTAGTCATAGTCATTCTAACGAAAGGTGATTTAAAAATAATGTTAGTTTCTTTCCTTATAAAACATTTATTAAACTTCTGAACTATGCGTAATAGTTATCATAATTTATTAAACTTCTGAACTATGCGTAATAGTTATCATAATTTATCAAACTTCTGAACTATGCGTAATAGTTATGATAATTTATTAAACTTCTGAACTATGCGTAATAGTTATCATAATTTATCAAACTTCTGAACTATGCATTAAAGTTCTCATATTTTATTAAACTTTAATTTTTAATTTTCTGATTGTAATTTAAAACCATATGTGGCTGTCATAATAATGTTAACAATTTATGATCAGAAAAACTAAAATATATAAGTTGTGCTCTAATTCATTGTTTTATTCACTTTTACTTGTAGACTTAGTTTTGCTGAAGGCTACATCAGCCAACAAGTTGAATTTCTGGCAGAGAATGTGGCTAAGTTTAACGTGGAGTTTCAGAAGCCATTTGTGGGACAGCATCAGTGGATGATCTGTATCTGTGATACCCCTGATTACGCGGCACAGAATATCGCCGGTATCGTTATGGTTAAGTCTAATTGTGAGTAAATTTTTTCTGTGGTCAATTAGTGATAATTTTTTTTAATTTGTTTGCCATAATTGTTTATTGGCTCATTTTCTCTTTTTTTATATTTTTAATAGAACTCCCCCAATTATGTTTGAGAAAAGAGTTAAAATTATTATTTTCACACCAACCTGCATAAGAGCTTTTGTTGATGGATATGATACGTGATACGTAATCTGGTCTCTCTTAGTTATTTCAACTTTAATGTGCTCTGTAAATGAACTCGCAATGAAATGAATTTCACGGGACTGAATGCACATCCAGAACTTTTTGTCTTCAAGGCTACATGCAAGGCCTTTATTGCGAGATGGATAAAATAATGACTGTAATACATTTGTTTAGTTTACAAACTAAAAGCTTAAAATAATGGAAGTTTCAAATTTTCTTTCACATTTGTTTCACGCTTCAAAACCGCTAACAAAATATAAATGCCATATTTTTACAGCATTAGTAGATACTTCAAGCACTAGAAAAGCATCTTGGCGCATCCTGCTGAGACATAAAGTCGGAACAGAATTTTACTAGAATTAGCAATGCTTAGCACTTGTATAATGTCTGTCACTATAAGGCTGTTTGTAGAAGCTTTTGCATGAAACCATATTCTTATTTGCCTTGTAAGTCTGGGCTCCAGTTTAAGTTGACCATTTTAAAGATCAACTTACAAAAATATTTTTTGATTTTATCAGAAAGTATGTTTTTTTTATCATTTGCGGTTGTTTTTGATGTTTGAGGTGATTTGACTGTCAGGACTTTTCAAAATTAAATTCGCTAAAACTTAATCGCTATGAGAACTCTCAGAAGAAAAACATGTGCAAACCGTGTTCACTTTGTGACATCATATCCCAATGATAACAACCGGTCTAGTTGTTATCAATGGGATATCTTGAAACATCCTGGTCGTCAGATCACCTCAAACATCAACAACAATCGCAAATCATACAAGAATACCGAATGATAACAATAGTTTCTAGATACGCGCTTGTACCTAGTGACACCTGCTGGCACCTGCTGGCACCTGCTGGCACCTGCTGGCACCTGCTGGCACCTGCTGGCACCTGCTGGCACCTGCTGGCACCTGCTGGCACCTGCTGGCACCTGCTGGCACCTGCTGGCACCTGCTGGCACCTGTTGGTACTTGCTAGCAATTGCTAGCATCAGCTGACACATGCTAGCATCCGCTAGCACCTGTTGACATTGCTGACTACTTACTAAAAACTCTTTACTTTCTATCGATGTAGAGCTTTTAGCAAATTATTTTGAAACTAGAATATCCCAATGATAACAATTAATCTAGTTGTTGTCATTTGGATAATTGATATCAGCTATTGTGTTCAAGTTGCAGCGTTATGGGTCTTTATTCTTTCGACCTCTTTGCAACTGTAGGCGTCATAATTGCAATTTCGGTTGATCTGAGCATTTTAATAGGGATCAAGTTTTATAGATTTGAATCTTAAAACATCTTGGCAATCAGATCACTTCAAACATCAAAGCAATCGCAAATGATAAAAAAGATTTCGATACATTCAGATAAAATTTACTAAAATTTTGAGCAAGTTCATCTTTAAGGCTATTTTTATACTATGGCAATAACGGCAGCGTAAGTTTATATTTAATTTCGTATATAATTTTGTTTGCCAGAAGGATGAATTTTTACAGTTATTGTAGTTATAGTCTGTTACAGATTTGTAGTGACAAAACTTCACTTTTGCCTTTTACTTAAGTTACTACTTGTGGGCAAGCAGGCCAATCGACTACAAATTATTTGTTCGTAGAGCATCCTTTTGATTAAATAAATTTTCCATAAATATTTTTTTAAACTCTTAGACTTTACCGCTGCCGCATCTTTTTTAAAGATAATTAAAGATAAACTTACACAAAATTTTAGTAGATTCAACCAGAAAGTATCAGTATTTTTCTATCATTCGCAATTGTTTGTGATGGTTGAGATGGTTTGACTGTCAGGTTATTTCAATATTAAAATTGACAAAACTTGATCGCCAGTTAAAACTCTTGGATTAAGCTAAAGTGCGATTATAATGTCTATGGTTGCAAAGAGACCAGCAGAATAGAGACGTGTAACGCTACAACTTCAATGCAATAGCCGAGGTGAACTAGGGAAATGATAGCAATGATAGCATACTATTGACATCATTTTGACATATATATCTTCTTCTGAGTGTTTTAATCCGCAATAAAGTTTTGTTGATTTTAATCTTGAAACATATTGGCAGCCAGATCACCTCAAACGTCAAAAAAAATCTCAAATAATACAAGAATACCAACACTTTCTGATAAAATCTACTAAAATTTTGCGTAAGTTTTATATGCATGTACATTCATAGCTAGAAAGGCTGAGTATTAACTTACTCTTTAATATGCTACATGTACATACATGTACGTATGTGGTCACTAATTCTACTCATAATCATGCTGCCTCTAAATTATTAAATACAATTACACATTTCAATCTATTTTTAAGCAATAATCTTTTAAACTTCAAACATCAAATGTAATTTTTAATAAGATGTCAAGCGTAACATAATTAGTGAACTGTGATGTACCAAGTGCTGATGTCATCAAAAACGCTTGCTGAGGATGCATCAGTGACAAGCATGGTAAGTGTCTGAATAGCTGTCAATGCAATCCTTGTAATATGTTTGAGAAACTATCAGCTAGCCAGGTTAATGTGATGGTCATTCTTCTCACAGAACTTGCAAGATTTAATCTGTTTATGTTTTATGACTATCGCAGATAAACCGAGGCCAGCAGAAGACTTTAACTGCATCGTACAGGATTTTGCTAACGCTACTTGTACATGGAAGAGCCAAGGAGAACTCAATGTTTCCTGGGTTTATTGTATTGGACTCCAGTGAGTTTTTAGCCTAATTCAATTTCTAGCCATCCTTTGTTCAAGACTAAACTAATATTTGTTTTCATTGCACTTGCAAAAGAATTGTTCGTAAATAATGAAATGTATAAGAAGTGTACATAAGATGCTTTACTCTTAAGTTTGTTTGGTACTAACCAAGTTTGGAAGCCTTTCGTAAAACTAAAATACTTCAGAATTATTATTTTCTGAAAATATTGCATCTTCACAGAAACAAATGTTCAAGTTGCTCTACTCAGAGTGAGCTTGATGGCAAGCTGTCACAATTGTTAGCTTTATTGTTACTTGAAAGTTTTGAAGACTGTCCTTCAGAAATCTGGCATAGGTAAGTTTAAATGCGCGTGTACCTGCTTGAGCCTAGTGGCACCTGCTGGCACTGGCTGGCACCTGCTGGCACCTGCAGGCACCTGCTGGCACCTGCTGGCACCTGTTGGCACTTGCTGGCAATTGCTAGCATCAGCTGACACCTGCTAGCATCTGCTGGCACCTGTTGGCATTGCTGACTACTTACTAAAAATTCTTTACTTTCTATAGATGTAGAGCTTTCAGCAAATTATTTTGAAACTAGACTATTTGCTACATTGACCCTCTAACAAGTACACAGCTTGACACCTTTTAAACAATTGCATGCCAACTTAGTTGAAACTATAGAAGCATTGTCACAGAGAAATAATACAAGCTATAATTCCCGAGGGCATGTTGAGTGTGTTTTATTTGGCATGATATTCTACCTGTGCATGGTTACAATCCATGCGCTTTTGTTAGTGTGCTCGAACATCCTATAATTTTATCTTGTTTAAAAGCGGGGAATGGTTTAATGAGGAATTGAACAGGTAAGTCGGAATGAGCATGCGCCTGCTAGACTTTACTGTAAACTAAACGTTTTTAATAACTTTGTCTGTACTGTCAACTTCTTTATGCTCTTCAACTTACTGTATGTGTATGTCGCTACCGCAAAGACTTAGAAGACTGCACTGTGTGCTGCCTTGGAATGTTTTGGTGGAGGTCTCACTGCACTTCAAAAGCTCAAGCTTGGCTAATTCAATCTTTGCAACTTGTATACTCCACACATTCGTGTATCTCTGCGGAAATGTTCTGGTTAAACTCTATATCTGTAAAAAGTAAAAATAATTACACAAGATGCACAGATTGAATTAGACTAACTTGCAACACAAATTGTTTTATTACCAATACTTTGTCTATGTTTTTCTTCTTATTTAAAGATTTTCTTTATTTAGCACAAGTATTTGAGTGAATTTATCACCAAAAATGTCAGGTCTTTATTGCAGCTTTAGACGTTTCTTTTTACATCAGCTGTAGCGTGTTCATTGCTAGTTAGTAAAGTGTTTGAAGAGATTTGTGTTTGCTAACGACATTGTATTGCGTTAGATAGCTATTCTTGGCTCATACTCTATCATCATGTTTCTATGACGCGGTTAGTCTACAAGTCTGAGTCATCTCAAAGATGGAATCAGCAAAAATTAAGAAGTTAAGCGAGTTTTGCTACTCACAAATATTTACCAAATATTTCATGCTTGCAAATGACGTACAAGAAAATAGCTGACTAGCTATTCCATTTTAAACATTTACCACATTTCAGTTTTTCTTATTTGACTTGAGCAGTTCTGAAGGCGCCGCTATGACCTTCTGACCTACCCATGACCTTTCATGTAGAAATTCTAATCTTTTGTAAAAAAGAGCTACGTTAATCTGCATCATGCGAATGTCCATTGAAATTTCTCACGCGGTAACTCAACGTGGGCACAACTCCAAATCCACATCATAGAAACATAGTGATTGTGTCCTCGTTAGCTTCCTTGCAGTTATTGACATTTACAAATGTTTATCCTATTTGATATAAGCAGCAGGACCCCAAATGCAAGGTAACTGTGCTAAATTATGCATTCCATAGCAATTGGTTAGAATAAGGGGTTGTCTGACTATCATGTACTTTTATGTCGTAACGGCTGCTTTCTAATGCCACACATCCCATTCAATATCCTCAAGTTTCGCTTGATTACCTTTTCTAGCACAGTGGAGATTATCCGGTAGGTCTTTCGTACCTTTATGTACTTTTATGTACCTTTATGTACCTGGTAACCAGATTGACAAATGCTCTTGGTCTTATCTTACATCTCTTTTCCATCACTTTCTCTTTCTCTAACCTCCAACAAACCTCACATTTTGTAGTGTCTCCCATCCGGGGAATAATCAGTTGGTTTTGGACCAAGACTCAATTGGTGGTCTCATGGAGGGCTTTTCAGTGTCTCTTGTTGGAGTTAACTCGTACGGATTTTCAGAACCAGTCTTTCTTGACTATCAACCTATCTTAAACATGTCTTGCGACTTCAAATTTACCAAACCAAATTGTGTTGGATTTCTTCATCCCGGTACAAACAGACATATTATTCAATTGTTAAACACGTGTGAAACCCTCAACCAGCTTTGACAATCCTCATTTGTGCCGCTTACCACCGAAAATTATAGTTTTATGGCCCTTAGATCAGGACAAAACCTCACACAACACCCGCCTGCTCCATTTTTCTCCTGTACTGGCATGTCTTACACAATCTCGTCTTTAAGTTTGAATGAATTGAATGGCAGTTCAGTGTTTCTGCATGGGTTCTATATACTCAGCATGCTGCTATTGCTTTCACTAAAACAGACCTTTGCAAACCTTTGTGTCAAGAAGTGAGGAGCTAGGAACTAAGCCCGTTGGTGTGCAAATATGAAAAAAAATGATAACGGTCTAGTTTTACTAATGACAGATGTGGTTCAGTTGTTTCCCCTACTTACATAAAGCAAACTTGATGCAGAAATTTGCAACTACTGCAATGTTTTTATTAAATGCATTTACTGATCTCATTGAACTAAGTCTCGAAAAGGTGGCTAATGAAGTACTATTCCTGAAAATGTTGTCTTAGTCGTTTTGAAGCTTTTAGCTCACAAACTAAGTTTGGTAAAAACAAATAAATTATGCATTATAACTTAAAAGCAGACAGCAGCAATTGACTTTTTGCCCAACCTTTTGGTGCAAATATTTTTATAATGCCCTAATCCAATACAATGCTGGCATTGATAGAGTGAAGATTTAGTCATGGTGAAAACTTCAGGGATTATTTTGTCAGAAAAAAATAAAGTTCAAGTCAATTTTTGCTTCGTTCATGTCAAATTGGTTTTATGTTTGATATAGAAACTAGCTTAAATTCTTTAAATTTAATTTCTTTAAATTTTGCTTAAATTCGCATCAAACAATAATAGGTACCTTTGCCAGATTAAAAAGGCAACCAGTTTTTTATCTATTGTTTGTACATTTTTATTCTCGTATTTTAACTGTCTCATGTGATACAAGTTTAACATTGCCCTTATTCTATGACCTTTATTGTTGTTATTTTGTTTTTTGATAAAAGTAAATTTCAACAGCCACTCACGCAAATTTTAAAAGTGTATATATTTTTTATCATTGTAGAATTTGTTTGCTGTTTTAGGCATTCTGAATGCCAGGATGTTTTGAAATTAAAATCGTCAGCACATGATCACAGTTAAAAGGCCCAGAGAAAAAATACTTCTCTAAAAATAATGTCAAAAGTTGCACTTAATTTTTATCCATTTTGTTATAACATCAGCCATTGCGTTCAAACTGCAGTGTTAGCCGTCTCTATTGACATATTTCTTATTAAAACTTCAAACATAACCTTAAGTACATTGATGTAGACATTTTAAACCATTGAAAGAAATGTTGGCTAGAAATTGTCCCATTATTTCTCTCTAAATCCTGTGTAAACATATAAGTACCCAATGCTGACGAGTCCATATATTTATCACTTATAAACAATATGCACAGTTATTACATCTTTTTTGGGTAAGTCTGGACAAGTCTTTTTCTGGGCACTTCAACTGCAAAACAGTTTTGTTGATTTTAATCCTAAATCATCCTGGCAGTCAGGTAACCTAAAACAACAAACAAAATCTCAACTGATGGAAAAATATCCTTAAATCTTTTAAATACTTTCTGATAAAGTATTTAAAATTTGAAATGAGCAACCCTTTAAAAGTGCATTGTTGCTTAGACCTGCTAGCTCTAGCCCATTAGTTTAGACGAACTGTGAATCAACATTTAGCATGCAATATATTCATAGTTTGGCTGCATGTCTTATCTAGCTATCGTGAGTGTGCTCCAACAAATACCACCAAAATACAACCCGATCCAATTCATTGGCTTGGAAGATATGTTGCTTTAATCAATGGAACTAATGATTATGGCACGACTTCTACTGAGGTTAACTTTACTATGGATCAAGGTAACCAAATCATTTCCAAGTACTCAACATATAGCTGATTCTAAATATTCTCAGAACAGAAACCGTGTAGTTTGTGTTTCAGCACATTATTTGCGATGCTTGAGGTATTCTATAAAATAATTACAATCAGTGTTAGATGTAGCAAGTGTAACTGACACGGTATACTACACAGTAACTGTGAAATGTGTTAGATGTAGAAACCTACCAGCATTGAAATACTACCATACTACCAGCATTCTACCAGCATTGAAATGTAATTATTAAAATTAATAATTTTTTGACTTGTTCACCAATAAGGAAATTGAAAAATATTAACACTGCCTATCAAATGAAATCTGTTTGCATGGTTCGCCACCCAGCGTGTAGAGTGATCCGAGTTAAGAAACACTGCTTGTTGCACCTTCCCATACATAGTACCATAGTCTGCTTAGCTCTGCCTTACCTTAGTTCTAGCACAAATGGTTACATGTCTTGTTACATATGAGCTACTTGTTGAAGTTCTACTTCAAGATATACATCTGTTAGTTTCATAGTCTAAAAATAATTTTGCAGATTTGGTTTTGATAGTTTCAGTCAGAGGTTTTGAGAAAGCTTGAAGTATAGTAATTTGACTATCATCTAAGTCAGCAAAAGATGCTTAATGTTCTCTGTTTTTCTATTGGCATGAAACACCAGATATTGAGTTAAAATAATGCACTATGTTAATATAAATGCTTGCCTATTTTCTATTCATGTGTCTGTGTACCAAGTTTTTTCACTCTAGAAATTTGACCTCGACAGTTTTTAGCTAAGCCTCTCATAACTGTCAATTTAATGAGTTATTAGCTAATCTATGAACATTCACTTTGTTGCAGTCAAGTTGTCAAGACCCAATCTATCGCTAATACAGCCAGTAGAGAGCACAAACGTATTTATTCGGTATAACCAGGAATGCGTAAAGACTCCTTACTACCGCATTAGCTGCAGAGGCAATGGCTTACAATACATAATGAATATTACTATCAATGAGGAGTTAACTCCCGATGTTGAGAACGTAAGCAAACTAATTGTTTAGAAGTCCAAGATCATCTTAGGTTGAGAAGTTTGGCTAATTGACTGAGCATGCTTGTTAGTTGGTTCAATTAAATGCAATCATGAATGTACTATAATTGAAGAAGGTTTTAACAACAGGTACTTCAGATTTCCTATGTGTAGGGGTTACACAATTGTGTACGCATGAACAGTTTGGGTTTCAATTGAAGATGAGAGAAATATAGTAGATTTTGCTTTTAAAAAATTACATGCTGGTACATGATGATCAGGTCAAGCTGACTTCATTGAATTGACAGCAGATAAGAGCAATTTTGTCGACGCATCTACAAAAGTCGTAGCTTAAGATCCTTATCAAACCTAGTGCCCAAGCAGTCGCGTGCTCCCTCAGAGACCGCCATGTGCAATAAGTAACTGCCCAATTATTCCTAAGTTCTGTGAGGTAGTTGAATGGTGCTGGTGTAAAGAAACTGTTGTGTCCTTTTACTGCTCTGCAAGAATCAAACCTTGTGAGTACAAAGTAAAGATATATATTTGATAAATATATGTGTGTATATACATATACTAGCTGTACCTCCTAGTTTGTACCTCCTAATATATGTGTGTATATACATATACTAGCTGTACCTCCTAGTTTGTACCTCCTAATATATGTGTGTATATACATATACTAGCTGTACCTCCTAGTTTGTACCTCCTAATATATGTGTGTATATACATATACTAGCTGTACCTCCTAGTTTGTACCTCCTAATATATGTGTGTATATACATATACTAGCTGTGCCTCCTAGTTTGGCAAACGGCTGTAGAGCTTTTCTGTGAGCCAACAGCCAGCTAGCTGCAAATGGCGTCTCAATAAAAACTCGCAGTATTGAGTCATATATATATACATATACATATACATATACATATACATATACATATACATATACATATATATATATACATATACATATATACATATACATATATATATATATATACATATATATATATACATATATATATATATATATATATATATGTCTATATGTATATTTCTCGAAGTATGTGTGTATGTGTGTCCCTCCATCTATAGCTAGTATTAAAATAGCGTAGCTGACATTGCTGACACAACGTAATGGCGTACCGTCATTAGAAGCCTACTAGCTTACTGGAATTTTTCATTGCCAATGTGCCAGGTCACTTGGCAATGGCCTGCCACTTGCTGGAGAGTTGTCTGCCAGCAAGTGGCAGGCAACTCTCATTACTGCTCATTGTTTATAAGTTGATTTTTAATACCATTTTCCATTGGCATTAGCAACGGCTCTACAGCCGTTTGCGGGGTTTTGTTTTTAGTCCTGTAGGGTTGCTAGCCATCCTCCTCATTCATGCTGGAGCGTAGGTGAGTAGACGATTTAGTTACCAATCACTCGGCTAGATTTGACACAGGAGCAACTGCTGTTGGATGCCCTTCCTTGCACCATCGATGGTCCTTAAGTGACTCGACCACTGACCTATTGGTTATTAGCTAGCACCCTAACCACTGAACTACGACTCTCCTCTGTACATGTATAATACAATATGTACAGCTGCCTAATCATCATTACTACAATAAGAACTGTATTTGTCTGTCTGTCCGAAGCCGCGGTTGGGGTAGGAAAAAAGATTGCATTGTACAGGATTTGTACTCATGACTATAGGCACGGTAGACAAGTACTCTAACACCTCAATGATTCGCTTCCTGGCATTCCAGAATAGTTGTATGTACAGTGATGTACATATGTGGCGATCTAAGATGGCCGACTAGACTGCTAGGGCACTAGTAATAATAATAGGCGTTTGTGAATGATATCTGCCTCAGGGCTCTAATATACTCTATCATCTATAGACTAGTGACATTTCTTTTAAAATTTCTCTTCCAACCAGTTGAGGTATTTTTCCAATGACATAAAAGTTTTATGAGCCCAAAAGTTATAAAAGGAAAAGAAAGTTCTAAGAGCTTGATCTAAAAGTCTAAAATGTACTTCAGAAAAATAGAAATATAATATCATGAAAATTCATGTGGAACTATTTCACACAAAGTTTTTTGCAACTTCTTTGATAAATCTACATCTTTGTTCATCATAATATAAAAAGCAGTTATATTAATAAAACATATAAATAAGAATAATAACAAATACATGTACTTATTTATTGTGGTTTTGTATCCCAAAATACAGAAGTTCTAAAAAAGGGTGTTGGTTGACGTTTTGGTAATTGCGATGAATTTAATTTGTCAGATGAAAGATAAACTAAAATATGATTGGTGTTAATTCTATGAAATATGTAAGCTGATACCTGTGTGAAAAAGCTGTTTTAAATATTACCAGGAATTGAACCTCCTGCTTGCAACTGGTCATATACATAGTTGAGCAGAAGAGCAGTATTTTCATTTGTTATATCTGCTGGTATATGTTTTCATCTCTTTTCTACTTATTCATTTATAGCTGATAAAGGTAAGAGTTTGCCTTCTTCAATTCAAATTGATGTGATCACTTCTTTGTGATTCTCTGTCAATCATTTTTGTCTGTTTCTGAACTGTCTAGCTTTTCACTCGACGGTACAAGCAAGTTGGCTTCAAGTTGTTAGAATTCTTACGCGTTGTCAGAAACATTGGTCTAAATTCCTGTAAAACTTCTGCCAAACTAAAGAAGAGCATGCAGCTGAATTAAGTGGTATTTAAGCATTTTGGTCAACAACCATTTATAAAATAAAAAATAAAATTAGTCGTTTATTGGTATCGGTTAAAAGAGCTTGAATTAGATATCTCAGAATGCTGTTAGAAGATTTGAGTGTCTTTGAACATTACTAGAAAAGTTTCTCTTTTAAGATTATTTGAGTTTTTTGCCACCAAACAGATTTGCGCAGCTGTGTCGGCATCAAGTTTCCCTTTTGCATTCTGTGCCTTGCTTTGTGGTACTTGTGATACACTGGAGACAGTTGATTCACTTATTTTGTATGGTAGTGGCAATAAACTTTAGACAGTAGCATTCTATACTCTGTAGCGATTCCAATAACCTTTAAACAATAGCATTCTATACTCTGTAATAGCTACTACAATAACCTTTAGACAGTCGCATGCTATACTCTGTAATAGCTACATCAACCTTTAGACAGTAGTAGTCTATACTCTGTAGTGCTCACAATAGCCTTATCACCAACATATTTTATTTATAGAGTAGTTGCAGCAACTCTATGTGATTTATTTTATAAAGCGTTGTTATAGATGTCTATGAGCAGTACAAAAGTATAATCAAAAACAGTTTTACTGTATTATATAGATTTACGAAGCTGACCGGTCAAAGACCATAGAGGGAATCTTCGGGCTACAACAAAACGGGTCAAACATTGACTTGAGCAAACCTATTTGGATCAACTTGACCTCGTTATTACCACACACTGACTACAATCTGACGGTTACTCAGCGCATAGTTACAGCGGAGCATTGGAGTGACCCTAAAGTGATCATCTTTAAAACTAAGGCTTTAGGTAAGTTTGCCAACTTTATCCATGCTCTTCAAACTTATGTATGCATAGTGTATGTCAGTCTTTTGTTACAGCTGTTTGGGTTTTGATAAAGTTCTCTTAGGCCTGGTTCAGATCAATGTCGTATGTCTGCCGGGCGAGGTGCTCTGCGAACACTCCACAATCACAGAGTCATTCATTGGTAGGACACATGATGAGTCTGAGATTATGCTGCGTACTCGATTCACATCAATACTAGTCTAGGGTAGCTAGTGCAGGACGGGTCAGGACAATGTTCTTGAGGAGTGCGCGCAGGAATAGTTGTGTCATTCTGCGATTTCATACCTATCCCGGTTCACATCAATCGCACGCCTGCATAAGCTTGTATAGCAGAGCGCAGCACATCGCACCACATTGGTCTGAACCAGTCTGACTAGTAATTTGTGTATGAGCAAGCCCTTGAAGATCGTGTGTGATGTCTGCTTAGCTTGGGCAAGTTTTTAAGAGTGTTCCTGTACAAACCACGGCTCTCTGATCTTGGCCAGGCATGTTTGAGCCCAGTGGCAAGAGAATCTCGATGACTGAAGACATGCCCAGTGTCAGAGAGTACTTTAAGGTTAAAGATCATTCCTGTCTCCATCAGTGGCCTTTGTTGGGAATTAAACCCCCAACCTGTTGTTTACAGGTCAGGTGTTCCAGACCACTAGTTCTAGGGACTAAAGTAAGAACATAGACTCATCATTACGTTACACACATGCATAATCACTGACTACAAACAAACAAGCAAACAATAGCAAGTAAACATTTATATAATATATAGCATATTAAATGCAGGAATTTTAGGTATAAGCTTTATGTAGCTAATAGAGGTATGTAACTACAAAATAATCTTGAAGATTCAACTTTTGGCATACATCAGTAGAATTAGAACGTGCGTACTACACTTGTTGATGCATGTGGGGGCTTCGGTTATAAATCAAATAGAATGATTAGAATATAGCTATTACAGCTGCTGGTATATAAGCTTAGATTATGGCTATTATAGAGGCTGTTGTGTATGTGTGAGTTTAGATTATATATACTATAGCTGGTTGTATGTATAAATGAAACTGTAGTATAGACACTATACCTGCTGGTGTATATGAATTAAATCGAAATATAGATAACACAGCTGCTAGTGTTCATCTATGAGTTTAACATTTAGATACTTACTGAGGCTCTTGGTGCATTTATATGAAATTCAAGTATAGATTTTACAACTGTTAGTACATTTAAGCAAGATTAGAGTCTAGATTATCTATCTGTAGCAACATGTATAGTTTTTCAAATGTTTGAGCTGCTCTGCTCACATGATATATGTTGCGCTATTCCTACCAGTAGTTGATCGATATATTCGTTCATGTTAGTAGTACAGTGAACTCTCGCCATACGACATTAGTTTTTTCTCATGTTTGCATCGTAAGGTGAAAATGTTGTATAACGAGGTATTGAAACCCATATTAATTATCTAATGCAAACACCACCTAGTATAAAACATCAAAACTTTATAAACATAGTGTAGGCCTACAGAATATCAAGAATAAAATCATATAATAACTTTAGTAGCTATAGTTACCTATAGTAACTTTAGTGTACTGAGTGGTTACGATCTGCTTATGATTATGGTTATGATTCTAATTTCTTCCTTTTACGACGTTATCAATCTTAAGACCCTTGGCTAACGAAATAAAGTTATAAATCTAGTTACATAGTTATATACATATAAGAAATTAAAGTTTATAGTAAATATTATATTAAATGCTAAAATACACAATAAAGTCACAATAAGTTCACTGTATTGCATTTATTGCAAGCAGCAATATGCTGGTTAAACTGAACTGGTAAAACAATGCAAGGAATACTCTATGTCCAACACAATGCTAAGCAGAATGGTGAAACTAAAACCAAAGCCAACACCATAAAAGAGTTACATGTGAATGTATCAATATATTTTAGCTCCATCTCATGGTCCGTTCTTCCACCCAAATTCTTTTACTCAGACTGGAAGTGTGAGCTGTCGAAGAGTCAGCATCTACTGGAAGGTAAGAAGCTTTAGGAAAGATGCATAAACATTCTTTTGAAAATCTAGCATTCAATACTCCAATTTGTTAAAGATTAAATCACCCAAAATTTTAATAGATTCTATAAGAAAGTATTGGTATTTTTTATCATTTGTGATCATTTTTGACGTTTGAGATGATCTGACTTCCAGGATGTTTCACGGTTAAAATTGACCAAACTTGATCGCGGTTTAAGTGCACAAAAAACTGTGCCAAAATGGCGCCACTAATCGCTATCATTGTTATAGTTGAATTCCGCTATTGCATTCAAGTTGCAGTGTTACGTGTCTCTATTCTGTCGGTCTCTTTACAACTGTAGACATCATAATCGCACTTTCACTTGATCTGAGAGTTTTAACCGCGTTCAAGTTTTGTCGATTTCAATCTTGAAACATCCAGGCAGTCAGATCACCTCATAACTCAAAAACAATCACAAATGATATAAAAAATACTGATACTTGCTGATAAAATTTACTAAAGCTTTGCCCAATACCATCCTTAAACTTCGTAATAAAGTTATTTTCAATTTGCAGGGATTGGAGCCCCATAATGGGGGAAACGGTATAGTTACTGGTTATACCCTTGAAGATGAGAAATTGCCGGCGAACTTGCGAGAAGGCACAGCCTGTGTTCCTCCTACTGATTCTAATCTAACAGTTTACGCTGTTAATGAATTAGGCAGTGGCAGCTCTTCTTTAAATGTGCCATCAGACTCAGATATGATTTGTGAGTAGTTTTACATTGGTTTTTTCCCAATGAAGGCATCTTAAACGACAGTCAATAACCATAGTACAGGTACATTACGGCTATTGCATAGATACAGACTATAATCAGTATGCCTATATAAATATCAAAGTCTGTCACCTGTTCGAATGTCTGCCTATTTAGCTGTATCTGTTAAATTTTAAAATGAAGAATCTGTATCACAGAAGATTTGATCTGGGAACTTTCCATTCCCTAGATGATATACTAAACCATTGAGCTACACGAGGTTGATGGATTAATTGGGCGATATATGTCTCTATGGGGATAAAAATAAGCATACCGCTCTCCGTTACAGTGCATTATTTTTTATGCTTGCTCTCACGGCTCTTATTAGTAAGTTACACAATACTAGCTTACTCAAATTAGCCATTGGCAATGTGCCAGGCTAATGGCAAGTGACAGGCAACTATAATACCTGCAGCTGTTTATAAGCTGTTTTTAATAACCGTGAAACTCTAGGAATTCCGCTAATACTGTATAAATATGAGCGTCTGTCATCGTTTGTCTGTCCGATTATAGTGATAAAGTTGAAGTAACGAACCTTCACTTCTAGAGGCATCGAGATTCTTTATTAGATTATGCATTTAATTGAACATAACGATCAATAATAGTTAAGATATTATTTACATCACTTAAAATCCATATAACGATATTGTGTCACACGTAACGAGCTAGCCAGCTGGTAAGGAGCTGGTGTCAGAGCTCATGGTCTCACAAGGTCTCACAAGGTGAATGCTCAGCATTGCACGGGTAATAAAAACAGTTTATCAGTATAAAAAGCTGCAGGTAGTGTAAAGGTGATGTAGTAGGTAAGATCAGGTAAGGTAATGTAAGTAATGTAATGTTTACAAGCTGTTTTTATTACCTATGCAACGCAGGGCATTCAGCTAGTCTTTAATATAATAAAAGCTGTGTTCGTGCATCCATCTGTAAAAAGCTACTGCTTAAGGTTGGAAAAAATATTTTATCCCATGGGATTTGAACTTGTAACTTTTGACTAAAAAAGCCTTGCACGCTTCTATCTGCGCCTATCGACCAGACAGTAGCAATGCAGAATAATTGTACGCATAGCTATTACACCTAACAGTCTCTTGCGGCAAACCGGACTGCCAGGGTACTAGTGTTTAGTGTTTACTATAACAATAGCAATGTCTGTCATTTCTATCACATCTAAAAGCCGCAGTTAGAGATTAAAAAATAACATTACTATAAGCAGGATTCAAACTGATGACATTCAACTTGGTAGTCCAGCACTCTATCACCTGCACCAATCATCCGTCCTGGCATTTTAGAATAAGTGTGCACATACTTATTGCTGTTGCTTTATCTACACACCTGGTGATCACTCACGGACAACTAGACTGCTAGGGTACTAGTACTCGTATTATAGACATACTTTCTGATTGTAATGGTCTAGAAATATTTTATAATTTATTTGTAATAATTAATTTGTAATTAATTGCATTTTATAATTAGAGTAATCTAGAAATACTATAAACTGCTAGAATTAAGCCCTGCAATGCTCAGAATGCTTTCATTTTCAACGCTAATTGTTTCATGAAACAATCCGCCCACTCATCGACCACACGTGTCCTTGACACATGTGAAGACGGATTCTTGAGTTTCTAATCAGATAGATCGTGGCACATTTAAATGGAAAACTAAAGCCATAAGATTGCTGATTGAACCTGGCATCGCTTCCCGTAGGCTTTTTTTGTACATTACCTAAATAAACCATTGTGAGTCTGCTCTTCTCTCTGCCCTCCCTACACGTAAAAATTTGTTAACATCACGGAACAACGTTTTTATAATACTAGTAATTGTTTCCAACTTCGTAATGAGGTGGAGTGATCAAGCAGTAAATCACCACTTTTGAAAACCATAGGTCACCAGTTTGAGACTCCTTCAAAACAACCTTTTGTACTGATCTTCAGTGCCACAGTTTCAAGATTGGAAGATCAGAATTTTATAACAAGCCATAGCGCAAACATAATATTCTACAATAACTCCAGATACACTCTATGCCTGTAATATTTGTAACTATTATATATTTTATGACTATAATAACACATAAATTCTCTTGAATTTTGATCATAATAACCTCTCACTCTGTGATTTTTATAATATAGATAACATAATATTATAATAATAATGTTATACAACTACGCTATTATAGTTATACAACTACGTTATTGCAGTGCACTGCTTCTGATTTGCAGATCTCCCATCATGCCTGCTGCGAGTGCGAGAAGTTCGTGATGACCCCACTAAAGTCACCATTAACTGGAAACTGGTATCCATCTACTTGCAACAGCAGAACCTGACTGATGCTTCACTCACACTCTTTTGGTGCAACTTTGTTGATAACATGTGTAAAGTAAGTGATAAAGTGTGTAAAGTAAGTGATAACATGTGTAACGTAAGTGATAACATGTGTAAAGTAAGTGATAACATGTGTAAATTAAGTGATAACATGTGTAAAGTAAATGATAGCATGTGTAACATAAGTGATAACATGTGTAATGTAAGTGATAACATGTGTAAAGCGAGTGATAACATGTGCAACTTAAGTGATAACATGTGTAAAGTAAGTGATAACATGTGTAAAGCAAGTGATAACATGTGTAAAGTAAGTGATAACATGTGTAACATAAGTGATAACATGTGTAAAGTAAGTGATAACATGCGTAAAGTAGGTGATAACATGTGTAAAGTAAATGATAACATGTGTAAAGTAAGTGATAACATGTGTAAGTTAAGTGATAACTTGTGTAAAGTAAGTGATAAAATGTGTATTGTAAGTGATAACATGTGTAAATTAAATGATTACATGTGTAAAGTAAGTGATAACATATGTAACGTAAGTGATAACATGTGTAAAGCAAGTGATAACATATGTAACGTAAGTGATAACATGTGTAAAGTATGTGATAACATGTGTAAAGTAAGTGATAATGTGTGTAAAGTAAGTGATAACATGTGTATAGTAAGTGATAACATGTGTGACGTAAGTGATAACATGTGTAATGTAAGTGATAACATGTGTAAAGCAAGTGATAACATGTGTAAAGCAAGTGATAACATGTGTAACATAAGTGATAACATGTGTGACATAAGTGATAACATGTGTAAAGTAAGTGATAACATGTGTAAAGTAAGTGATAACATGCGTAAAGTAAGTGATAACATATGTAAAGTAAGCTACGTGTAGCTATCTTCTAAACCTATACCAACAAAGCTGAACATATATTGGCAACGGGTGTAAAATATGTTATATGTCCAACATATACTGGCATATACTTAACATATTTAATATACGGCCTTCATATACGTTGGTGTTTATGATGGTTTTTGTGAGCCTCATCTGTGTGTAAAACAGTTACAAATGTTCCATTAATGTTCAATTAAAAATACCTTTATAAATTTCTGCTTGTTTCAGACTACACTAGGTTTCTCTTTGTAAATGTTTTTAACAAGGATTAAAAATCTGCTTTTTGATGCTGCTTTGTTCTTCTTACCACTGATAATTTTAATACTGAAGGTCTTAGTATAAAACACTGATTATCAGATATGCGTGTTGTCAATCTCAGCCTTATTTCAAATGATGCTAACTCAAAAATCATATTTCACTATTCTTGCGTTATAAACACGCTTCTTGACTTTTTTATTAGCAGTTGAGAATAGTCCAAACTATCTACAAAACCATGTGAGTCCAGATAGAAGTCTAGAACAAGGCTGAATTCATTTTGTAGAATGAGTTTGATTGGACGGACATAACCGATTACAATGAAACAGAGCTAGTGTGGACAATGAACGATGTTGCTACCATGTACAGATATGGCATCAGCGTGACATACAAGAGTCTCAGATCTGGCATTAGCTGGTCAAACTGCCTGCTTGGATTTGACGGACCAAGCGGTGAGGGTGAGTTTTAAGTGGTGAATTATGATTTTACTGTCCAACAAATTTATACTATATAAGATGGCACCTTTTTTCTATCTGATTTCCTAAAATGAACTATCAGATAACATTTAATTATATGGTTTTAAAAATAGTTGATTTATTTTTTAGAATAACTAACCAATGCTAATCGCTGTTATGCTGTTTCTACGCTATATTTGACTTACAGATGTGGCTGTCAGTGTAGGACCGACTAAGGATAAAACGGCAGCCCATGTGGCAGTCAGACCTCAATGTCATCCTGAAATGGCCATGCTCAGCAATACAACTCTAATCTACTGCCAAATGGGAGAGCCAACTTCTTGCAAAACAGAGTCACCCGGTTTAGGACACTGTCCAAAGGTAACTTTATGAAAAACAGCTTCTTTCTCCTTCAATCAGTGGAGTCAACTGATACTGTACCATGGTAAAGCCTCCCTCTCTCCTGCAGTATATACATTGTATATACCTATATATCTATATACCTATATGCCTATATACCTATATACCTATATACCTATATACCTATATACCTATATACCTATATGCCGATATACCTATATACTAGCCTGGGCATGGCACTCGTGGGGATTTGGAGAGAGAGCCTGGGACACATAGCAACACGCGGTGAAGACAACTCTAAAAGTCGACTTCTGCAGTCGCTAATATCACAATCGTTATTTCCGAAGGAGTATCATGTGACGGTCTTTTTTATGATCTTCGCGAGTATTATGTATTATTTATAATCTGAATTGGCAGCAAACAAACGCTGGTTGGTAAGTATGAAATGTTGGTTGCATAATAAATCAATCACGGGAGTTATATTATTTCATGTGTTTAATTAATTAGGTTTTGATTTAATTGTAATCAAAAATTAAATCAATTGAATAAAATATTTTCACAATAACAATACAAACGAATAGCAATAGAACAACAAAAATGAATCGCACGCTGCTAGTAAAGAAAAGTTTATCTAGTAAAAAGTAATCTCAGTTTTATTTTACTCACGAGTATTGTGATTACTCGCGACAGTTATTATGAACAACTCGGACCTACCACTGCAAAACGGTGCCATCTGAAAGCAAATACTTTTTTCGAAGCTAGTAGGAAGAACTATAAATTAGTCAAAACCTACGATAATATGTTGTAAAGCTTGAGACTGTTTTGGTCTCAGCGTGACTATGCCTAACTTTGATAGATGATTTTTGAATCGCTCCATTTTTTATCAGTAAATGAAATGAAACCGCAAACGTGAAAACTCAAGAGAATAGTAACCTACGATTCTTATCGTTTTGTTACCAAACGGGGTATTGCATAACTACCCAGTCTATCAAAAACATAGGGCCTTTCACTAGATCAAGTCACGTTACCGTGACGATAGGCTTTTAAACGCGCCACATCTAATACATCGTGAGATCGGAATCTATCGACACGCTTTCATTAGTATCAGTCTGAGCGTCATATGTAACATATGTCGCTCGTTTTGCCGAAGTTATCTTACCTTTTTTTCACTATGTGTCCCAGGCTCTCTCTCTCCCAATCCCCCGAGAGCCATGCCCAGGCTACCTATATACCTATATAGATTGGCTAAAATAGCAAGCATGAAGCATGTTATTTTGACATATCAGCAGATTGGCAGGTTTAAAAAGCATGATGTTCACTATTATACCATAGAGCAGCTAGTTGGATTAATAATGTAATGAGTAGTACACTTGTCTGCAGAAATGGAAGTTATGAGTTCAATTGAAAGCGAGAAGCGAGTTTCTGTACCTATAATTTTATCACCATAACTGGACACACAGATGCGAGACAGACGGCAAACACAGAGATTTATATTTATATACATATATAAATTGTGAATATTTTATATTCAAGATGCAATCTTTTTTCCTAGCATTAGCTTCATAGGGTCAGACACAGCTCTTATTATAATAAACAAAATTCAAGTTACTCAATTTTCTTGAGTAAATAGACTTAGCCAATTAAAATATATTTTTTATGCAAAAAACTTATTCTATGATCTTTGCAGTGTCCGGAAATCATTTAGTATAGATATGTGGCAAAGTAGAAAATGTTCTCTTTGCGAAGAAAACATGACTCCGATAGAAAATCGGTAAAAGAGCTAGCATTGGTATTTTCAAAGTAATTGTTAGAGGTTGTCAGCGATTTGTTCATATCATATAATTTGAGATGAGTTGAAAACCTGTAATTGTCATGTGAAAAATGAGGACACAAACAATGAAAGGTTTTGCAAACCATAATTCTCATAAAATAAACATTTAACATAGGTAAAGTACGAAGATGCAAAGATTTTGCCAGACCATTCAATGAAATAACAAATGCTGGAATAAGATATAGATTTGCAACAAAAATAAATTATTAGTGACATATCTTGGAGCTATATTATAATAAATGTGTATACCATAAATAATCGGCCTACATTTTTAAATCTCAGTTTAGGTCATCTTTGATTATGCAGGGTTTCCATCACGGAGCTGCAAGTATATCGATTGTCTGTGTAGTTTACTGTACCACTTACTATGAAAATACTGCTAATAATACCGATCTCTAAAAACTTAAGCTGATGTCATTGCACAAGTTCTATAAACTTGCACTAGTAGTAATGCCAAATACTGTAATCTTAATGACACTCTTCAGCAGGATTTTTCTCCATTTTGTTTGAACAATGTGATTTATAATCAGCATATCTGCTGATGACTCGTATTTAATTAAGTGATAATTCGCTAATATACTTTATACTATAGTCCATTAAATAAGTCTATTTTATAGTCTAAATGATATTGTATAGAATTAGAGCGTAATGCATTGTTTCATTTCATTACATTCAATAAAAACGTAGTTAACGCATTTCATCACTTTATGTGGTGTTGTAGTTCCCCACAGCGCATTATGTTATTTTCCTTGACATTGGATTAACTCTATTTCATTAAATTACACTTATTACATAATCAAATTGCTTTGCATCAGGTTGAATTACTCTGCCATCATTTACCTCATATTAGAAGCCTTTCATAAATTTAATGACTAAAAGAAATTATTTACAGTTTAAAATTAAATTTCATATGAATTTATGCTTTAACGTTTGTCGGATTAACTGAACTTCCAGTGCAAATACAGTCAACACTTAATAGAGTCAACAACTGATACAGTCAACACCTGATACAGTCACCACCAAATACAGTCAACACCTAATACAATTAACACATAATACAGTCAACACTTAATACAGTCAACACCTGATACAGTCAATACCTGATACAGTCACCACGAAGTACAGTCAACACATAATACAGTCAACACCTAATACAGTCAACACCTAATACAGTCAACACCTAATACAGTCGACACTTCTAAAAATCTTGATCATATTTAACAAAAACAGCTTTGTGGAGTTGGCACACTTGGAAAAGGCTCAGGTGTTTTTGACGTCATTAATAAACTTTTCAAAATTTTGGTTTGTCTGATTTCATGGTACTTTCAAATGCTTTTTGATGAAACCGTTTATTTGCAGGACTACAAGCTAGCTATTGAGCCTGATGTAGAGTATTCATTCAAAGTAATTCGAACGTACGCTGATGGAGTCAGCCTACCCACGCCTGACATCATGTTTCAACTGTCTGGCAAAACAGGTACGGCCATGTTTGTTACTTTTTTACATTTTTGCAGCCTACATGCTGTGGTTAGTCAAGGCAACATGACAAATGAAATATAGCTAGTATAATGCACTTGATATTTATATATTTAGGTTCGTATCAAATATTGTCAACGTTTTTGTGTCTCAAACTCAAGTATCAGTTGACTACAATGAAGTAGAGAGGGCTTGTTGTATAAACATTCGAAATCTTTTCGTTTTAGAGAGTAACACGAGGATTATTATAGGAAGTGCCGTGTCAGGAGCATCTTTACTCATCATCATTGTGATAACCTGTGTCATAACGTACATACGCAGGTATGAGTCACTCGCAGTGACGAGTCACATATGAGTCATTCACAGTGACAGCACCTTTTTTCCCATTAAACTTTCATGCACTAATTTGGATATGGCTGTTTTGTGTAACTAAATAGTAACTATATGTAAAATTGCTTCTTCACCGTAAGTGAGGAAACAACTTTATACAATTGGTGTTAGTGCAGTTTCATTGTCACCCTAACTGAGTGAAATTTACAAATTTATGTATGTATTAATCTCAGTGTTTGCCTTTTTGTTAAACCTTTTATACAGCTACAGCAATTTTATGAAAAATCCACATGACACTGGATTTGATCTCATGACTTCCAGATCTAGAGGTGGCAAACGTAACCATTATAAATAATGCACTATGAATATAATGCATTTAAAGGGCAAATAGTCATTACATTGGTTAAGATACTCCTGCTTGAAGCGCTTGCTTGGGATTAATAACTAGCACTGCTGACCGTTACGCGTAACAATTGTTACGCTCTCCTAAAACGCGGGTAATGTTTTAGGGAAGATTTTAGTAAAGATCTAGTTTTTCAAGTAAGTTATTTAAATTCATTATGAAATTATTCTATTACCCATGCAATGCCAGGAATTTGGCTAGCAAATATGTATAAATATATATAGAATGAAAATGTGTTTGATGTGATCATATCTGTACAGATGGTTATCTCCAATCATTAAAAATAAAATGCCAACATAAAAATAAAAATTTAGCCTACATTATCACTCAAAAACATCATTTTGCAGCGGTTTAGTTTACATATTTAAAACCAAGATAAAATCAAGACTAATTTAATATATAATTAAGGACTATTGACTAAATTCACAAGTAGCGATATTGTATATGAATTTTAATTTTCCGAAAAAACGTTCCAGTCTATTTTGCACCCCATTGTATTTATACTTAGGTAATAGCTCTTCACGGCTTATCTATATGGTATCAGAAGAAATAGCAAAGTTGACGAAAAATATCTGTCACTAGATGCTCTTTGATTTGTTCCTACAGAAAGCGGAAACATTTCAAGAAACTAATAGTAACACCCATCAAGCCTCCTGATTTAAAGATGGTCGATGAGATGGTTGAGGTGAGTTCTTATGTAATTCTAAAATACCTTCTGATATTAAGAGACAGATTTTACCGTAGCACTAGTTATTTAAAAATATGCGAGCTGTTTTTGAAAGTACACGATGAAGCAAAGCCATTCGAAGCACAAAAAATAAAAACATGCAAAGCAATGAGGAAAAGGTGAGACAGTAAATGACACGTAAAATGAAAGTTTGTAAGATAGGTGGTAGAACGTGTATACAAAAAATTTGGAAGTCCTTGGACCAGCTGCCAGCAAGTTGAGTGGACTTAAGACAGTCGGTAGCAGGTGGGTAGCAGTTCAGACAGTTGGTAGCAGGTTGGGAGCACTTAAGACAGTTGGTAGCAGGTTAGGAGCATTTAAGACAGTTGGTAGCAGGTTGGCAGCACTTAAGACAGTTGGTAGTAGGTTGGGAGCATTTAAGGCGGTTGGTAGCAGCTTGACAGCACTTAAGACAGTTGGTAGCAGGTTGGGAGCATTTAAGACAGTTGGTAGCAGGTTGGCAGCACTTAAGATGGTTGGTAGCAGGTTGGGAGCATTTAAGGCGGTTGGTAGCAGCTTGACAGCACTTAAGACAGTTGGTAGCAGATTGGTAGCAGTTCACACAGTTGGTAGCAGGTTGGCAGCACTCAAGACAGTTGGTAACAGGTTGAGAGCATTTAAGACAGTTGGTAACAGATTGAGAGCAATTAAGACAGTTGGTAGCAGGTTGGCAGCACTTAAGACAGTTGGTAGCAGGTTGGGAGCATTTAAGGCGGTTGGTAGCAGCTTGACAGCACTCAAGACAGTTGGTAGCAGGTTGGGAGCATTTAAGACAGTTGGCAACAGGTTGAGAGCATCTAAGACAGTTGTTTGCAGGTTGAGAACATCTAATACAGTAGGTCGGTAAGATTCAAGACAGAGATGGTTGGTAGCAGTTCAGAGAGTTGCCAGCAAATGAAAAAAATTAGAAGCTCATCAAATAGTTAAAAGTGTGTGATACTCACAGTTTGTGGAATCATTGGCATTGGAGCCAGTAATATAAACTACAAGAATAACTTGCTGTAACTTATAATAGCAATAGTTTAGCTTAGTGTAGACTTGGTAATGTGCAGGTTCAGTATTGGAGTGAGAGGAATGAATATGCAGCATAACTCACTTCAACTTACACTAAATATGATTTAAATAAAATTCACCCATATATACAAAGTACATTATTTCTGTTTCATGTTTTATGTTTAATATTTTATTTTTATTCACAAAGCTGTAGTGCATGGACCGATTTTAAATGCTGTTTATAGAAGATTGCTTCAAATGTAAAAAATGATATTTGCTCAAACGTGACATAATTTGTCAGAGAAGAATATGTTGAGGTGATTGTAATCCAAGATTTAACTGTGTCACAAACATCATCTAGTAAGCATTTCAAAGCAATTATATTGCATAGCAACACCCACAGGAAAAAGAAAAACTTACCGATAACTCATTTTTTAATCTCTCATGTTATAGAATATTTGGTTTATAGCTCAGTATAGCTTTGAGCTTTAAATTGAAAAAGTGTAAGCAGAGACAGTTCTGTGTCTTAAAAGTAGAAGCTATCATTCAAAAAAGTTTTACAGCTAAAACCGCTATCAGATTGCCAAATAAGAACTATATTTTAGCATTCACTGGATGGGTATCTGTTGTTCTAGTTTAATACTGCAGATACAGGGTATAATCCTGTAAACAACATTTTGTTCCTGCTGTGTTATTTTACTTTAGTCAAAGCAATTAGCTGACGCCATATTACTCTATCAGTAGCATTGTTCATGTCTACAAACATATATGGAAGATGAATATGACAAACTTGTTTTTCTTTGTTAGATTGATGAAGAGAGTAGCGGCTCTGAAGAAGACAATTCCGGCTCTTTTGTGAGTTACAAAGTGGGAAAATGCATGACAACTTACTACCCACAGGTAATGTAATACAACCAAGTACCTACAGGTAGCCCTATATAACCACCTACAGGTAATCTAATATAACTAACTACCTACAGGTAATCTAATATAACTACCTACAGGTAATCTAATATAACTAACTATCTACAGGTAATCTGATATAATCAGCTCTCTTATTGGCCACTTGCAGCTATATAAACCAATTGATTTTCAAAGTGTCTTAAAATATGCAGAATTCGGTATTATAATTTTGAAAAGTAGGTTTTTATTGTTACCTTGCAAATGTAAGAAAAGAGTTTTTTCAGCAATTCATAAATTTAGTGATAGTGTGTGATAGAAACACGCTGTGTCACTTACTCGAACTTACACTAAATATCACTTAAAGTCACTTAATTTTATATTTTAGTATTCTAATGTTTTATTTGTACATCTTATCAGACTTTTTACATTTGTTTACAAAAGTGTAATATTTTGAGAATTTGTAGAGATGCTATTTTGAGAATTAGGCTTTCTTTATTTGGCAAGCGAAAACCTTTCCAATTTTTTA
Source organism: Watersipora subatra (assembly GCF_963576615.1). Classification (NCBI taxonomy): domain Eukaryota; kingdom Metazoa; phylum Bryozoa; class Gymnolaemata; order Cheilostomatida; family Watersiporidae; genus Watersipora; species Watersipora subatra. The sequence goes on from NC_088710.1 coordinate 20,073,905, forward strand.
AGTCCAAAGTTGAAAAACTTTGTATGTGAAGGCGATTGTAAGTCAAGGTTTGACTGTAGTAATACCTGGCATACAGGTTTGACTGTAGTAATACCTGGCATAACAGTAAAAATTAAATCGAAAGCCATTATGGCAGCTGAACCTTCAGGTCAACAGGTTATTCTACGTCAGAAGATAGTTTATTTTTGAAAGAGAATGAAAATCCCAGAAATGTTTCACACTAGTGTCTCCTTTGTAGCGGTCTAAATCTAGAAGTGTTTATGCAATAGATATGCTTATTCAAATTTGCTATCAAACTGCAAATGTACTAAAATAAAAGCCCTTATGAGTTGTTGAAGCCGTCTATACTCTGTACTCTTAATCTATACTAAAAATTCTGCTTTATCATTGCTCGTGGTGCGTGGCACATGGTGCATGGTACATGTACATGATGCGTGGTGTGTGGTGTGCGTGTGTTCCTGTCATTCTCAGCAAATACTATGCATTTCCACATTTTTTGCCTATTTTACCCTAAACTTCACATTCACATTCACTTCACATCACAACTTCATATGCTCTGTACCTTTCATCAGGTTAATAAACTGTTTCGTTTCAAAACTTTATCCTAGTCATAAAAACCAGCCTCTCAAACACCAACCTGTTGGCTAACGTATTGAAAATAAAAGGAATATTCAGCATCACCAGGCCTCTAACTGACAAACAATGCAGCTTCTTGTTTGACATTAGCACTTGTGTCTTACAGCTAACATCAAACAGCTGTCCAAAATCGGTCAAAGTTGAACGAACCGATGAAAGAGCGGAACTCATTCAGCAGACGTCGTTGGATAATGACCAGGTAAATTTTTAGAACTAGTTTCTCTTAAATATGGCCTTTCTACTATCAAATTCACTTGTGTTAACAATAGCCTCTATTTTGTGAGCATGAATCATTGCTAGAGTTTCAAATTGAAATGTTATGAAGATTGTTGCCCCTTTTGAAGTTTAAAAGTTAGTGCTGATAAGCACTGCTTAAAAATCAATTTAGTTAATCTATTTTTACTTGCTTTTACTTTTATATTTTTATGAGTATATTTTTATATAGAAGTGATTTGACAGTTGAACTAACTTATATGAATAAAATTACATGTATGTACTGACATATTGAAAACTTGGGCCTTCAACTTAACTGAATACCCTCAAGTGGTACTCAAATAACTTAACATGACTTTTTTGTATACGAAGAACTTTCTTCTTAAGTAGCCAGTTGCAGCCTTAGTGCCGTAAACTGTGCAGTCAGTCTATATAGGTTTGGTATACATTTTGAAGTGCCTGATTCTCTTAGATTTTAAAAAATTAGGTTTTTATTGCTAACTTAGAGATGTGAAAAGTCTTGGTTCAGCAATGCATAAGTTTCGTGATAGTGTGTAATCAAAACAAGCTGCGTAACTTCATCTTACACTATATACAGCTTAAATTACATTTAAATTGATTTATATATTTCTAATATTCCTATGTTTTATTAGTACTTTATATCAGATTTTTTACATTTACGTACAAATATGTAAGTGTTTGAATGCTATTTTGAAAATTGTTTCATATGTTAAGGTAAAACCTTTCTAAACATTTACATTTTACGGTGACAAAATTTGTATGTGGAGGTGATTGTAAGTCAAAGTTTGACTGTAGTAATACCTGACATAGCAGAAAAAGTTCAATATGCAATCGATATGGCTTTTATAAAGCAGACTTATTGGCATACAACCAGTCTTTGCGTGAAGTTAAGACCCAAATGAGGGTTTGGAATTAACAAATTAATTATAGATTAATTGATGATACTGCTAATTAAATTAAAGGGTTGTTAAAAAGATTTCTGTGTTTACTAGAGAACTGATAAATTAGCACAAATTTGAATCCTCGCGCCATTAATGTAAAACACAAACATATTATTAATTTGGAATCAATATGGCTGCTAATGTTCAGAGGTATTGATTGCGGGCTAGTCTGATGTGGTCATTGATAAAAACATGAATTTTGTAGTTGGTTGATAGCGATTATGGAACTTCTACAGCAGACAACAGTGGAAACTCCTTTCAGGGATATACTAAAGTGACAGACTTGCTTCTGGTAAATACATATGCCTTTATACTAGATCTCTACCTGTATGTAGTCAAGCTGCAACCAACATTCCAATGAGCTCTATAATTGCTAAAATTAGACAGTCAATAGGATTATCATTGGATTATATGTTTGGATCATTGGACTATGACTACAAACTAATTTTTTTGAGCTTCAATATCTATTTTTGTACGTTTCCTCATGTGGTCTCTTGTATGCCTGCTTGTATAGCTCCTTATTTTTCTTCTCCTATGTTTTCATGCATGCCTTTTTGCCTCACTTTTCCATGTTTCCTCGTGTCACCCGTATTCTTGCTAATATGTTCCCATGTGAAACCAGTTTACTTTTGGTGACTCTGTGTACAAAGCGCGCAACATAAAACCGGAGCTAGAATATGACAAGGCGTAGAGTGACTAAAATTTAATTTTACTCCAACATTGTTTTGTATGGTTTTTAATAAATTAAAAGCACAGATTTAAAATCTAAGTGAACTTTTAGTTTGTTAGAGTAAATTTTTAGTTTATTAGTTTACTAGAGTTTACTAGTTTTAGTTCACTACCAATACCACTATTCATACTTTAGTGGTATCGGTAGTGGAGTATGGTTTCAGCACCTGTTGAGTGCGGTTTGCTCAGATATTAATTATGTGCTTTTAATTTATTGTAAACCAAACAAAAGATGTTGTAATGCAATTAAATTTTAGTTTTATGTTTTCTTGTATAAATCTTTGTGTACCTCTTTGTTTCCTTCTTTGTGTAAAGAAATCGACTGAGTTTCTCTACTGCTCCACAAGAACCAAACCACTCTAGTACAAAGCAATGAATACATATTTCACAGTAAATATATTTATAAGAGTACAGTTTAAGATGCAAAGAACATACAGTAAATTGCACAATACGAGATTTTCAGGCGATCTGCTGTTGGTTGCTTCTGCAGCATCTTTTATAGCTCCTGCAGGTATCTTGGCTGTGTCCCTCAGTGGTGAGACCGACTCAGCAGCCGACCCTCGGCCAACCAAAAGTATTACTGAGGGCTTCGCTGTCTATCGAGTCGGTGCTCAGCCCGGTTGTGGTGACGGCCGCCTCAGCGTCAGCTCTCCTCTCTATCTAAGCCCTGGCCCCAACGATTGGCCACTTGCATAGCCATTTGTCAATCTCTTTGCTTAGCACATAGGCTCTTTTATATAACTTCCTATGTGGCATATAATTTATTTAGCTTTAATACTGCCTCATTTTATAACTCACATGCCACTTTGTATGACTTCTTGCTTATTTCTTTGTATGCTTCCTTGCATAACCTTTTGCAAGCTTTCCTGTATGAACACATGTTTCCTTATATGACCTTTTATATGTCTTCCTGGTCACTTCATGCATGCCTCTTTTTATATGAACCTTTGTATGACTCCTTTTATGACATATGACCTATTGTAGGCCTTCTTGTACCCCTCTCCTATGTCTTTTTTCACATCTTCATAATCGGTTGCATCTCCTTGAAAAGACTACTCTATGCAATAAAAATGATGATACAATTCTTTGTTTCGGTTTTTTAGGCTAGCGAAAACTGTGGAAGTCCGATGAACTCAGCCATGCTTAGTTTTGGAGGTAAGATCTAGCGCATCTACTAGGCAGCCAGTGCTTATAACATGTACTGGAAATCAAAGGCCACGAATTAATTTCCACTTCACTCTTATCACTGCTTTAGGCGATTTTGACAGCGCTAACACCGTTAGCAGCGCAGTCTCCCTGTTCCATGGCACTACTCTTGAAGATTTAATGAAACCTTCTTCAACTCTTTCTGCAGTTCCTGAAGAGAATTCGAAACGCTTCAGCAAACTTTCCGGTATGACATCAAATCCCCTGCTCTAGATTTGTGTTCTCTCGTTCAGCTACACTTTTTGGTTAAAACTGCATAAAAAAAACGTTGTCATTACTGGGAAAAAACTGTTTATCAAATGGGGTATATTTCCTAATAAGGCTTCTTTCTTTACAGCACCTGTACAATGGTTTTCAACTAATGTTTTAGATGCTTTTTTGCCACGACCAAAGTAATATAGTTATAAATACATATAAATTTGTAATTGCCAACTCTTACAGATATTTGCATACATTTCAAGTTTTGCCTTTTATACATGTAGATGAATATTTGGAAATAAGTAAGGTGCTGCCAGAGAAATCAGATAGCACTGAGTCTTTGCAAAGCAACCTGCACAGCGGCTATCTCAAGGTTGAACATATCTCCGATGATGAAAAGGATGGTTCACTACACGCATGTGCTAGTGAAACTAACCAAAAGGTAAATAGCACCAGTTCTCATTTTCAATTCCATGAGGGTAAGTAGGGATCAACCGGTGTTACTGACAACCTTTGACAAAACAGGCAAAATGGTGTTTGTTCCAAAGTTTTCAGTACTGATGAAGTAGAACCACAGAACGGAAGAGAAGGTGAGTGTGGTGTAGACCGCATCAATGAACATTTGAATTAATGACTCTTGCACGCAGGAAGTCAAAAAATTGCAAATTAAAGCACACGAACAAACAACTAAGTAATCTTAACTGTAAACACATCACACTTTATTTACCTACATTCACAGACTTACCCTCATTATCAATGTGTACGTTATTTTACCTAGATGAAATATTCCTAGACTTGCGCCGACGATACTAGTTGTAAAAAGTTTTAATCATGGTTACATACCATATTAATATTAACATTATTTGTTACTGTTTATTATTTAGTTTATCAGCTATTATCAGGAATTATCACCTTTTTTTAAGAGCATGACACATACTGCCATTGTACTGAAACTGTATGTATAGACTGAATATTATAATACTGTCATTGACCAGCCAATCACTGACTACTATGACTAACTTTGGTGCCAGCTGATGCTAACGTCTGTAACAGAACACATTCTTTTCACTAAGGTAAATTAATATAAGCCATCTATTTTTAAATATGTACTGTTTATAGTTAGCTGATGTCCATACATTGCATGATGCACATATAACTGTGATGATAGTTCCTTCGTATGACCTTGACACTGACTGCTCTACATAATGACACTTGGTTTAACCAAACATGCGCGTTTTAGCTTTTTAATTACCTTTCATATTGACGTTATGTCCTACTAGTTGTTTTCTTATTCAGTATTTTAAATACACCTGAACATGTGGCTATACTTACTGTAATACTCAATACTTTATAAAAATTAAGTACTAAAGCTCAAAACTTTATGGTTTAGTGTTTACAGCACAACGTTGCGAGTTGAACAAGTTGAAAATGGCAGGAATTATTAGTAAACCTTTTCATTGCTTTTCATTAACTAATCTGGTTAATATTTACTATACTTTTGCATTTTGAAAAGGTACCTGAAGTGACAAGCTTTCAAGCACAATAACTATTTACCTTATGAGAAACAACTATAATTTTAATAATATTTATATAATGTATAAATATAAGTATAAATAAATATTAAATATACATATATAAATATAACATTAAATATATATACATATAAATATATTTATTTAATAAATATATTTAAATAAATATATTTATTTAAATACATGTATATTTATACATATAAATATACATGCATTTAAATATATATAAATGTAATGATAATTATATATACGTATATATATACTATAATATTGAAAGTATTTAAAGCACTGTTAACGTTTAACTTTTTTCCATTTTTGGTAGATTCAGTTTAATGATGCCTGCAGTAAATTAGTCTGCATTGTTGATTGGGCGGTAGAAGCAATTTAGGATCGAACACCTTTCTGTCACAATGATGGCCTTTATAGAAGTCAAGTCTTTAAACTCCAGAAAATGGCATTTCACTAATGTATAACTTTTTAGGTCAAAGTGCAGAAAGCAAGCATATTACAGCAAATAAAAAGTTCACATAAAATACAATAGTGAACAGGGACTTGGGTAGTCAGCCTCTAAAACATTGCGACTCTAGATCTAGACTCTGATCACTTACAAAGTACAGTAATCCCTCTCTCTCTCTCTACTACACTAAATCGTTTCTGTGTTGACATCGTAAGTAGCAAATGTAGTATAGAGGGGTATAGAAACCTATAGTAATTATCTAATGCAAAGACCACTTGGTGAAAAACATCAAAATTTTATGTATGTATTGTACATATTAAAAATTAATACCAAAATAGTATATTAACCTTAGTAACTATAGTTACCTACAGTAACTTTAGTGCATTTAGTGGTTATGGTCTGCAACAAAATGCAAAAATTGTTATGTGAAATATTGCTATGTACAGTACATACCGTATCGATTACTTACATTTAAGACAGGCGTACAGCGTGAACTTTGAATTTAACTTAAATGAATTTAGCTTACTCAACACACACTTTAAGCTACGTTTTAGTATGTATTTTAATAAACTGAACTTTAACTTTTATCAGGGCCTTAATCTGTATTACCTGTTTCCGGTTTTGTTTTCACTATAGCATATAACAAAAAATGCCGAACTGAGAAAAAGAGAGCATCATATCTCCTTTAAACATTGTGGGAGGGATTTCAAAATAGTATATCAGCTTTTTTATTATTCCTATGTATGTAGCACACCAACAGACAAATGTGAACTTGAAAGAGATTTTTGTTAATGTCGTATGACGAAAGAAATGCCATTTGAAAGGGACCAAAACATTGTGTTTCACACCGTGAGGCGAAAAGACCCTGAAACAGAGACATCGTAGCCCAGAATACACTGCATGTTTTTTATGTATCTATGGCTCTGGTAACCACTCCACTTGCTTCAAGTTTAAACTCTCGGTATTTCTGGGATAAAAAGAGATCGTTCAGAATGCCTAAACATTTTGTCCTGGTGTAAAGTGATAGCATTAGAAAACCAAAAACATCAGCGTTACTAAAAATCAATGAGACCATAATAACAACCAGATAGAGCAATACAATGATTTGTGAAAAAGTCTAACAAAGTCTTAATAGCATCAAATGTATTTACTCTCATTCATTCAATCCCACCAACATACTTATTATTTACTTTGTGTCGATTGTTAGGCAGCAGGTTGCAGCTGCATATTCCATGGTTTTAAATGAACGATTTCAGTATTCCAATACTGATTAACTTTGGAAATATCAAAAATGCTTAGCAACTTAAATTATTATTAAACGCTTGCCTGCCACACTTTAAGCCGTCAATAATTTCATGTTCATGTGTCGGTTAAAATCTAGAGATTCTTGCAACAGTATGTCGAAGAAAGCATTCCTTCATTGCATTTCTAGCTCATTTTTAAACTCTTCAATTTTTTCTGAATATTATATAGATATTACTGTATTAGCAATACTTTCATTTAAAAAAAAATTTACATTATGCCATAGAAGAACTACAAAATAAAAGATATATATATACACACTTCAGTATATTTCCATCCTTGCCTCGCTAGCACCACTCTTTATAAAATGGTCTAATCTTTTAAGTTTGTCAGAGCCAATACAAATTTTTTTTGCTTACCGTACCTTCTACTGTATTGTCTTTCTAAATGAAGAAGGATCTTAAAACCTGTGTTAAAATTTTACGCTATTTTATCAAATGTTTTTGAATATCTAAATTTTTATCCTAATAAATTTTTATCCTAATAATTTTTATCTTAATAATGTTTATCCTAATAAGAGCAAAGTTGTCCATCTATCTTTCCAAATCGAACTTACACGTTTATAAAAAAGATTTCTTTCAACAGGCTTTGAAGTCTTGATTCTGGCTTTTTTCTGGCAGTTGGTAGATTGATAGTCTACCAACTGCACCAACCGTCTACCTTGGCTTATGGCAGAATAATTGTGCAGTCCGTTACTACACCAGGCTGCTAGAGTACTAGTTACAATAAGGTGTACAGTAATAGTAACTACAAAAGCTTATTTGATATAAAATATTTGCAGAATGAAAAACCTAAATAATTGAGCAATCTTCTGCATATCAATGAGCATTTTGGTGACTCATTGAATCTGTTTTTCTGGTAAGATGCTATTTTACAAGAAAATGAAAGACTTTTTACAAGTCTCTATTGGTTTTACTCAGATATAAAATAGTTCAATGGCGGAGTTTTCTTCAATTTCAGTTAGAAGATGGCATTTCAAGAGAGCCGGATTCTATTTTATCAAAAGGTTGGAAAGATGATTTGACTTCTGCTGGAGAGTTAGATTCCTACCAGATAGATGCGAGCCAGTCAGGACACTCTGTAATTGACATTCTCAAATACTTAAACCAGAGCTCATAGCTTCACCAACTTTGTATACAGTAGTTTTTATATTTTTCCTAATGGTATCCGCATCTCACTACCAATATCTGGCTCTTTTTTCCTCATATCTGTTTTTCTTGCTAGAAGTATCTGCCTATTTTTCTCCCAGTGTCGGTCTCTGTCCTCCTCACATCTGATTCTCCTGTTTCTCTCTCCACAGGAGTATGTTTCTCCTTCTAAAAGTATCTCTTGTTCATTCACTACCAGTATCTGTTTTTATTGATTGCTGACTCTTTCCCAGTGTGAGTATCGCTCTACCAATATCTTTCTCTTTGCTAGTAACAGTCATTCCTTACCAATATTGGCCATCTCTCTATCAGTATGTCCATTTATCTACCAACATCTACTGTTTCTCTTTATCAAAATTCATTTCTCCTTACCAGCCTTAATGCCTCTGCATCAGAATCCATATTTTTATTACTAGGATTCCTCTCTCTATGCTAGAATTTGTATTTCACCATAAGTACCAATGTTTCTTCACCAGTATTCAATTCTCTCATTCAGTATTTGGCAACGCATTGACACAACTCATAGCTAACCGTAAATATTAATGCAAATACCCTTGGCTTTTAAGAAACAGTCACATTCAGTATAGCTTTCGTGATATTTTTCAAATGTGATTTTCTTATGTGTGTGTCAGACTGAATCTAAGCATGGTGTTCAGATAATCGAAGAGCTACCACAATCTGGGTTTATTTTGTACGGTTAAACCATTCTAAAGGCAATACTTCCAACATACAGCTTTTGCTGGTTATTTAACTTTTTTAGTCTTACACCATCAAGTTATATCTACGTGTAAGTATTAAAAAGGGACACATCTAGATAATAAGACGTAATCACGTTTGAATCTAGAGGTCAATGAGAAAGCCGTGCCCTCTGTTATCCCCTGTAGTAGTTGAGTATGGGAATCTTGTCTTTTTGTTCCAAAGTATTCAGTGTATCGCTCAGCACAGTAGCCAGTATGCAATCCTTCTAAATAGTGTTTCCTAAATGATTAATTTACTTCCTTCCTTACGGATCTGGGTCCGTTTTCCTTTATTACAGGCTAATATAATATAGTATTGGTAATGGCATCACTGGTTGACTTTTGGCTAATTGGTATAATTGAGTCACCAACTAACAGTTCCACATATTTTAGCAGCAATTTGTTTACTTTAAGCTGTTTTTTTGTAAATATTTTTTAAACGGAAAAGAAAATTCCTTCAGTTATGTCAAAGAACAACTTCATTTATGATTGTTATTGCTGTTATTTTATAGATTGATGGTATGAGCTTTAATTCACTACATATTCTAGTATGTTTGATATAATTGTTCTTTTAATGGATCATTTTTGTAACTAATAAACTGATTTGATAAGAAAGTGATTATTTAAATCTCATTTGTTGTTTATAACTCTTCAATGTTCTGCTTTTTCCCATCATCTCCTCTGCTTGTCTTCACAGTCTTGCATTAAAGATAAACTGACACAAAATTTTAGTAGGTTTTATCAGAAAGTATCAGTATTTCTCTATCATTTGAGATTATTTTTTATGTTTGAGGTGAACTGACAGCCAGGGTGTTTCAAGATTAAAATCAACAAAACTTGATCATGGTTAAAACACTCAAATCAAGCGAAAGTGTGATTATGATATCTACAGTTGCAAACAGACTAACAGAATAGAGAGGGGTAACGCCACAACTTGAACACAATAGTCGATATCAACTATAGCAATGATATCAACTATAGCAATGATAGCAACTATAGCTATGATATCAACTATAGCAATGATAGCAACTATAGCAATGATATCAACTATAGCAATGATAGCAACTATAGCAATGATATCAACTATAGCAATGATATCAACTATAGCAATGATAGCAACTATAGCAATGATATCAACTATAGCAATGATATCAACTATAGCAATGATAGCGACTATAGCAATGATATCAACTATAGCAATGATATCAACTATAGCAATGATATCAACTATAGCAATGATAGCAACTATAGCAATGATATCAACTATAGCAATGATATCAACTATAGCAATAATATCAACTATAGCAATGATAGCAACTATAGCAATGATAGCAACTATAGCAATGATATCAACTATAGCAATGATAGCAACTATAGCAATGATAGCAACTATAGCAATGACATCAACTAGAGCAATGATAGTAACTATAGCAATGATATCAACTATAGCAATAATATCAACTATAGCAATGATATCAACTATAGCAATGATAGCAACTATAGCAATGATAGCAACTATAGCAATGATATCAACTATAGCAATGATAGCAACTATAGCAATGATAGCAACTATAGCAATGATAGCAACTATAGCAATGATATCAACTATAGCAATGATAGCAACTATAGCAATGATAGCAACTATAGCAATGACATCAACTAGAGCAATGATAGCAACTATAGCAATGATATCAACTATAGCAATGATATCAACTATAGCAATGATAGCAACTATAGCAATGATATCAACTATAGCAATGATATCAACTATAGCAATGATAGCAACTATAGCAATGATAGCAACTATAGCAATGATATCAACTATAGCAATGATATCAACTATAGCAATGATAGCAACTATAGCAATGATATCAACTATAGCAATGATATCAACTATAGCAATAATATCAACTATGGCAATGATATCAACTATAGCAATGATAGCAACTATAGCAATGATAGCAACTATAGCAATGATATCAACTATAGCAATGATAGCAACTATAGCAATGATAGCAACTATAGCAATGATAGCAACTATAGCAATGATATCAACTATAGCAATGATAGCAACTATAGCAATGATAGCAACTATAGCAATGACATCAACTAGAGCAATGATAGCAACTATAGCAATGATATCAACTATAGCAATGATATCAACTATAGCAATGATAGCAACTATAGCAATGATAGCAACTATAGCAATGATAGCAACTATAGCAATGATATCAACTATAGCAATGATAGCAACTATAGCAATGATAGCAACTATAGCAATGACATCAACTATAGCAATGATATCAACTATAGCAATGATATCAACTATAGCAATGATATCAACTATAGCAATGATATCAACTATAGCAATGATAGCAACTAAAGCAATGATAGCAACGGGTGACATCATTATGGCACATATTTTGCTTTTAAGCTTTTTAACGGCAACCAAGTTTTGTAGATTTTAATCTTGAAACATCCTAGCAATCAGATCACTTCAAACACCAAAAACAACTAAAAAATGGAAAGATTCCAACACATTCTGATAAAATCTACCACCAAGTTGTGTAAGTTCATCTTCAAGGCTCAAAACTGTAAACATTGTTACTATGGCTACCAAAATGCTCTAGGCTTTGTTATTATGCCAAATGACGATTACCTGACTATGTTACTAATAAAAATTTGAAAATTTAAAAGTTATTTGAAAATTTTAAAGCCAGTGAAACAAACTACTATTAACCTTAAAGCTAGCTGTGTGAATGGAGTTGAGCTACTCTTATCATAAATGTTGTATGTCTCGGCTTCGTGGAGTTACTCTATTCTATGGATATGTGATTCTATGGAGTTACTTCACTCTATAGATGCTTGACTCTATAGAGTTACTCTACTCTATGGATAATTGACTTCATGAAGTTACTCTACTCTATAGATGCTTTGATTCCATGGAGTTATTTTACTCTATGGATAGTTGAATCCATGGAGGTACTCTACTCTATGGATACTTTGATTCCATGGAGTTACTTTACTCTACTCTATGGATAGTTGAATCCATAGAGGTACTCTACTCTATGGATACTTTGATTCCATGGAGTTACTTTACTCTACTCTATGGATAGTTGAATCCATGGAGGTACTCTACTCTATGGATACTTTGATTCCATGGAGTTACTTTATTTTATTCTATGGATACTTGAATCTATAGAGTTGCTCTACTTTATGGACATTTGACTCCATGGAGTTACTCTATTCTATGGATACTTGAATCTATAGAGTTGCTCTACTTTATGGACATTTGACTTCATGGAGTTACTCTACTCTATGAATATTTGACTCCACGGATATGCATTTCGCTTGTTTTTATCATTATAGCGTAACTATTCTTACTCCTCCCCTATCACAAAATCAGGTCTTTTCAAACGTAATTCTGAACAGAAATCCTATGCAGTTATTGAGCCGATCGATTTACACCTAACACTTTCCTTCCTTCACATAAATTGACCATTACGATTACAATCGCTCAGGCATGTGCCAGAACTGCAATTTGCAATAAAAATATTTCAGAAATTTTTTGTTTCTATTTAGCACACTCAGTGGCGCTCATTAGTGTCGTACACCTCTGAGAAGTTCAATAATTGGAAGTACTGAATCTGTTTTTTAAAGAAAACATAGATATATGGAAGATATGTCTTCAACGATGAGATATAGTTCTGTATTCTTAGCTATTCAGTATGTGCGAGCATTTAGTTGTATAAATAGATGCCCCTGTCAATACTAGCTATGTCACAAAAAATTAATTTATCGCTCTTGGCAATGCTAACTGTCCCACGAACCACCATTAAGCCACTATTAAATTCTCAGCGTGCTGCGTGAATGACGCAGAGCTATTGTTACTACATAAGGTTAAATGTTATTGTTAAAATTAAGGTTATCGTAATACATAACATATTCATTTTTCGATATTTTTCTACGACCAGCCACTTTGTCTTTCAAGCAACCTTATTTTATTACAGCTAAGGGCAGATTTGTACTCCAATAAAATTACTCTCAGAGTAACGGGCCTGATAAATTAGGCTGAACTTTCTCAGAACTAGCTAAAAGTTTACTATTATGAAAGACTATAGTGGTTGGCTATTTTTTGGTACCACTATTCTCTCAGTACAGCAATGAGAACTCAGAAGAGAAGTTTATTCGAAAATGGGAGTAGGATTATAATAAACCAGAAAGTGGGACTGGGAACTAATAAACATTGAATTGATTCACAATTTCAAAAATGATGACTGTTTCTTGTGGAACATAATATCTTTCATGGTTATAGTCTAAGTATTTGTTAGTAAGTTGAGCTAGAAACCTGTTCAAAGACAGCCAATGTGATTCCTTAGCCTTCTAAAATAGGCCTTTTCACATGGTCACCCAATAGCACATGCGTGCGGCTCATGTAGCTATAGTAAATGAGTGCAGTGAGTCATGCTATTAGTGGACATAATGAAATAGAAAACCGTGGAACTATATTTAGTACGTAACGGTTTATTATATAGGCCGGTTTCTCTTTTTTATTTATATCATTTTGAATATAGAAACCCTTTAACAACCTCTAATCAACAACTTTGAATCCTTCGCCGAGTTCACACAACTGCCAATAGCCTAGTTATTCAAACCTGCTGAGTTATGTCACAGACATGTTTGAATTATATTTGTGCCAATCAACAGTACAATCAACTGCAATCAGCAGTAAAGTTATAAATAAACAGGATGAATGCTAGCTGCACTGAAAATCAGATTACCCTCAACAACGCCAGCTATTAAAGAATTGGCTGCCAGCCCTTTAGTTGTAGTCTGCTGATCGCAAAAACAGCTAAACTAATTCAATTGTTTTTTTAAAATGAAGCTTACTTTTTTTGCCAAATTTTTGTAGATTTTATCGCTACATTAAGCTGTTTTTGGCTTCTCCTTGCATAGAGAAGTCAATGTTTTGGTTAGGCGTTGAGCAGACAACTCCCGCCTGCATGTGAAAAAGCTGCACATATAAGAGTTGAGCAGACAACTACAAACTAAGTAGGATGAGTCTAACTGTATTTTTAAACTACTTTGTTAGCAGCTAACCAGTTTGCTACACTTCTTACAGACAAATGAGTGATCGCTCACTCTATCAACAATATTATTATTATTGTTAGTGTAAAGGTTTTTCTTCACAGCCGTGTGGTGGTGAATGACTGGTTTTAGTCCGTGTTGAGTCCGGACCTTAATAGAAAGCCAAAGGATCCAACATCTTCCTCAATTTTACTAAAAGAAGACCTTCCTCAATATGTGAGCTGTTCCTAAGATGGCTGTCTTCTGTAGTCTCAAAAGACATGTTCACTCCCACCTCCGCCAAGTATGCTACATGCCTCATTAATATTGTTCCGAGTGCACCAATTAATATAAGTATCACTTCGGTCTTCACCTTCCACAGTTTGTTTATCTCGAACCCAAGCTTTTTTGTATTTAGCAATCTTCTCATCTTCCTTCTGTACTACCCTTGTGTCTCCAGGAATTGCTATGTCTATGACCTGACACTGTTTGGTTTCTTTGTTTATTAGTATCAGGTCTAGTCTTCTAGCTTCAATAACCTTGTCTGTCTGCACATTGAAGTCCCATAGCAGCCTCACGTTCTCATTCTCCAATACAGCTTCTGCACGGTGGTCGTACCATTTTTCTGTGTGGGGCAACTCATATTTCTTGCATATGCTCCAGTGAACTGCACTGGCCACTTTGTCATGCCGCCCTTTATATGCTGTCTGTGCTATCTTACTGCATTCGCTGACTATGTGGGACACTGTTTCATCTTTCTGCTTGCACAATCTGAACTTCGGATCATTTGTTGATTTTTCTATCTTGGCCTTCCTATAGTTGGTTCTTAATGCTTGATCCTGGGCAGCAATGATCAGGCTTTCAGTCTCTCGTTATTGTTATTATTATTATTGGAAAACTGGTAACAAAGTACAAATAAGCTAGCACTTTTGTACTTTGACCAATTCAGGTGATAAATTCGATAAGATTGGTAGCTGATCCTCACCTATCAACTCTCCAGTTCTCTTGACTGATGTTATAAAGTTGAGAATTCAGCAACTGAGTCAATGTCTGGAAGAGCTCACATATTAATCAAACTAACCAGGGTTTGTGATAGGGTGTCACAGAGGTTTGAACTAATGCCCAATGTCAGTAGATGAATATCTGTAGTGATTTTAATAACAAAGAACGTTTTATTTCCAATTGAAAAATCGTTAACAAACATTCCTGTCTTCAGAATTTAACATTTTCCCTGACTTTCTATTGCTTTTTTGCGTCATTCCAAAATGAATAAACAGCATGGTTAAGGCAGCAATGACTAAATAATGCGACAATTAAACTCACTAAGTTTAAACTGATACTAAAGCCTCATGTATATATGTTGGCATGCTACCATGCTAACAGCTTGCTATCAGACCATGCGTCTGTGTTGCCATGCTATAATACTGCTAGGTAGAAATTTTTCTAGGTAGCCATGCTCATATGTCAACAAGTACGAGCTAGGTTAGTGCTTCAAGGAAAAGAATTTGGCATGGTTGAAACTCTTCATTTGATATCTATTAGGATTAAGTTCTTTTGCTTGCTCTCCCAAACTGAAGCCGCAAGTTGGGTATGGTTGCCGTGGCAGGACAGAAAAATCTTCAAGAAAATATGTCACATGCATAATTGCTAAAGTGTATAGGTTTTTGAAGATCTTAAGGTTTGCTCGGAAAGTCTGTTCTGCTAGTAATGTCATCATGTTCGTCAGTCTGTTCTGCTAGTAATGTCACCACGTTATTCAGTCTGTTCTATGAGTAATGTCACCATGTTATTCAGTCTGTTCTACTAGTAATGTCACCACGTTATTCAAAAAGTGCAAAGAAATTTGAATCATAATAACGTGAATAATGTGTTTTTTTATATGCTACCTTACAATGGTGTACTCCAGGTGCAACCAACACAAGCAGCACCTAGTATAAAGTACTACTTATTTTATAATATGACAGGCAGCATAGCCAAGAGTGCTTAGTTTCAATACTCTCATTACCACCTGCTATTCCTACCAGGGGCCTACCAGGGGCTAGCCTGTCTTAAAAACTGTTGTTTTTGCGGAGTTATCCCTCTGTCGAGTGGGAGAGCAACACAACTGTTGTGTTGCTCGCTTGCTCGACGGGGGAACAACTCCGCAAAAACAACAGTTTGTCAAGACAGGCTAACCAGGGGCCTACCAGTGCGACCAACTGTGTTAATTATTTGCAAAGCAGAACTCATGGTATCCATCAACGTCGTTTGAGATTAACCTAATCTGTATAATAAGCCATTCTTTTCAAAAAGATCTATCTTAGTTATTAGTTATATTTTTAATTATGGTGCTGCTTTGTAAAACATAATACAGGGTAGTTGAATGACCTTGAAGGTATGCAAATTGCTGTCAATCTTCCTTGACCAGGTTTATCTGCCCATCACAAGAAGGGGGTAACTCCAGTATTGTTATTTACTCTCTCAATATACTGAATGTTACTACTACATGTATATAGGTAGATTGCTTAGACAGGAATAAGGAGCATTAATGTAATTTTGTGTTTGGGAGTTGTCATTTCTTAACAATTATTATGATATAGTACATTACTAAATAAATGCAGGAATTAATTGTGTCTTCATTTTGATATGCCATAAATAGTATCCAACTGTGTAGATTTCTAAGATGTTACCAATTTTATCAATATCCATTCTAACTGGGATTTTTTTTTCGTAAAAGCCAGGTGTTCAAAGTAATGGTGGCTATCTTGATTTGAGATTTTTCGCCTTTTTAGCATAATGAATCCAACAGATCATTAATTTTATAAGTTCTTTCACTGATTGTAAACGATTTAATGTGCTTAAACCTTATTGGTTTATTGCACCGAACCAGACTGCTAAACATTTGCTATGATACACCCCATATCTGCACATTTTCCTATTTGATAAGAGCCCTATATATACAAAATAATCAAAAACCTTGTTTAAAGTACAGAATGTTTTGATTAATAATAAAATAACACATTTATCATTATTCTGGAAGCTTAACTAGAATGCTATATTTAGCTTTTTCATATCTGCTAGAGAGCTACTCATATAACATACAGTATGTAACTATTACTCACTACAAACTCTTAATAAAGAAGTAATTTCCATCTTTTTGTTGCCAATGTAATGCTGATATTGCTCAAAAATCTGTTAGAAATTGCTTCATCTTGCTGATATTTTGGTTGCTGTTCCAAAACTGTGGCTGTTTTTACTCATGATGTCAATGAAGTACTCGAAGCTAGTTTTGATCCGCCAGTGTCATTGTAAATAATGCAAAAGAAATGAAAACATTTTCTTAATTTACAGAAAATTTAGTTTACTTCAAAATGACCAAAAGCCACCCAAACATCCCTTTTGGCTTAGTGTGACTTAATTTATGATCATTAATCTTACTACACAACATGAGGAGAACCTTTCGTGTTCCAAGCTCTCTATAGTTCTATCTTCTCATTTTAGCCATGTGACTGAGTATAACTCAGTCTTTAATATTGAAAGGTTGACATGCAACAAAATTCACATTACAGTTATTTGGTATCAAAAGATTCACCATGTCTTATTCTGCTGTTATAGGTGCAAAATATGTGAAAATGTGATTACTAGCTCTTAAAAGTTCAAAAACGAACAGTTAATGAAAGCCATCACGAAAACTTTGTAGATTGGAATCCCTTTCCAAAGGCTCAAATGTAGCTAAACACGATGGCTTCTGTTTACACTTTCATGCAACCTTATTTGTCAAAATATTTTCACAAACATACTTCACGCATTCAATAAAACCATGTCTATTGTCCTTACACGTCTATTTCATCATCATTGCAATGCTGTTACATTGAGCACTGATATTTCAAAACCTATCGTAAAAATGAGTTTAATTTTTTAACTTGAGCTCGAAGGAGTGCATATCAATGTCTGATAAACATGAGGAGCCTGTTGGTCACCTGTGATAGTCAAAATATGGCAGGAAATATGAGTCACATGATCAGATTACGACTAGATGATTAGACCAGGCTGGAACAAAACTGTTAAGTAGTGAACATTTATATTTGATACGGTGCTTTTTGGTAGAACCCGAAGTGTTCGTCATAAACTAGTGCTATGAGACGTTTTATATTGAGCTGTTTATTGGCCTTTAATTTCACCTGATAACATCTAATGTCAAAACAATAACCACAATGTTTGAGTGCGTCATTAAAATAAAGATATTCCAAAGTAAGGCGGTTTCATGATGGCTGCGATTAACTGTTCAGTTTTTAGCTTTTAAGAGCTTGTAATTACATTTCCATATATTTTGCACCCACAACACAGCAGAATAAGACATGGTGAATCTTTTGATACCAAATAACTGTGATGTGAATTTTGTTGCAAGTAAACCTTTAAAGGTTTCGCACCATTATAATGTTAGTGACCATGTCATACTGCATGTCATACTGCATGTCATACTGCATGTCATACTGCATGTCATACTGCATGTCATACTGCATGTCATACTGCATGTCATACTGCATGTCATACTGCATGTCATACTGCATGTCATACTGCATGTCATACTGCATGTCATACTGCATGTCATACTGCATGTCATACTGCATGTCATACTGCATGTCATACTGCATGTCATACTGCATGTCATACGGCATGTTATACTGCATGTCATACTGCATGTCATACTTCATGTCATACTGCATGTCATACTGCATGTCATACTGCATGTCATACTGCATGTCATACTGCATGTCTTTCATTCATAGTTTATGAGCAAATGTAAACACCAGATAGGAAAACATAAAATATAATTTAGGAACATAAAAACAAATATAAAACAAGAGAAGCACAGATAATATTATTGTTTTTTAACTTCTTAAGTCAACCAATTTAGACACAAACAGATGGCAAGATAAGGGAGAACACAGAGTTGCATGAAAGTCAGTGAAAAGCCTAAACTATAAGACGGTCATTGTCAAAATGACCGACTGGGAGAGCGAGAGAGGAAAGAATGAGGAGATAAAGAGAAGAGAGAGGAGAATTAGGAGAGAGAGGGAGAGAGAGATGGAGACGGAGACGGAGACGGAGACGGAGACGGAGACGGAGACGGAGACGGAGACGGAGACGGAGACGGAGACGGAGACGGAGACGGAGACGGAGACGGAGACGGAGACGGAGAGAGAAAGAGAGGGAAAGAAAGAGAGAGAAGAGATAGGAAGGATAGAAGAGAGAGAAAGAGAGAGAGAAGAAATAGGAAGGATAGAAGAGAGAGAAAGAGAGAGAGGGAGAGAGGGAGAGAGGGAGAGAGGGAGAGAGGGAGAGAGGGAGAGAGGGAGAGAGGGAGAGAGGGAGAGAGGGAGAGAGGGAGAGAGGGAGAGAGGGAGAGAGGGAGAGAGGGAGAGAGGGAGAGAGGGAGAGAGGGAGAGAGGGAGCGAGGGAGAGAGGGAGAGAGGGAGAGAGGGAGAGAGGGAGAGAGAAAAAGAGATAGGAGGGATAAAAGAGGGAGGGGGCCACTACTACTTTAGGAATATGAAATTCTAGTAGTAACTGACTGTGTTGTTCTTTTCATAATTATGAAGTTCATTTAAAGCTGTAGACAATGAGTTTAAACTATTAAATGAGCTCCATAACAAAGATAACAAAAAATAATTTATTTACATCAACTTTACTAATATTAAAATCTCAAGTTCTGACATAAAGATTCAGACCAAAGTAACACTAGCAGTAAGCATGGCATAGTTCTGCTTTTCTCTTATTATCAATCAGATAGCCCCCGGTTGGGTGTTTAAGATGCTGGTTCTTCAGAATCAGGTGTTTCAAAATCAAATATTGATAGCAACCTGTTGGAAGGCAAGGAGCAAATGCACAAGAACTTTGGACAAAATTGACCAGAAAGTGAGGAAGCACATAACACTTACAAACATACACACAATGTCAAAGGGAGGTTTATCAATAGACATACCAGCATTAAAACTGCTGTAATTTTGACGGTGGTTATAATAAGAAATGATGGTATGGTAGACTTTTCTACATTATGTATATGTGTATAATGTAGAAAATATATATATATATAAAATATATATACATATATGTATATATATACACATTTATTGTGTATATATGTATGCATACACGTATATATACATATATATATAATATATATGAAGTATATATATACTTTATATGTATAAAGTATATATATATAATTTTATATATATATAAAAGGTAAAAGTGGAGCTTTTACATATTTTAGCTCTGATTTATTATGGAACACTCTGTAACAAATTGTGCAGCATCCACTTTATGAATATATATATATATATATATATATATATATATATATATATATCAATATTTTTCTATCATTTGCGATTGATTTTGATGTTGGAGGTAATCTGACTACCAGAATAGTTCAAGATTTAATTCTACAAAACATGGTCGCTGTTGAAATGCTCAGAAGAAAAATATGTGCTGAAATGATGTCACTAGTTGTTATCGTTGCTATAGTTGATATCGGTTATTGTGTTCAAGTTGAAGTGTTACGCATTTCTATTCTAGCTGCTTCTTTGCAACTAAAAGCTATTAAAATTAGCATCATCATCACATTTACACTTGATGTGAGAGTTTTAAAAGCGATCAAGTTTTGTTGAGTTCAATCTTTGGACATCCTGGTGGTCAGATCACCTCAAACATCAAAAACAGAAAAGCGATAGAAAAATATCGATACTTTCTGATAAAATCTACTAAAATTTAGTGGAAGTTTTTTTTTGAACCGGTTGTATGCATGTCTCATCAAACTCTACTTTGTGAACCAGAGGTTATCTGTCAGAAAAGTGCAGCTCAAGTGGTAGCTGCAAATTATGAGCTTTATTATAATCCCTTTTCATGCTTTAATTCTATGATCCTCTTAACTCTGTACATAGTGAGTCAATTTCAGCCCTTATTATCTGTTGACATTTGTTTGAATCAGAAAGTAAATATGGGAAAGAAGGAATTTTGCTGCGAATTACACAAATAGATGGGTTGTGGACTCACAGTTGCAAGGCATGCAGTTCAAACCCCATTCCTGATGGTGGAGCTTGGCGCTTCTTACCTACATTCAGACAATTGCACGCGATTAGTAAAATTTCACTTTTAGTGTTAATTTACTGGAGGGTGACTCACACCAAATTTCAAAAGATTTTATCAGAAAGTATAGATATTGTTCTATCAGTTTAGATTTTGCCTGCCATTTTAGGGGTCACCCATTTTTTTCTGAGCATTTTAGTCACGATCAAACTTTGCTGGTTTTAATCTTGCATCATCCTGACAGTCAGATAACCCAAAACTACAGTAAATCTCAAATGATAGAAAAATAGTTATATTTTTTGATAAAATCATTAAACTTTCAGGTGAGTGACTCTTCAAGTGTCCTAAATAAGCCACTCTACTATTACTACTATTACAACTACTACTACTACTACTACTACTACTACTACTACTACTACTACTACTACTACTACTACTAACGTTTGATTGATAGTAACTGTATATAAATCAACTTTCTCTACTATCAACTTTTATATCAGTGTGAACTGAGGGTGCTGATTTGGCATGTAAGAGTTTAATAAATTAACTTCTGGAAGTTTTATAGGTGAACAAAAGCATTAAGAGGAGCAATAGTAACTTTGTAGAGAAAACCCGTAGACAAGGAAGCTGCTTTTGGTATGAATAAGAATGTTGACCAGACATCTCCTGCTGAGTTATTTTTAATACTGCGAAACATGGCATATATAATAACTGAAGGCTGGTTCACACTATATCGCCGTGTGTCAGCATTTTCTTTTCGGCGTTCATCGTCGATTATGTGAATCGTAATCGACAAAGCAACGTGGACACGGCGAAAAGTTTACAGCTGTCAAACTTTCCCAATCTTTCGCCGAGCATCGATGACCCCTTTTCAAATATGAACCATTTTGGTGATGATAATTCACGGTTGTCGATAGCGCGGTTTATTTATTTCCGTTTATGACTGTTGCTGCGGGACTAGTATTTGATTTCAGTCACGCGAAAATCAAAAAGTTTTTTCACGAAAATTTAAAAAGAAAAATGAGAACACTACATCACTGATGCAAGCAATCACCGAAATATTGTGGCATCAACGCCGAGATACGGCGATATAGTGTGAAACAGCCTTTAACTCAACAGAGAAACTCAACAGAAATAAAAGATATATACCAAGTAAAAATATGGCCTTGCTATGAAGGTCACTCTCACAGCCATTTTTTACAAGATAGTACTGTATAGGCAAGCACACTCTTATCAACCACGGTTGTCATACTGACTAGTTTTAACGGAGGCAACAAATCATGAGAATTATGTGTGGACGTAAAATGTTTCTTAGTGAATGGTACGGATTATAAACATGCACCCTTGCTGAGATGAGCTCATATAATCCTTTTAAGTACATTAGGTGCTTACTCTTCATTCATGAGATTAACTTAACCTCCTAGCCATATGTTTGAGATTCTTAATAGGTCGGTGTTTGTTCAACTGTCTGTAGGTGATTTTCACATAACTACAGCATATTCATACCTAAATTCCTTTATTTTTATAACACTTGCAAGGTTTTAGGTAACGTTGTCAGGTTGTAGGTAACGTTTTAAGGTTTTTCTAGTTGACTTTGAAGTTGTAAGTTGAATAGGAACTAGTACTCTGGCAGCCTGGTGTACTGGGAGAGATTATCAGAAAGCAATAACCAACAAAGCACTGAGGATAGCTATTCCATAGCTATTCAATAGCTGTAGCAACGCTACACTACCAATCGCTATAGCTAGCAATTATAGCAATAATTTCTGAACTGTTGAAGATGAGTTATAGCGTACTGGGCAGCGATGCAGAATATTGAGGGTTCGAATCGTGTAAGGTGCAATCTTTTCCCAACTTCCAACTTGCTTTGGACAAATAGATGGACAAACGTGGCTCTGATTGTAGTAAAATTTCCAGCTATAAGGTTGTCAGCACAGCAAACAGGTAGTAAAAGTACCATTGTGCACTGTTATCAGACAGTTTGCACTCATTCTTTAACGGCTTTGTTGGCATTAACATGTTGTTATGTTGTTGTTGACGTGCTGTTATGTTGTCATTAACATACTGTTATGTTGTTGTTGACGTTCTATTATGTAGTCATTAATATGCTGCTATGTTTTCTTGCTCACATGTTGATTTACCGCTGTGATGACGGGTAGCAATGTTGGTATGCTCATATGTTAGGATGCTACTGTATCAACAGGTAGTAACTTTGTTTCGCTCATATGTAGACATGGTACAATGTTGGCATGCTAGTGTATTGACATGCTACATTATTGCGACACACAACCACATGTATGTTGTATGGTTACTACATAGACACAGTACTGTTGTTATGCTACTGTGTTGACACGGTGCTATGCCTGTATGTCGGTATGCCACTGTTTTGACAAGCAATCATGTTGTCAGACTCGTATGTGGATATGCTACTGCATTGTCGATGTTGATGTTGTTGGTCTCATATGTTAGGATGTAAACACACTGTCATACTGCCGAGTACTGCACAGGTTAATCTAAAACCTGGTTAGGTCATGTAAAGCCATTAGAAACATTGAAAACAGGAACACGAGCTTTTAGCTGTTTGTGATATATGTAGAATTCTCTTGGATTCCTACATGTCAGACGTACCTATTTGTACAGTGCACATGCAACGGGTTTAAATTGTCACTGTGTGCTTCTCCCTATTGTAAAAACATTATGACAGTTTTTACAACAACATTGGTCTATAATAGCAGTTGTGGAGGCCTAATTGACTAGCAATATGAGCATGCCTCAGCATTGCAAAATGAAATGAAAGTGTTTTCATGCTAGCTGAAAGGGGAATCAAGTATTTCTATTACCGATGATTTAAGACCGCTGGTTAAATGGAATGTGATTGTTGGCACCAGTGTTAACAGAACGAATGTATTCCTTTGCCAACAAGGTTATCACTTTACTAAGAAGTTTATTCCTTTGGTCAAATGAGTACCACTTTATCTTAGGGTACCACTTTTTTAGGGTAAAAACGGGTACTATATAATTATCAAACTAGTGATTATTCAACTATTGCCCAAAAACCCGACTTTTTCATTTCTCAGTTGCATGTTCCAAACCCATAGAGTTGGCAGCTAACAAACGCACTGTTTACAGTTGTTATCACAATCGGCAGATTGCATAGTCGCGTATCAGTTTACATTGTACGCTATTTATAAATCATAAGCAGGGCAAAGCCTTCTCCAAGACTTTGCCCTGCTGGTGGTTTATAAATAATGTATGCCAAAAGAGAACATTGGTGTGTTTCAAGCGAAAGTCTTGTGATCTGTAGTCACGGGCTACATATCTAGTTGTGATCACGGTATCTTAGAATTAAAATGTGGTTTTAGTAATTTTTATTTGGTGAACAGATGATGAGGTCAACGTGTGCTCAGATCGTAAAAAGTATTTTATAATAGTTGACATACTTGTCTGTGATTGGATGTTTATCTTCCTTACTGATGCTATCGAGTTGTCTCTAAAAACTTGAGATTTGTATGTAAATTGTATATTGTACTCTCAAACGTACATTTCAAAAAGCAAAAGTTTGTTAAATTCATTCAAAGAACTTTACTTTATATAGAAATTTACCAAAAGTGCATTCACTACTACAAAGATACAAAGATACAAACATACAAACATACAGACATACAAACATACAAACATACAAACATACAAACATGCAAACATACAAACATACAAACACACAAACATACAAACATACAAACACACAGACACACAGACATACAAACATACAAACATACAGACATACAAATATACAAACATACAAACATACAAACATACAAACATACAAACATACAGGCATACAAACATACAAACTTACAAACATACAGACATACAAACATACAGACATACAAACATACAAACACACAAACTGGACGTTTGTACAAACACATGCTGGACATTGGTGGGCTAGCTATTCAAATTTCACACACATTACAAAACTTGTATAAAGTTATTCACAGATAGTCCAACTTATAAAAAAATGCTTTGAGCCAGCAGTCTGCTCTACCAATGGCAAGACTAAATATAAATGAACATATATGAAACTTGGGGTAAGAGGAATTCTCGGAAAGAAACACAATGATAGCAACAACAGCAGTTCATCTCTGTTTAGTATGCATCAGGTCGCACTGAGTAAATATTACTGCAGTTAACTACAATATCAAATTTGTTTAGAAATGGCAGAACTTGATGTGTCAAGTGTCTCACTGCCCCTCGCTAAAGGACTTGATGTGTCAAGTGTCCCACTGTCCCTCGCTAAAGGACTTGATTTGTCAAGTGTCCCACTACCCTTCGCTAAAGAACTTGATGTGTAAAGTGTCCCACTACCCCTCGCTAAAGTACTTGATGTGTCAAGCGTCTCACTACCCCTCGCTAAAGGACTTGATGTGTCAAGTGTCCCACTGTCCCTCGCTAAAGGACTTGATTTGTCAAGTGTCCCACTACCCTTCGCTAAAGAACTTGATGTGTAAAGTGTCCCACTACCCCTCGCTAAAGTACTTGATGTGTCAAGCGTCTCACTACCCCTCGCTAAAGGACTTGATGTGTCAAGTGTCTCACTGCCCCTCGCTAAAGTACTTGATGTGTCAAGTGTCCCACTACCCCTCGCTAAAGAACTTGATGTGTAAAGTGTCCCACTACCCCTCGCTAAAGTACTGGATGTGTCAAGCGTCTCACTACCCCTCGCTAAAGGACTTGATTTGGCAAGTGTCCCACTGTCCCTCGCTAAAGGACTTGATGTGTCAAGTGTCTCACTGCCCCTCGCTAAAGGACTTGATGTGTCAACTGTCCCTCTACTCCTCGCTAAAGTACTTGATGTGTCAAGCGTCTCACTACCCTTCACTAAAGGGCTTGATGTGTCAAGTGTCTCACTGCTCCTCGCAAAAGGATTTGATGTGTCAAATGTCCCACTACCCCTCGCTAAAGGACTTGATGTGTCAAATGTCCCACTGCTCCTCGCTAAAGTACTTGATATGCCAAGTGTCCCACTGCTCTTCGCTAAAGGACTTGATGTGTCAAGTGTCCCACTGCCTCTCACTGAAGGACTTGATGTGTCAAGTGTCCCATTACCCCTAGCTAAAGGACTTGATGTGTCAAGTGTCCCACTGCCCCTCGCTAAAGGACTCTGTGTGTCAAGTTTCCCACTGCCCCTAAAGCTAAAGGACTCTATGTATCAAGGGTCCCACTACCCCTCGCTAAAGGACTTGATGTGTCAAGTGTCCCACTGCCCTTTGCTAAAGGACTTGATGTGTCAAGTGTCCCACTGCCCCTTGCTAAAGGACTTTATGTGTCAAGTGTCCCACTGCTCCTTGCTAAAGGACTTGATGTGTCAAGTGTCCCACTGCCCCTCGCTAAAGAACTTGATGTGTCAAATGTCCCACTGCCCCTAAAGCTAAAGGAAAATTGCGAAAGCGAACCTTACAGCTAAAACATAATTAAAGGTTCAAAGACTTTTTTAAATATCTTTTCTGTTTTTTCTACTCATCTTGTAAAGTATTATAGCTTTTCTGCAGGTGAGTTGAGTTGTTTTATGTTTTCTAGCTTCTTTAGAACTTTTTATAGGTGTTTGGAGCAGTATTCCTTTTTCTCACAGTCTTCCTCAGCATAAGAAGTTTAATATTTTAATAGAGGATTTTGATTACATTTAAGTGATATTAAATTGAAGAATTGCCTTTCATTAGAAATCTTTTAGGCTTCTGTAGTTCTCAATTAATAAAATTTATGTTTTTTAAGCCAAGTTTTGCTGTCAGTTTAGCGGGGCAAAAAAGGAAAATCTTCGAAACTTCTTACATGTTCAGCTCAACCAAAACTTTTATTAACTTTAATTTTTGCTTGTCTCTGAATGCAATCTGTCTATTACTGATTCAATAATGTATCCAGACTATAAATTATGTTTTGAAACTGTTTCAATACTCGACTTTAAACTTGGCTCTAAGGCTATCGTACGGTTGGATAAATAGTTTCAAAGATATAAATTATCGCTGATAAAATATAAAACAATATCAGTTTAATAATAATGTATTCAGATGATTAAGATATAAAAACAGTACATATAGGCTCAAAGAATTAATAATGTAACAAAAGAGCTTTGCACATGGATAGAGCAAAGTCATTACAGCACACACAAAACATTTTTAGAGAACAGTTTTTTTAATAATTTATTGACAATAATGTCATTTTAAACAAAAATAAGAAATTATGAAATTAGCAAGATTTTATTTTTTATTTCTATAAGCAAAAGTTTTATAATTTGTTTGCATTCCTCAGAGTGAACTGGTTCTGGTAGGTGATATTCTTCTCATTTGTCGTCATACAAATATCGAAAAGCAGTATTAAAATAGCTGTCCGGAGTTACCTTACACTTATTTGCAGATTCAACAAATACAGGTATAATTAAAAATCTAGTTTACTCATTTTTACATACCTTCTCAAGACCTGTTTCAAATGAACTTTACTTTTTGTCCTTTTCTTCAGCTTTATTTCGGCTGCATAAAGACGAGTTTAAAAGTATGAGTTTTAATCCCATAAAATACAACATTTTTCTGCAACTCCCAACCATGGCTGTGGACAGGTAAACAGGTGGAAGCACAGATGGACTAACGGGCAGACAGACCAACAGATAGACAGACAAACAGACATGACAGAATAACTATAAAACTGCAGGATAAAAAATAACTGCCGTAGTTCCCTAATAATTATTTTCAGATTCAACAAATATAAATAAAATTTAGTTTACTCATGCTTTACGTACCTTCTCAAAACCTGTTTCAAATGAACTTCACTCTTTGCCATTTGCTTCAGCTCTATTCCGGTTTGCATTCAGACAAGTTTAAAAGTACAAGTTTGAATCCTATAAAATACAACCTTTTTTCACAATTCCCAACCGTGGCTTTGGACAGATAAACAGGTAGAAGGGCAGATAGACAAACGGGCAGATGGACAGAGAGACAAGACTCTTAAACATTGTGGAGGTCAATGAAAGATTGCTTTATCAGATCTGCATGATAACTGAATGTAGCTTTTTGTAAAAATGGCTTGTGGCTGATTTTCAAAATCTTCCAGTATCTTCACCATTCAGTCAGCCTCATCAAGTTTAATGGTCACAAAATACTGTCAAAGGTTTACAGCATTTTGGTCCTTTAATATCCAATTTTTATCATACAATGTTAATGTTGAGCAGATGTTTCACTTTATATCTGAAGTAATTTCCAGCATATGATGTTCAAAGTTTCTCAAAACATTGCAGTTTTGTATGGAAAAGGAAGAAACTTGTGAAAATCAAAGAGAAAACAAAAAAAATAAAGGTTGTGCTAGTATACAGTATATACTTTAAGTTGGTTTAAATCTTACGTAGTTTTAGCTGGAGTAACTTACAGTGCATATTTATATCACCACCTTTGCCTCTGAGCCTGCTTTTTTGGTCAGGCGTCTGTAAAGTCAAGGGAACAATAAAACCATTTTTCTATTGATTATTTTTATATTAACTTAACTTTTATATGTTTTATTTTATGTTTCTGAGTTCTGAAACAAAGTGAATAAGTTGCTGTGCATTTTTATACAAATATCTGCTCAAGTAGCTCAAAAACCTGACATATAAAAAAGCATCTTCAAACTGATTAACTCGGTATGCAGTAGTTTGGCTATCTAGTATGTATATAGACTGTTTGACTGTAGTATGTAGAGGTTTGACTGTAGTATGTAGAGGTTTGACTGTAGCATGTAGTGGTTTGACTGTAGTATGTAGTGGTCTGACTTTAGTATGTAGAGGTTTGACTGTAGTATGTAGAGGTTTGACTGTAGTATGTAGAGGTTTGACTGTAGTATGTAGAGGTTTGACTGTACTATGTAGTGGTTTGACTGTAGTATGTAGTGATTTGACTGTAGTACAAAAAGGTTTGACTGTAGTACAAAAAGGTTTGACCGTAGTATGTAGTGGTTGACTGTAGTATGTAAAGGTTTGACTGTAGTACAAAGAGGTTTGACTGTAGTATGTATAGATAAGACTGTAGTATGTAGAGGTTTAACTGTAGTATGTAAAGGTTTGACTGTATTATGTAGACATTTGAATGTAGAATGTAGAGGTTTGACTGTAGTATGTAGAGGTTGACTGTAGTATGTAGTGGTTGGCTTTAGTATGTAAAGGTTGACTGTAGTATCTATAGGTTTGATCGTAAAAAAGGAAGTTTGACTGTAGTGCATAGAGGCCTGCATGCAGTATATAGAGGTTGAACAGTATTGTATAGAGGTTTGATTGGAAATGAATTAAACTCTACAAAAAGTCAAAAATTCACTGAAAGCTGCACATGATCAGCCAATAAGATTGCAGCTTATGGGAAAACACTTCGTTCTAATCAATTACTGTGTATGCCAGTTTTGAAATTCTCAGACAACAGTTTGGCCAAGTACAGCAAACAACACATACTAGGGTACATTTTGTTTGAAACAATTGAGATAATTTATAATATATAAGTTATACTGGCACAAGAATGGGATATTAGTTAATTTATTAGTCTGATAAAATTACCAGAGATATTATTTAAGAATGTCAGCACATCCATTAACATCTACAGAAACAACAAAGAAACATTACACTGCTAGCTTTGCTTAAGGCGCAGGCACATGTTAAACCGTGGGATTGTTAAAAGAAGACAAAGCAAGATGGTGCCATCATAAAAACCATCTAACTGTAAGATGGCTGCTGGAGTGATTACAGAAGAATCACATTAAGAATGAAGTCAGCATATCAACTCTTGCAAAAGTGTGGGAAGTAACGTAAGAGAGCTGTTGATTCTTACTTATATGACACTCTTATTGTCTCTACGTGCTACAGAAGGGAGTCAAAGTTTATGTTCACTCGTAAAAATGACAGACAACTAGCAGCTGGGGATGTCAGAATGACGTAAATACTGTATGCACGATTCAAACAGAAACGTTTGGCATGGTTGTACTTTTGTATTCAGCTTGAGCAACGTGAACCATGATGTGAAAAGTGGGAGTTACAAAGTGTTTACTACAATGAGCCAGGTTTAAGAATTTTATCTCTAAATAATCATTATAAAACAGCTGTTTTGTTGCTAAAACTTGCTGGCTGTCTGTTAACTTCAATACGATCAAACTGTAATCAAATTGCCTCTTACAAGCATTATTGAGCTCAAGCTATGGTAATTTGCTACATGTTTGACGAATGTCCAGTTAAAAAACTTTTAGGTTATAAATATATCAAATACCATCCCAAATTATTCTCCACTAACTTACCAATTGTTACAACAGTGCCCACTGCAGACATACATGTAGCTTTTTAAAATTAACCTCTAGCTCTAGTTTAAAGTCTGTTAAACACAGTGAAGAAATCAATGGCATGGTTTTGCCTGCCAGAAATCGGACAGACTGAAAACTCTACTGGCATTCAGTGTGAGATGATCAACTGCATCGGGATGCTTAGAAAATCCCTTTAAACAGTCACTCATGTCAAATTTTAACAGATTTTATCAGGAAGTAAAAACATTTTGCTATAATTTGATATTTTTTCTGTTGCTTTTTCTTCTGAGAGTTTTTTTAACCTTAATTTAATTTTGGTAGATTTTGATCTTAAATTATCCTGGCAGTCAGGTAAACTAAAAAAACAAATAAAATTTTGAATAATAAAAAGTTTCTATACCTTCTGGTGAAATTTTTTTAAATTTGATACAAGGGATCTTTTGAATAAAGCATTTTGAAATTGATGTTTTGTTACTACAGCCAGTTTTGACATTTTTAAAAGCAGAAAATTCAAATTTGTTCTAATATTTTCTCATGTTAAAACTTTATAAGCTTTATTTTCATTCTGGAATTAGGTTTTCAGTTGTTTTGATGTTATTGACAGAGAAAATCAAGCGCATTTTAGTTTTATCATAGAAAAGAGAAAATAACTCATCGGAAGAACAACTATTATCATATGTAGTTGGTTGAACTCATATGAACTCTTGTTCTAAACAAACTTTTGACAGCCATTTAGTTTGATTGTACTGTGAAGATATCATGAATTTTTGCATCATGTGACTGAATGTCTCTCTATCTCTGCTATGAGATTGGCTCCAACCCAGAACACGCCTGTTATCAGTACAGCTACTGTACCAGCTTACAGTTGACATTCATGGGATCAATTTATTGGTTAAAAGATACTTAGCATACCTTAGGCAACCAATCAAGGGCTGAAAGACAGGGAGCCGGACTAGCTGGCTAGATGAATCATACACTGATATACTGGCTCATCCCCTTCAGCTTTACATATGACTTGCTGAGCTTCATGGTTGAGTGTACTCGCAGACTTACATGCCGCATAACATAAAAAACTTAACAGCAGAATGCTTCAGTGGCCTTAGAAGGCAGCACGCATTTCTGTTTTGATTAGCCAACCAAACCAGAAGCTGAACCATTTCTACAGACTCGTGGTAAGCTGTTTCAGGTTAACCATTATTTAGATTATTCATGACACTTTACTAGATTTAGAACTGTATATATAGTGTATATAGTTCTAAATCTAGTAGAGTGTCATGAATATATATATATATACATGTATATACGTGTATATATTGTATTACGTGTATTACATGTATATAATATATGCATATACACTTTTATTGAGAAGTTCATAATCATTTGTCTAAAAATATACCACAAAAACTAAAAAGCGATAAATGAAAAGGCATTGCCATGTAGAGCCATAAATATGAAAATGAAAATTCTTATAAGGAAGACTTGAAACTAGTTAGTTAAGATATGATGTAACTATGGTTTTATTTTTTGTTTTGGGTTGTTTGAATGTTTTTTAAAGCTGCAATTAGTGCAAAATTTAGGTTAAAACACACAGATAAGAAAGCAGAGCTGGTAGAAGCCACTAGAAATACCACAGGTTGTGAGACACACAGACAGTCAGTGTTATCAAGAAATTTTCTTGGTTGTAACAATTCAATGCATTGATATCTGCTTTTAAAAAAGAACCTTACAAATTAAACTGTCTGTCAAAATGCTTAGATATTATTGATAGAGAATTCAGGCGGTTTCAAAGCAGAGAGCATCTTTTATAATGAAGTCGACATTAAAATAGCCCGAGTGTTGATATGGCGGTAGTGTTGGAAGAGTTAACATTTTCTCCTAATTCTTTGGATGCTTCAAGCAATAAAATAAAAATGTAAACCCTAGCTTAAGTTCCAATAGTGCGTACGAAAAGCATTTGCACTTTCTATTGCTAACTGTGAGATTGCGGTGGGTCATCCATGTGCAGAGTTAAAATCAAATCAGATTATTCCCAGCCAGTTCTAAGCAAGATCAGATGGTTGTTATGTAATTCAAATTCTTAGCTCCTAGTGAGGCAACGAACCACCCAACAGTAATATTTTAAACGTTTTTATCCTGATGATTCGCATCATCTTGATGATGCATAAAAATTAATGGTATTTTTAACATCAAGGTGAGTCTTTGTTTATAGTTATGTTTGTCTGACCTAGTTAATATGAGCAAATCGTAATTTAGATTTTTGGATCTGATTAGCTTTTTGTAAACAGGGTTACTGAGATGAGAAATGAGCGTTTCTAAATATCTGTGCTTGATTTTGTTAGCATTGATTTTATGATCGCTTAGTAGATGTCAAGCTGAGGTCGGTGAATAAACTCGGGTGAATGACCTTTGTACTGGCATTGATTTAGTTTTCTATTTGTCAATTATAGGATCTAGTCTAGCGAGCGCAGCCAAACATACCATCTTTATTTGTAGCACAGCCGAGTAAAAAATCAAATTAAAATGTATGCATTAATTTTCAGAAAACTGTAGGTTGGTTATTTAACAACCTGCATGAAAGTACTTTTTAATTATACTTTCTTGGTGCAGTATTTTCATAAAAGAAATGTATGCAGAAAAGTTTGCGTTTTTTCTAAGTGTTTACCTAAATACATTTTTATTGGCCAATGATGCCATTAGATTGATCGGCGACATATTTCAGTGCATGATTTCCAAATTTTAACGTTTTACTTAGTTTTTTAAATTTGATTTTGTGAATGTAAAGCCAAAATATTTTACTATTTTGTGCTATAATATTGTTATATTTTACTGTACCTACACATCACATCACCTTACCTACACATCACCTTACCTACACTCTGGGTGTATCAGGTATATGTGAAGGACTGTGACAATAGCATATATTTTAATCTTGCTTTATTTACTTATTTTTTTCAAAATCAAATACGCAAATTCGATTACTTGTGTAGAAAATATTGGTTTTAAAGCTGCAGTACATGTAATTAGCTGAAGTATTCACTAAAGACATATCAAGGGATTATAAGGCTTTCAATGAACAAATTAAACAGCATTTTTGTAGGATTTTTTCTTTTGACATAGAACAGCTGTAACATTCAGAACTTCAAACAAAGTTACTTTGTCTAAAAAGGGACTGCTTTTTGCTAAATACTTTTTAACGCACTAAAATAGTTTTTGAGAAACAAAAATATCAAGAGGTAGACTAGTTAAAAAAGAAATGGGACATGGAGAAGATATTATTTCACAATATGAACATTCGATGACACCCGCTATGTTCAACTATATGCAACATTCCCTTAAGGCTAGCTGTGATACACAAAACCTTTTGTGGCTCTGGCAGCCTGAGTGTGATTTTGTCTATGGAATTAGAATGGTGAATGAGGTGGATATGAACAGGTACAAAACTGCTTTCAAAACAGCCATCAGGAAAGACTTTCAAAATGAAGACCAGGTAATAACTGTTGAAAATAGCCAAAACTCTTGTCTAGTCAAACCAGACATAAGCACATGCAGGCTAAATTGCTTTGTAGAAATATAAAGTAAATGATATATTTGCCTTAATAGCATAGTATAACATTTCCTACTAACTCACTAGTTAGGGCAAACTACAAAAACTATATCTGCTATATTCTTGCTAGCAATAAATACTTTAGCTTAAAGGTCTACAAATAAGCATCTTCCACTTTTAAAACTGGTCCTGTGAACTTTTTGTATCATTTTCTGTTAAAGTTAAAATATTTCCTACCGATTTCTATAGATCTTAACTTCGCAATGAATTTTGTTGCTTTAGCTTTGTTAGTAATTCACCTTAATTTTAGCTGTTATCATCTGCTGTTACTAAGAAGACAGTTATAGCCGGCTAAAGGCGATGCAGTTTATTCTCCCTTTGTGGGAGCTACTTCTGATGGTTTTTATATATAATCTTAAGAATAACTGACAAATGGACAGCATTAAACATGATAATATTTACTATAATAAGAACTGTATCCATCCTTCTACCCATCTGTCTGTTCATCCGTTCGCCTATCCATCTGTCCAACTGTTTGTCAGTCCATCTGTTCGGAACCTGTTCGAACTTTAAGAGCATTAGAAAAAAGATTGCATCAAACAGGAATCAAACCCAGAAGTCCGGATTCCCAACCATGCGTGCTGCCATTTGCGCTGCCTCACCACCTTTTCATGTCTAGGAATACTTGTGCAAGTTTTTATTACTCAAGAATATCTCTCACAGCAAACAGGACTGCTAGTGTACTAGTAGAAATAACAAAACACAGTAATCTTAAAAAAATTTGACCTACTTAATGATGTATGCTGATTTTATTTAGAGAGCCTTTTTAAGTTTTTGACCAACCATTAATGTCAAATATGATTATAATAGGAGAATGGATTTTTCATCATACCTGCTTCAAAGCAAATAATTATTGTTTAAGTTTTTTCATTGCCATAGCTTAAGTAACAAGTAATATATGCATTTCCTAAAGATTAATTGTATACAGCTACACGTTGTATATGGTGATCAACAAACATCTGATGACACATTTCCTTCTCTTGACCTATGTTGGTCGAATTGTAATTGAGTAAGTCACAGACTAATCTGTACTGTTGAACTAAAAATCCAAGAGATCAATGTAAGGTTGGGATGTTTCTTTTGCTATCATCGATTACTAGCTTAGGAATGGAGGCTATACCTGTTGTTCACTGCTCAGGCTTTTTATAAAAAAACTTGCTATAAACAGTTTTTAAATCAACATCTTTATTGTGTGAGATAAGCCATTAGGTTATCAATGAATAATTGATAAACCAATTGAAATAACAATACGCCAATTTAATCTTTCAAGGGTCATTTCTCCATAAACTGCATTTTGATAGAATTTAATTAGACATTGCCATAGCGACTCAGATATGCTTTTGGTATTCAGGTTCTTTAGTTCTCATTTGATCAAGATTTTGTCTGCACTAGAGACATTTTTTAACAAATAATAAACACAGTAGAAAACATAAGTATTATTGTTAGTTATTTATAACATCAGAAATGTATACTCCTACTGTACATACTCACATTTTATAGCTTTTAACTGTGCAGTTAAGAGAAACCATGGGTTTTATTCTTACAGTTTCTCTTTTGAGAGTTGCACTTTAAGACATCTACATCCGAGACGGATGTTTTTGACAGCAATTTTAAGTAAAGTTTAAAGTTCATCATACATAAATTTAACCACTATCATAATATTATTCGTTTCTTCTATGAAATAGTAAAACTTGTTCATGTTAGGGCTGTTGCTAGGGTGTATAAATAGTTTCTTTAAGCTGGAGATTTTCAGCAAACCTTTCTCCATTATTTTTGGTCTTTCTGTTAATGCATTTTACAAGATGCTTGAGATTTCATTCTTCACAAAAGTAACCAACACTGTAAATTATGAATATATCTCATAAAACTAAATGCCTTAAAATCAGCCGTTTATTTGTACCATACGCATGTACAGTTGTCCAACTACTTTTGAAACCACTTAATAAATCACTTGTGGTTTTAATAACCATGTGATAAGGTGACATTTTTATCCCATGTACGTGTGTCTCGATGCAGAAAACAGTTTTTTTTTATACTCATACAGATGCTGAGAAGATTTTAAAGGAAAAAAATAAGCCGGCAAAAAAATACTTGGTGACCTTGGGAAAGGTATCAATCAGTCTTTTAATATGCAGTCGCCCATCTAAAGAGGTTTTTGTCTAAAGGATGATACTAGCAGTCTTATTATGACTGAATAAGTGAATACATTGACATTGTAAAGGCAATACGTCAGACAGTCCAAAAAACAAAAAGACAATCAGTGATCTATCAGTTGATATGAGTCTAGACCAACACAGATAGTTAGCTAAACTGCTGAGGTAAAAAGGTAGCTTGTAACCTTGGTGTCTGATTATAAGTATAAAGTTTTCAATTAAATAGACAAGAATAGTCATGCCTTATATGACATGTTTCTTTGTTTTTGGTAGTGTGATAAATGTGATGCCTTAAACTGATAGCTTTAGCAAAGAAAACTGTCTCGTTTTTT
The DNA here is from genome assembly GCF_963576615.1 of Watersipora subatra. Classification (NCBI taxonomy): domain Eukaryota; kingdom Metazoa; phylum Bryozoa; class Gymnolaemata; order Cheilostomatida; family Watersiporidae; genus Watersipora; species Watersipora subatra. The sequence continues at coordinate 20,110,546 of NC_088710.1, forward strand.
TCAAAGGAAGCGAAGTGAAAATAATGCTTTTTCTATGGTGAGAATGAGAATGAGATTTTACATTTTGATCAAATATCGAGGTAAAAGATAGGAAACATGGAACCAGTTTGGATATCAGTTTAGTGCTGTTACTTTTCTTATATCTCAATTATTGACGCAATAAGCTGAAGTGTAGATATTGATTTGCTAAACTAGAAAAATGCAATGCGTTTACAAACTTCTTGTGGGCCTGAATTTTAGTCTATTATTCATTTTAGGCAGCACTTTCAACTTATACTTTCAAGTTTAGGGTTTTGCTATCATTATTGACTGTCTTTTTTCAGATATCTGCACTAGAAAATAATTTATTAAACAACCGTAAGTACGATCCTTAGGAGGAAAACCTGAGCCAAGTGTGTAAAGTTCTTATGAGTTTTTGTTAATGATAACTCGTCTGCTATTTTATAACCATTACTTAACGACCTACAGCTACTTCATCTTATCCAATAGTTGATGCTTTTGATGATGGATTTATTTATGCTCCGAGTCGTAATATAAGAGATAACCATAAAAATACAATTTGACCAATCAAGTTGCTCAGATCTGACAGATTACGCTACATCTAGACTTACTTCTATCACTCGGGTTCTTCCATCACTATGTTACTAAGTAATAGAAAAATTGTTCAAAGACAGAAGACTTACCATACCTCTAAACTTACCTCCAATGCTTCAGTTCTTCCCTCACTACGTAGCTACTTACTAGAAAACTACACGCCATCACGTTGCCGCCAAAGATTAACAAAATTGAGTGAGATAAACTTTTTAAGTTATTTGTGATGACACAGACATACTGTACATACAGACAGACAGACATACTGCAGTCACTTACAAACTCAGCTGACATGCAGCATTCATTGAACTAAAGTAAAACTAAATTTTTATAGCATCTGTTCGGTACATCTAGAGATGATGTGTGTGTGTTTTTCAGCATGATGAAACCGATGGAATGGACCACAGTCTTAATTGCTCTTATGACTTTCTTCAGTATAGTGTCAGTAGTTGATACTAGACAGAAAAAAGCCGCGACGCAGGAAATGTGTGAAGTGACATGGCCGACTCCAACTGAAACAAAAGACGCACCGAATAGCATAGGAGGTACTTAATTGACTCTTTTTTCACATCCATTTTTCATCTTTTTTACCCACAGCAGGACCGCCATAGCAGCAACTATGTTGGCAATCAACACCTTATGTTATGCTTTCAGGTGTTTTCAAAATGAACTTACACAAAAATTTATCAGATTTTATCAGAAAGTATTGATATTTCTCTAACATTTGCGATTGTTTTTGTGGTTTGAAGTGATCTGACTGACAGTATATTTTAAGATTAAAATCGACAAAACTTGACTGTCGTTAATACTCTTTAAAAAAAATACATAAGGAATGACATCACCAGTTGTTATTGTTGTGATAGTAGATATCAGCTAATGCGTTTTAGTTACAGGGCTAAGTGTTTCTATCCAGTCAGTCTCTTTGCAACTATAGATGTCATAATCAAACTTTCTGATCGTTTTAATTGCGATCAAGTTTAGTGGATTTTAATCTTGAAACATCCTGGCAGTCAGATCAAACATAAAAAACAATTGCAAATGATAGAAAAATGCCGATACTTTCTGATAAAACCTACTAAGATTTTGTGCAAGTCTATCTTAATGCTTAGCCAAGTGACCTTCTAGCTAAATGTTTTCTGATGGCAGCTTTCGCTAAAGATTAAGTTCTAAGCCTTTAGTGTCTGACAACTCATTTATTTTCCAATACTAATCATATAGTAAGAGACATTTCAGCTATAAATAGTAATCATTATGCATTTCCGTATTTAGTAATGTTATTCACAAACCATTAAGGTTATAAAACACCGGTAAGTGGTACTTCAAAGGCTGATGCAAATTTGATAGTAAAGTATAAAATACAACAATTTTTAGATGAGATTTTTTGTTTACATATGCTAATGCTTATAGCAACAAACGAGTTTGTGTTGTGGCTAAATTAACATAGAATCTTGGCATTATGCTAGGAATGCGTGAAGTGATTCACATTCGAAAATAGTTCTTTCAATCACCGTAAACACGTTTATCATTTAATACGCATGTCCATTTACGTTTTTTGCGCATCTATCTGTTTTTATTACATTTTTGTCTACCTCAATAGTTTGGCATTACTGTTACCATGGTTACACCTTTTTAACCATAGGATGACCTATTAAAATGATTTATAAAGCAACTAGTTCTGTTTCTTTGAGTTAGCGAGTGAGAGGAGACATAAAAGGAATCAGTTGACAAAGGTTTCATCAGAGGAAGTAGTTAGGAAGAGTTGTTGTATCCACTTTGAATCTTTTAACAGATAATAAGTATATTTAAGAAAGGTCTACAGGAAAGTTTATGTCAACCTATTCAATTTTTAATCTTACAATCTCAACCCATAAGCTGTAAAAGTTTTATAGGTACACTTTTAGTTAGATATGGCTGTCGGTTTAGTACTTGTCTGTAATGCTTGTGGGCTGAATATAAATATAATATATAAATATATATATATATATCTATATCTATGTCTATATCTATGTCTATGTCCATGTCTATGTCTATATCTATGTCTATGTCCATGTCTATGTCTATATCTATGTCTATGTCCATGTCTATGTCTATATCTATGTCTATGTCTATATATGTCTATGTCTATATATGTCTATGTCTATATATGTCTATGTCTATATATGTCTATGTCTATATATGTCTATGTCTATATATGTCTATGTCTATATATGTCTATGTCTATATATGTCTATGTCTATATATGTCTATGTCTATATATGTCTATGTCTATATATGTCTATGTCTATATATGTCTATGTCTATATATGTCTATGTCTATATATGTCTATGTCTATATATGTCTATGTCTATATATGTCTATGTCTATATATGTCTATGTCTATATATGTCTATGTCTATATATGTCTATGTCTATATATGTCTATGTCTATATATGTCTATGTCTATATATGTCTATGTCTATATATGTCTATGTCTATATATGTCTATGTCTATATATGTCTATGTCTATATATGTCTATGTCTATATATGTCTATGTCTTTATCTATGTCTATATCTATATCTATGTCTATGTCTATATATGTCTATGTCTATATATGTCTATGTCTATATATGTCTATGTCTATATATGTCTATGTCTATATATGTCTATGTCTTTATCTATGTCTATATCTATATCTATGTCTATGTCTATATATGTCTATGTCTTTATCTATGTCTATATCTATGTCTATATCTATGTCTATGTCTATGTCTATATCTATATATGTCTATATCTATATATGTCTATATCTATATATGTCTATATCTATATATGTCTATATCTATATATGTCTATATGTCTATATCTATGTCTATATCTATGTCTATATCTATGTCTATATCTATGTCTATATCTATGTCTATATCTATGTCTATATCTATGTCTATATCTATGTCTATATCTATGTCAGTGTATGTCAGTGTATATATATAAATTTCAGTGTTTTTTTGTCAGTCTTTTTGTTTTTATCTCAGTGTTCAATTAAAGTGATTAAAATCTAGCAATTAAAAATCTGTATTGGACTGGGTTTGATCTCACAACCTCTAGGTTTGGAGGTGGTTTAACCTAACCATTAGACCAGGTGTGCACCTAAGCGCAGCTATTAGTGATAGTCAAGATATTCAATACATACAATGTAAGTCAAAATACTTGGGCTTAAAACGCTTGAAGTTATTAAGTAGCACAGTTGATCATGACACGTAACGGACCAATTATTAAACCGTTTAAAAACATGGTAAATGTTTTACTAAAGATTACTAACTAGTTTAAGAGGTGAGCTACTTAAATTTAGTGGGTAATTATTTTATTACTCGTGCAACGCCAAGCATTTGGCTAGTTTTATTCTGTAGTCAACTGGCGAATATAAACACTGAAAACACCTCAACTGGGATGTAATAATTTATCAAATTAAGTCCCTTTAATACTATTAGTGATTTTGTATCGATTTCATCACGCACCACAAAAAAGTAAACAGCTCAGGCATTCTTATTCGCCTGAGTAAGCAGGCATTCAAGGACATTCACTGCGAAGGTCTGACTACAGAAGTGTTGTCATTAGATCAATTGGTGTAAGCTCCTTTGGGGTGCATCGGTTCTGTAAAAAAGTGACTGGGTAGAAAAAGCAAATGAACCGACAAAACAGTTTTATTTTTTCTTCGAGCAAAAAGAGACTTGTAAAACAACAAATTCGGTTTTCTTAGTACTGAATGACTTCAACTTACCTTCCTTAATGATGGTTGTACACTAATTTTTTTGTATTTGTAGATTATATTAAAAGTCTGAGTATGTTTATATAATTTGTGATTGTTTTTGATGTTTGGGATTATTAGACTAACAGGATGTTACAAGATTCAATCTGACAAAACTTGATCACGGTTAAAATACTCAGATGCAAGCAAAAGAGTGATTATGACGTCTATTAAACTGTACACATCGGCAAAAAGGCCAACAGAATAGAGATGCGTAACTCTACGACAATGCAATAACTGATATCAATAACGGGAGACAGGCAGCTACGCAACTAGTGACATCATTTTGGCCCTTATTTTTCTTTTGAACATTTTAACCACGATCAAGTTTTGTCTACTTTAATCTTCAAACATACTGGCAGTCAGATCACCTCAAACATAAAAAGCAATCACAAATGATATAAAAATACCAATAGTTTCTGATAAAATCTACTAAAGTTTTGTGTAAGTTTATCTTTAATGACTGTCTCCAGATGTCTTTTTTAAAAACTTTTGTTTTTTCACGTGCAAATGAGCTACTAAATGAGTATAGTTTTCTACTTCTAGATGTATATCAATGTCTGCATTTTGTGACAGAGTTTTGCCAGGATAGCTGAAGCTTTCAGTCTTTTCAAAAAGCTCTCTATTTACCTTAGCTTTGTAGATATACTGTATTTTGTAAAAAAAACTTGTTTTTTGTTGTTCTCCTTAAGACTAAAAGTTGTAGAAGCATATACATAATTCTACACCCTCACTCATAGATATTCTTCTGCATGAGCTATAATCACATTGTGGTCATCAGACTCTAGTTCATGCACAGTCAATGTCGAGTTAAGGTCAACCTGACCTTAAGGTCATTAAGGTCATTAGAACCTCATGTTGATAAAGGCTGAACTTTACCTCAAATTAGTTGGCATCCAACTCTGAACTATGAGTAGAAAGAGTAGTAGAAAATTTCAAAAGATTGCAAGGTCAATCCGCACATTTCTGTTTGGTTGGTTTCTTCCAGTTCAGTCGGTTTCTTGTTTCTCGGCCAACTGAAACTGATGCAGTCAGACGATAGAGGTGAATTCTGGTAGACAGCCAATTTTATGAAGGATCTACCAGACTGTGCTCTGATCAACTGTGTCAAAGGCTTTGGTTAGGTCAATAAAAACAGTAGTCTAGATCTCAGTACTGGTCAATGCATTTCTTTTGAATTTGTCTTGTTGTGAACATCGTGTTAACTTTGGTGCGTTCTGGCTGTCAGCCACATTGAGTTTTTGAAAGAAACATTTCTACAATTAGGAACCTTCCGTGAAACAAGATCTTAGGCTGAACTTGTTCAGTGAGTGATGACAGAGATATCCCTAAAGTTTCTGTATGTTAACCTTCTCTTTTTTTAACTATCGTGGCAATGACTGTATTATATTAAGGCTATTATTATATTTCTTAAATACTATAGATGAATGCCCAGGTATTGCATGGGTATTAAAAACAGCTTATAAACATGGGCAGACAATGTAGTTGCTATTGGCCAATTTGAGTAAGCTAGTATAAGTATTGCTAACACGTATTGTTACGCGTATTTTAACCCAGATAATTACTATCTGTCCAATGAATCCGTTATAACCCTTGTAACTTAATGGATTAGCCTGTCGCCTTGTGAAAGGGAGGTTTTAAGATCAAATCCTCTGCGATGTGGTTTTTTATTGCTAGACTATAATCGCTATAACTGGACACAGAGATGAAAACAAAAAGACCAACAAACAAAGACTGAAATTTATATACATAGAGCAACAGTCTGTAAAGTTTATTTAATAGTTCACTTCTTTCACCTTCAGCATTACTAAAGGGATTACATCACAGATTGCTGGTTTATTTTACTTCAGCACTCTCAGCGTTTCTCTAAACTAAACTGAGTCTGTTTGGGGCTCTGCAAGTTGTGAATATCATCAGTGTCGAGACCAAGGATGGCCAAATGATTTTGGTCATGATCCGCTACAGCCAAATCTGACAAATTAAAGATCCACAACGAGCTGAAGATGTGCATTTTTCTTATTTACCATACATAAACATGCAATTATTTGTGTATATCTTAAAACAAAATGTCAATTATGATTTTGAAAAACTTGGTTTTCATACATAATTTGACTAAAAATCACTAAACAAACATGCTGTAATAAATATGTCTGATATCAGTGAGGAAAATGATGAATTTACAAAAATTCTAAGAAAAGTTTACAAAAATCTTTTTTAAATCAAATTTGAAACAAATACTTCAAAAATATTGTTTGACAGCCAACTTGAAAAATCCACAAAAAAACTACAGAGATCCGTATCTGGATCTAAATCCGCCATTTGGCTTTAGCTGGTCTAGATAGTTTTAGATGGTTGGTTAAGTATTTTATCAACTTAACAATTTAAGAATTTTGTCAAAAAAATTTCTCCGTCTGTTTCTGATTGTACTTTTATCTTTTATGAAATTGCCAGCCTTGATCATCACAGGCATTTTGCTTTGACAACCAAGCTCACAGATTTTCTTGTTTGCTGCATAAAACTTGTATGTCCATACTCAATTATGCTAAGTTTTGAGTTCTTCTTGTTGTCTACCTCTACTAGTCATTCTGATCTCCCAAGTGATATGTTGCTCAGCCATCTTTCACATCAGGAATAGTCTTGTTTTTATCAGCTTTCTTGTTATTCCTCAAACACACATGTTTCTCACTGGCAAACCTTGTGATGTAGTTCTAATTTGCATCAGATCAATCTTTATGACGTCTGCTTACCTTTCTCAAATATACCCACTGGTATTGCCTAACTTCTTATTTATTAGAAGATATGCAGTACAAGTGGGTCTAAGCACGATGGGTTTGCCCTTTTTATTCAGTGAGCCAGTCAGCTTGCTCAAGAACTTTAAAACTGTCTCTGTTTATGAAGCATTAGGAGGTCAGATTTGGCTGAAATTAAGTTACAACAAAAAAGCTGTTTTATGCTGATGACTTCAAGATAAAATTTTTAAACCTGGCTCAAAGTAAACACTTTGTAACTTTATCCCCACCCTACCTCCCCTCCCCCCCCCCTCCCCCCCTCCCGCTCCACATCACAGCAGTATCACAGTTCATTTTGCTCAAGCTGAATACCCAATACAAAAGTATAACCATGCCAAACATTTCTGTTTGCATCATACATACAGTATTTACCTCATTCTGACATCTCCAGCTGTTAGTTGTCTGTCATTTTTACGAGTGAACATAAACTTTGACTACCTTCTTTAACACGTAGAGACAATAAGAGTGTCATCTCAGTAAGAATGAGCAGAAGCACACCACACTTGCAAAAGTCGGTGTGCTGACTTCATCCTTAATGTGATTCTTCTGTAATCATTCCAGCAGCCATCTTACAGTCAAATGGCTTCATGCTAGTAACATCTTGCTTGGTTTTTAACTAGCATATAATTTATAACTTGTGCCAGTGTGATGAGCAAGGATGGCACCATAATGATTTTCTTCCATTTCTATTAAAATATAATGTCTGTTTATGCAAGACCATGTGTTGAACATTTAGTGAACAGCATCTGACCATTTGCATTGTTGATGCCTAATCTCTTTTTCCTGTTGACATCTTGTCACATCTGAGCATCTTTGCTCGCTCGTGAATTAAAATGACCAAACAGCAGCAGTGTGTGGTCAGATGAAACATTTGTGTCACGCTCTTTGTAAAACCTTTTCTTCATCTTAGATGAGTACTTCTTTGTTGGGCATTTGCTGAGATAAGAATGGCTTTCCCATCCTGATCATTCTCGGTTCAGCTAGACATTCATTGCTCATTAATTCCAGTTGATAATTCTCCAAAACTCCAGTTAGTGATTCAATATTTCTCTAAATTATTTCACTTTTCACCTAGAGAACAGCTGTGGCCTCGGGGTCTGAAACGCCAGATCTGTAGACAACAGATGGAGGTTGAAAGTCATTTATGCCACCACCATTGAAGTGGAAGCAATGGCATGCTTCTGTCATGTGGTAATAATGCTTGGTAGTGTTCTCGTGTTCTCTAGTAGAAAAACATACCGCCAAGACTCGTTTTTTACAAGCTAGTTTGGGTGGTCCTAACACTTATCAAGAGCTTTTCTGGAACTGTCAGATTAACCCGAAGGGATGCATTTTGCAACACGTCCAATCTGACAGAGCCAGGTAGCCATTTAACTTGCCCAATGTGCAAAGTGCATTGGGCAAGTGAAATAGCTACCTGTCAGATCGGCATTAAGCAGGGTTCAAACCACCAACCCCATGGTTGACGATCAAAAACTGCTATCCACTAGGCCACCCTGACACCCTAATATGAGGTTGAAAGTCATTTATGCCAGCACCATTGGTGCTGGCATAAATGACTTTCAACCTCAAATCGCTTTCTGCAATTAAGCATGTATGCAGTTGTCAAGGTTCCCTTGCCAAGGGACTCAGAATGTCCAACTAAGATCATAGAGACATTGCTTGTGCAGCAACGCTTTAAAAAAACACACACAGCATGTTAAGCAGACATTATGGTCTTTCAGAGGCTGCTCACACTATTCCCTATTGATGACAATGCCAACTCCATGCTGGAAGGAAATATACTCAGTGACATTTTCTTTCAGCTTTTCTTTTTCTGCGAGTCTTGTGTCCTGCAGAGCAGCGATATTAATATTGTGGCACCTCATTTCTATGGCTACAAACTCAATGGACCTTCTGAGGTTGATCAGTTTGGTCATTGTTCATAAGTATTCTTTCACTTATGTACATATTTTATTAGTTTTTATGCTCTATAAAAGGTAAGGTGCAGAACAGATTAGTTTCAAGGCACCTTTATAGCTCAGTTATCAAATTGTAGCATAGGAAGCATCTGTGGCTCAGTGGTTAGTACGCTGAAATATAATCAGTAGGTCAGTGGTTCGAATCACAGAAGGAACATTGGTGGTGTTAGGAAGGGCATCAATAGACATAGGGCCCCATAGACATAGGCGCTTTCTAGGTATAGGCGCTTTTCAAATATAGGGGGCTTTCCAGATATAGAGGCTTTCTAGATCGATATACATAGGGGCCCAATGTGCATAAGGACTTGGTATACATAGCAGCTCGATATACTTAAGGGCTCTGTACACATATGGGCTTAATATACATAGAGGCCTCCTATACATAAGGGCTCATTATCTATATATAGATATAGCAGCTTTATACATAGGAACTCACTATACATAGGGGCTTTAAACATAGGAACTGGTAGATGTAGGAGTTGAATAAACATGGGCCGGCAGTCATCAATATAGGGGCACAAAAAATAGAACATGATAAATATTGTGGTTAAGGGAACACTGGTGTGCAGAAGGTATAAGAACACCATAGAATTGGAAATATATGTAATAAAGCTAGAGCTGAAGGAGATATAGTAGCCCAGTAAACATGAGGGATGTGACCATTAAGAAAAAATCATAACTGCGCATTGATAAGTACTCACTGATGCCCAGATATACAATACATTGCAGTTGCAATAAACTTTTGCTTGGATATCTATGTAGTTGCCTTAGCAGTTCAGTAGCAAGGATGTTACAGCTACGCACTATAAATGCATTGAGTACATGTACTACTGTTCAGTACACAGTATACATGCACTACAGCTATTTTCTAATGCAGGGTGAGCACTATTGATGCCATGGCAGTATTACTTATGACAGTGTTCATTCCTGGATGCAGTGTATGTGTTGGTAGCCACATGTTGCAGTGCCGGATGCAGAGGTACTTCTGCATTACACCGTACATTCATGCACGTTTCTATGAAAACTCATCACAGAAGCAAGTATTGAGTTGACTTTCACACAACCACAACACAACTACAAGATGTGAATGCTGTCTAAACTTGAGTATGAGTGAGCTAACAAATTAATTACAACGAATTGTTACATATGGTTGAAATGAGCATTTATTATGGTTTGTTTGCAAATAGGGAACAATGTTTGGGCCTCATTTATATGTATGGCTGGAATTAGCTTTCATATGAACACAGCTTACGTGTAAGCCTACCTCAGCAACCAGAATGTCTCAGGTAGTCTCAGAAGATTGTAGTAGATTTCTCTAACATCAAATAGTAGGAAAGCACTCATTCTGCTGAGACCAGACATGGGTGATTAGATTAGTTTATGGTAATTACTGGAGGTGATTAAAGATAAAGCTATGTACTTAATCCAGTTGTGTTTTTAACTTTTAAACACCATCAGCGATGTTGAGAACTTTGGACAATGCACAGTAACGGTGATATTGCAGTACAGACACGCAAAAAGTCAGCAGCGCCTGTTGATACACAGCAATAACCTTTTCCTAATGCATAGTTGCAGTACACATACAGTTACTAGTTTTGAAGAATGTGCATTCGTAACATGCTTAATTTGCTGAGCTTCAGGTAAGGCGTCGTGAAAGTAAATGTGCAATAGATCGCAGTGAGCAATTTACTGTAGGAGTACAGTGGCGGTAGCAGAATGTCTACAGTAGTGAATGTCTACTGCGCATTAAAAAGTTGTAATGCACTGCAAAGTTACTGCGTATCGAACTGCGCAAAGCAGTATAGTTTCACAGAGTCCCGCATCAAAAACCAGAAAAAAAATGCTTGTTTCCAAACAAACCCGATCGACATACTGATTTCTAATCGCATATTCATACCTCGCTTTCAATACCGCTATTTTTTTGCATTTACTCTACGTTTTCACAAAAAAGTTATTAGTAGCTTTTTGTAGGGAATTTTGTCCTTTTTCAAATGGTGTATAATGCAACAATCAATTTTAAAGTGACTGCCAATGGGTGTAGTTTTTGTTGGTTAATTTTGTGGTCTCTCCATTATAACTTATATAAAAATATTGGGTGTGGCCTGTTTGTTTGGAAATGAGCGAGTTCCATATACGCTTCCGTTAGTCATGGGACTCTGTGAAACTATAAGGCTCTGGCACTGCAATGACGCAATGCAGTTGGTAGGGAAATGACATACCGTGGATATTGAGACAGCAATGCAGTTGGTAGGGAAATGACATACCGTGCATATTGAGACAGCAATGCAGTTGGTAGGGACATGACATACCGTGCATATTGAGACAGCAATGCAGTTGGTAGGGACATGACATACCGTGCATATTGAGACAGCAATGCAGTTGGTAGGGACATGACATACCGTGCATATTGAGACAGCAATGCAGTTGGTAGGGACATGACATACCGTGCATATTGAGACAGCAATGCAGTTGGTAGGGAAATGACATACCGTGGATATTGAGACAGCAATGCAGTTGGTAGGGACATGAAATACCGTGGACATTGAGACAGCAATGCAGTTGGTAGGGACATGACATACCGTGGATATTGAGACAGCAATGCAGTTGGTAGGGACATGACATACCGTGGATATTGAGACAGCAATGCAGTTGGTAGGGAAATGACATACCGTGCATATTAAGACAGCAATGCAGATGGTAGGGACATGACATACCGTGGATATTGAGACAGCAATGCAGTTGGTAGGGACATGACATACCGTGGATATTGAGACAGCAATGCAGTTGGTAGGGACATGACATACCGTGGATATTGAGACAGTGTTTATAATAAGCCAACTAGACAAGAAAAATTAGGCAGAATAGCCGTAGCCAAACAAACAATATCGAGCTGCAGTCATACCAATATGATTGACAAAGGGTCTTGAAATTAGCAGGTTGATAAAACTAAATACGACAACAAAAACTGGCATAATTAAATCAACTGAAGTAAATCTAAGCAATATAAAAGATCGGTCTTCTAGGAAAAATATGGCTGATGGAAGAAAATCGGCCCTAAGAGATCAAGCCAGTTGTCCCAAAAAGTGGCCGTACCCCTGCAAACAATAAATACTGCATTTGAGAATTTTTTGACCCATGAGGCAGAATCGTCTATTGTTGTCACCAACCTTGACACACTTTTTGTGTGATCACTACGGCAGTTGCTTTAACATTTATCAGAATGAGAAGTCATAGATTAAATTAAAAACTATTGATCTTACAAATCATCTTAAATCAATTAAAAATGTTGAAAAGTTAATTTTTACCACAATCAATATTTTAAAAAGTATCAAGTTCTGCCTATAGACAGTCACAAATAGCGGTACGTGTACTTAAATAAAGCCAGTACTACCTACTGAAAAAATTGTCATATAGTGCTTTTTCAATATTGGCATATAAATGAGATCACATAGTGTTTTTTAACTTACAAAGTTTTGAGATGGCAATGTTACTAAGGCAATTTCATTATTGACAAATGAAACAAGACATCGCACCAAAACATGATCAGCCAAAACGTGATAGGTTTCTCAGGGTCACAAAAAAATCTTGACTCATATTAATACATTTTTTGCTATTGTTGACATTCTCCGCAATGTCAATGTGAATGTCAAGGTTAATGTCACTACTGTGTTGAACCAAGCTGTTCAACACGGTTGTGACATTAAAAACATTATGCCAAAACTCCTTGGCTATGCTTCTATCAGGTTTCAATTTACTATGACAATTTGTACAATTTATGGACATTGCATGACAGCCATACCGATGTAATTTTTTTCATAGAAAATACTGATAGATCTCGAAAACTAATCCAAACCAAACTCCAGATTAGTGATGACAAGATAATTTTATGAGAAACAAAAGTGAAACTTCATTTTTATAGCTCTCAAGTTGGGTGTAAAATGTTGGGTATTTAAAGCTGTTTGACCCAAACTCGGCAAGAAATACTTGCCGAGTTTTAATTATTTTTGTTTGACTAAATTACAAGGTTTTGGATTTATCCTGTCATACCTCTCCGTGGAAGCTCATAAACTACAATTACAATGAATATTGGCAAGCAACCTGCTAGTGAAGAAGCTGTCAGGGGACTTTCCTGTTACTCTTTCATACGTTATTAATGTCCAGTCTGCATGTGAGACACATTTGCCTGAAGGGATTTATGAGCCATATTTTCATATAATTAATGTACAGGATTAAAGGGTCTTTCTTGGCAAGCTGTCAGCTTAGTTAGAATCATTGGTTTGACTTTCCAATTCTGTTGGGAATGAGTTGTACATTTGGGATGTTGCAGACCGTCACGTCAACCGTATCTCCCAAAGCGATTAGATAGTCTTTTTATGTTACGCTGTTTTGCATTTGGTCTATCTGCTTTAATACTCCTGTTGAATGTAAATGAGGCATACCGTTCTTAAATTAACCGCGATGATGTTAGCCTAGCGGTAATTCCTTTACAATGAGAAGAATGTAGTATTATCGATAGCTAAAAATCAAAGCTATCGTCTACATACCTCTGCCTCTAGTTCAACGTCACGCTGGGTCACCTTGACTATTTCTTAATATAGGTAGTCCAGTTGTTGTGCAATGCTTACATTTGTCAAGATTTCATAACCGGCACATAAAAATTTCTGTATTTGAGAGTTTTAAGCTGTCCGGATGATTAGTACACTGTTATCATGGACGCATGATTTCCAGGCCAAAATAACTCTTTCAACATTTCTGCAGCAGTTTGCTGGATAATCTTAACTATTTCCTGATGCGGATTTTCTACATACAGCAAGTTTTCGATTGCTTACATAGCAGTTTAGATTCCATTCATAAACCTTAACAGCTTTTTGAGAATTATAGTGGATTTTGCCTTGTTTGTGGTACACGAGGGTAGGTAATAACCGGCCAAGTAGGGTCTGTTTGCAGTAGATAAGAGCCTGTGTGGAAATTGTTACTATAATAAGAGCCGCATTTGTCCATCTGTCTGAAGTTACTGTTGCCCATTGAAAAAAGATTGCATCCTACAGGATTTGAACCCGCAACAATGGGCTCCATCACCTGGCATGCTACCTCACATACCGATCATTCACCTTCCGCAGTATTAGAATAGTTGTGCGTATAGTGATTCTATGTGCTTTATAGACACTGCTGACATTTACTCACTGCACACTGGACTGTCAAGGTATGAGCGCATCATAAAGACCTTGACCGGAGATCTTTATAAATTATTTTGTTTGTAGGCTGCAACAACCAATCGCATGCTTTGCACCGACTGCAATCAGTGTACAATAAAAATGGTTTATTTGATTCTCTGTTGTCTGGTCGTCGATAGAGTAATTACAACATTGGCCACACTGTTGAAAGTGGTCAATAGAAGATAACTTCACATTTCTGTATACCTAAGAAGTACAGTCGACCGCCACTTCTTCGGAGTTAACTTTACCAGACTTTCCGTTTTTCTAATAATGGTCGGGGTCCTGAGGATTATCAGATGCGGTCATGTCAGTCCAAAGAATGACAACTTCTTTTACCAATAGGTAGATCTCGCGACAGCAATGCATGCGCCTGAGTGTTGTACCACAATTTTCATTTGTCATTATCACTGTTATTAATATTATACTGTACCCTATAGTAGGTATAACCACATTTTACTCCCCCATGTGTGCTCTAAATAATGTAAAGGAAACTGGTGGTTCCCTTTACTCTCCACAAAGCAATCAAACAAAAACACTGAGTGTTAAGTGCCAATGATATATATATTTAATAAACTAATACAATATAATAATATTATAATAATATATTATTATATTATTATAATATAATAATATATTATATGAATTGCAATTGTATATACCCATATACAACTGCTGCAATTGTATATATCCAAATACAACTGCTGCAATTGTATATATCCATATACAATTGCAGCAGGCTACCAGGTATATTGTTATGATTATAATTAACATGTATCAACAAATAAGATTCGAATTTGTGCAAATGTAAAGGAAACTGCTGGTTTCCTTTATTCTCCACACAAATAAATACACCGAGTGTATCAGCATTGAAAGTATTTATTTGCACAGTATATTTACAAATACATGAAGGTAAATGTAAGAACAAGTAACAACATGCAGAGAGATCACCGCTATCTCTGCTCACGTCTTCTCTCTGGGCTCCTTATACATATAGCCAGTTGGTGTGATAGACTTCGCCCTATTTTTGGGCTCGGTTTTTAGGCTCTTCTCAGTCTTTTGTAATGTACTGGCTCATCGATCGAGACTCCTGCTGCGCTGAGACTCAGTCCGGTCGTGTAGTCGATCGTAAGGCCGACTCGGCAGCCTGCCCTGATCTCGGTTCTCCACCGTTGTAATATGCATATTGCATCATCTTGTAGCCTAAGAGTATGTGTAAGAGACAATATAGACTGTTCAAATTTCTGTACAGGACTCAATTTTCAATGTCGTGACTTTTTCAATATCCGGACATAGGCTAGTCCAGTCTCTGTAGATCCGAACAAATGAAGGTGGTCCATACATAAACTTTAACCAATATTTGTAACTTTACCAATAATTGACCAATAACCAATTTTAACCAGATATTGCTCAATATAATGTTACTTAGATTTTTTTAATAGATGAAAATCACATATATTTCTTATGTGTACTCTAGTGCACACTCTACTCTGTGTACTTTAGTGTACACTCTACCCTGTGGACTCTAGTGCACTTTATTGTACACTCTACTCTGCGTACTCTAATGGAATCTAGCGTACACTCTACTCTGTGTACTCTAGTGTACACATAAGAAATCTAAAAGCTTTCATAGTTCGTCTTGCATAGTTCTACATGTATTTGTGTTTGTTATGCAATGCATATATTAGTACTGTTTTCATTCATTGGTAACCATTTATAGTACAGATAATCCTCACTTATTCTGGTTTATAGAGATTGGTCCATGTCCGAACATAGAAAAAATTCAGACATTAAAAATTGAGTTATGTACTGTACATTAAACAGTCTGTTTTGTCTTGCACATATACTCCTAGGCTACAATATGGTACGATATGCATACACAGTATATATGAGAGAGCAAAATATGGTTACACCTGCCATAGGGTACAGTATAATATTATTATTAGTAATAATAACAGATGATAGTTAAAGTACAACACTTTCACGGGACATTCACAAGTACACGTCATTTGTCCCGAGAGCCTCTTATTAGTCAAAGTTGTCATTCTTCAGACATATACGGCCACATCGAAACTGGATGTTGTCGAGATAATTGAAAGTTTGGGGGAAATTAGGTTCAAGAAGCAAAGGGGGAGGTATGGCTGTAGTAAAAGTTGTTATTTATACCATCCACTGAAGTTTTCCAGAATGAATTACCTTCGTAAGTAAAGGTTCCACTGCACCTGCAATAGAGTACAGTATAATATTAGTTGTAATAATAATAAAAAATCATAATTACAGTACAACACTTTAGAAACTCACTCGCACGTGTTACTTGTGTCATCGTCTGTCTCGACAGTCACCTATTGGTCAAACTTGCTATTCCTCGGACAAACACGGCCGCATCAACCAATCATCGAGACCCAGAGTTGTCCGGAAAATTGAAAGTATGAAGAAGGGAAGTTTGAAGAAGCAGGGGTCGACTGTACTTGAGAACTAAAAGTCATTCAGAAAATGGTCACATGACCATTTAGCTAATATTGGTGTATGACTCGTGAGAAGAGATTATTCTTTGTACTATCATATGATTTCCTTGTACAAAGGTACACCAAATAATTTTACATCTGAACGAGTTTATACTAAATCATAATTGTGCAAAATGATCCTATGAACTTGCATGGGTGAACCGAAAGTTAGACCGAGTGTATCTGCATCAGTTTGAACTGATAGACATGATCATAGACCTATTAACTATACTTAATAGTTAATAGTTAGTATAGTTAGTATAGCTAATAGGTCTATGGACAAGATAGAGAAACAGCCAAGAACAGGCTTTTCACTAGTTAGCAATAACTAGTTCTTTTGCATGTATTCTGCTTTGATATGATTTGATTAGGGAAAGGCAGCAAATTAAATCATATGGCGATCTGTTCTGCAAATTTTTCAAACCAAATCACTTCATTACAAAAAATACATCTTTAAATGGCCTAGTATTAATCCTGGTAGGAATTTTTATGCTATCAAGTACATGTGTTCTTGAAAGCAATGAGAAATGTGTAATACGTCATAAACAGTAGCGGATTAAGTTTTAACATCGGATGGTTTCGTAATTATCAACATAATGAATCACCCCTGTCATTATCTGGTTGTTCATGTAGATTTATACTGCAGGTGTAGATTTATACTGCAGGTGTATGTTTATACTGCAGGTGTAGATTTACACAGTAGGTGTAGATTTATAGTCTAGAGTCTAGATGTAAATTTATACAGTAGGTGTAGATTTATACTCAATGTGTAGATTTATACTGCAGGTGTAGATTTATACAGTAGGTGTAGGTATATACTTTAGATGTATGTTTATACTGCAGGTGTAGATTTATATAGTAGGTGTAAATTTATAGTTTAGATGTATGTTTATACTGCCGGTGTTGATTTATACAGTAAGTGTAGATTTATACTTTAGATGTATGTTTATACTGCAGGTGTTGATTTATATCTACTGTAGATTTGTAAATAGCAAATAAACAAGGCTAAGACATCAGTGAGAGATGACCTTTAAAAAGTTCATGCTACAAAGTGTTGATTATTGATTATTGAGTATGACGTCTGCTTAGTATAGAGGCAGTGTGTGTTTTGTAAGATCATTGTTGCCCAAACAATGTCTCTGTCTGTAATCTTGGTTAGACATATCTGGGTCCAGTGGCATGACAACCTCAACAATTGTGGATATGCCAAGGTGCAGAGCAAGTTAAGGTTGGATGTTATTCTTGCCACCACCGGCGGACCTTTTTGGGGAATGAACACCGACCTGCTTTTTGCAGGTCAAGCATTCTAGACTTCTAGGTCTCGGCTGACCACTAAGTCTTGTGTCAAATGTCACATGTCAGATGCCGAAGTGTATTGGTGATATACTGTCATGTGTAGTTTTAAGTCTATTGTATCAATTTATGGAGAAATCTAAATAAAAAATGTAATAGAAGTGAAGTGATAGCATCAGAGCCGGAGCTGAAGAAGTTTTGTTATTTCTGCTTTTTCAAGTTTTGAGTAACATGCTTGCTTGGGTTATCTCGCTCCGCTGAGCTCTATATAAAATCAAGTACCATGTCGCTGTGCAGGCAAGCATGACTCCGCTCTGAAGTTGCTAAGAGTGACACCCTTATTTTGCTTTGAACAATTTTAAAATAGTTATGTTCAAACAAATATCTTATGGCACAGCACTATTCTAGGTAAGATCGCAATGCCAAAAATTTTGTTCACAATGGCAATGACAATACTTTATGGAGAAGAATTTAAATAAACACAGTTAAACAATGCTATTTATTTGCAGCAGTTAAACATCCACATGTAAGATAGCAATGGTGAAATAATTGTTTGCTTTAAAAATGGTGCATCTTGCCAAACACAGCACGTCCTCTCTTACCAAACCCAGTTGCTCTCAATTGAGATCATTTTATGGATATAATATATTTGCTTGATTTTATTATCTACAATTGTTTTATTATGCCTACTAGTACTCTGGCAGTCTGGTAGGCTGAGAGATCATCATTTGTAATTGCTATAAGCATAATTAATTCATGGTGCAACAAGGTGGTTCAGTGGTTGAGCATTTCTTAACATTGTATCTGGCATATCTGGGTTCGATTGCTGTGGGAGGCACTTTGTTTTCTAACTTTATTAGGACAAACAGACTGACATGGTTTTTATTACAGTAAAGACTAGAACTTCTGAAGTCTAGTATTCCGTAAGAGATGGCTAGGTGTAATAACTATACATACAATTATTCTGCAATGCTAACAAGTGGTGGAGCTGTGCAGGTGTTAAAGTGTCGGTCTATCAATTTGGATGTTATGGCGCTAAATTCTATATGAAGCAATCTTTTATCTAACCGCCAACTTTGGCTTTGGACAGACAGACAGACATGGCTTCTTATTATAGTAAAAGCCAGTACCCTGGCAGTTTAGTGTGCCGTAAGAGATTGTGCAGTGTGCAGGAGTTCTGCACATCGTAAGAGATCACTAGACATAATAAATATCAACACAATTATTATGAAATGTAGCAAGGTGGTAGAGTGGTGCAAATGCTAGAGGCCTGGTTGTTAAACTGGGTGTGTGAGTTCGAATCGCATATGATGCAGTTTCTTTCTCATCTTCCAACAGTAGCTTCAGACAAACGGACGAACAGGTTCTTATTATAGTAAAGATTTATTTTGGTTATTATTTCTCTGTCACATTTGGTTTGAAAATGGTAAATATTGTGATTTTTTAAATACCAACACTGTGACAGTCTAGCGTGCTGTGAGAGATCGTCAGGTATGCTTATAACACGCAGAGAATAACTATGTGCATAGTTGGTCTAAAAGGCCGGAAGCCGGTTGATTGGTGCCAGGGTAGAGTGTTGATCTCCTTTCATAACCTTTAACCGTGGCCACAGAGCGACGGAATGACGCAGCTGTTATCATAGTATAGATTAAATCATGAATTATAAAGATTTATGTATGTGAACAGAAGTTAGAAGTTTATTAACCATAGACTAGTAACTATATAGTTTTAGAACATAAATCTGTCAGTTCTTGATCATTTCTGTTAGACTATTTTACTTTGTGCAAAATTTAGCTTCCAGCTTGGCAAAAACGCTTCAGCTTTAATCGGCAACCTGCATACCAGTAATAGCAAAAGGTTTTTTGGTTATCATAAGCCATTATACAAAGTAGCTGCATTTTGTAATGCAAAAGGTTGTCAGTATATATCAAAATAATGGCTGTTGCGAAAATTATTAATATTAATTATTAATTTATTATTAGTTATCTTGAAAATCAACCATTCGATAAAACTTCTCCTAGAATTTTAAATGCATAGATCATAATTGGAGCTGGTTATCATGCTATTTGAAAACTCAGCATTACTATTCTAAGACTAAGCACTACTCAATGGTGCACAGCTCCCTGAACTACATTACACATTTTCTCTATAAACCTCCAAAGATGAACACATTGCACAAAATTTTATTAAAAGGATCAGTATTTTTCTATCAGTTGTAATTGTTTTTGATGTTTAAAGTGATGCCGTGGCCAGGATGTTTCTAGATCAAAATTGACAAAACTTGATCATGGTTAAAACAATAAAAAAATACATCTCCAAATTATGTCAGTGTTATGTTTCTGCACAGAAGCAATTAAATAGAGTATTAAATTAGAGAAATGGTTTATTGCACACTCCAGAGACAACTGATTTGATAACAGAAAACCCAAGTATTTATATGTTAGGTCATAGAAAAGCTTTGTAAAAAGCTACAAGCATTATTAATAGCTATAATGAGACAGTACTATATAATATTAGCTTGTATAAAGCTTTAGCTAAAAAGCATAATGTTTGTTGGCAAAGTACCAATAATACTTGGCACTTGCATGACACCTCCTCACTAAGCTAAAGGTTCTTTCTGGTTCTCTTAGACCTTCGGGGTTTGTCTCTGCTATACTCATCTCCATCAGGTAGACGAGGGTTGCGTGGTCTTCTTCTAGACGGCGGTTGCTCTGTTACAGTTGTAGGGGCTGGTAGTTGCAGTTTTGTCTCCTCTGTTATATCAGGTTTATCTCCAGGGTCTTGATCTTCTTCTGTTGAGTATCTTGGTCTGAGTTGTTCAACATGTCTTCTCCAAGTAGGTCCCTTTGGTACCACTTTGACATTGAGACTACGAGTTCCATATCTCTTAGTAACAATGGCTGGAACCCATCTAGGTTTTCTGTTGCGTCTAGGTCCATGATACAAGGCATAGCATGGTGCTCCAAGATTGTAGCTGTGTATCTTGCTAACTGTCTTTTCTGCCGATCGGTTGACTTCTCTGGATTGATGAAACTGTGCTATGTGTGCGGGTGATGGCAATAGGGTGTCAATCTTGCATCTCATCTGTCTTCCATTCAGCAGCTGACTGGGAGAGTATCCTGTAGGAAGTGGTGTCCTTCTATAGTGCATCAGGAACTGTTGTAGTGCAGATTTAGGTGAGAGTGACGATTTCTTCATGGCTTGTTTGAAGGATTGTACTAGTCTTTCAGCTGCGCCATTTGTAGCTGGATGGTAGGGTGCTCCAGTGAGGTGAACAATGCTTCTCTCTTGACACCACTGCTGAAACTCTCCTGAGGTGAAGCTGGTAGCATTGTCAGTGACTATGGTGTGAGGGTATCCAAAGTGTGCGAATATCTCCTCTAAGATGTCTGTGGTAGCTCTGGTAGAAGTAGATGACGTCCTGTGTATGCATGGATACTTTGAGTAGGCATCTATCATCACTAGCCATTGGCTGCCCATGAAGTTCACTGCATGATCTAAGTGAAGACGACTCCATGGCTTCTCAGGTAGCATCCAAGGATGTATAGGATACTTCTGTGGAAGCTTCTGGTGTTCAGCACAGGCAGTGCACTGTCGGCTTGTCTCCTCTATATCAGAGTCAATGCGAGGCCAATAGACAGCAGTTCGAGCTAGCTTCTTCATTCTTTCCATTCCAAAGTGTCCAAGGTGAAGGATCTTTAATACTTCCTGTTGTAACTTGACAGGAATGACTACTCTGTTGCCATATAGAAGACAACCTTCAGTGATAGAAAGTGAATCTGAGATCTTGTGGAAGAGTGACAGCTGAGTCTCCTTCATCTCTTTGTTACCAGGCCATCCTTCTGCTGTGTAGCGCATTACTGTGGCTAGTGTTGGGTCTTTCTTTGTCTCCTTTGCTAGAACATTGTAGTCTGTAGAGTTGAGCTGTTGTCCAATAGTGTGAATAGTGCATACTGTATCAACATCATCCTCATCTTCTCTTGCATCAAACTCTTTATCAGGTCCAACTGGCAGTCTTGAGAGGACATCTGCATTTTGATGATGCTGGGTAGATCTGTATTCTATGGTGTAGTCATACTGATTTAGTACCAGTGCCCATCTTGCTAGTCTGTTGGCTGCTAGAGCTGGAACTCCTTTGGTAGGTCCTAGAAGTGTGAGAAGAGGTCTGTGGTCAGTTACCAAGATAAACCGTCGACCATACAGGTACTGGTGATACTTCTTTAGAGCAATTATGATTGAGAGAGCTTCTTTTTGTATTTGTCCATATTTCCTCTGTGTGCTGGTCAGTGTTTTTGAAACATTGGCTATTGGTCTCTCACTTCCATCAGGATAACGATGAAATAGTACAGCTCCCAGTCCAGTTTCTGAAGCATCACATGAGATTCCAATGTCAAGATCTGGGTTGAAGTGTGCTAAGACACTATCAGTTGATAGCATATCTTTCAGTTTGTTGAAGCTCTTTTCTTGTTCAGTGCCCCACTTCCAGGTCTCTCCTTTGCATGTCAGTTTGTGCAATGGTCCTGTGAGTTGTGACAGATTGGGTATGAACTTGCTGTAGAATTGTGTAGCTCCTAAGAAAGATCTTAGCTGAGTTAAGTCTGTTGGGACTGGCATCTGTTGTACTGCATCTGCCTTCTTTCCTTTAGTGATTCCCTTTGAAGTGAGTTTGTGTTCCAGATACTCTACTGTAGGTTGAGCAAAACAGCACTTGTCTTTTCTACATCTGAGCCCTCTTTCTTCTAATCTTTGAAGAAGTCGACGTAAGTTTTGTAGATGGCTCTCTGCATTGGCTCCACTCACTAGTATATCATCTAGGTATACTGCTACTCCTGGGAGGTCTTGTGTCAGTTGCTCCATGATTTCTTGAAAATACCCTGGTGCTGAGCTTATGCCAAAGGGCAACCTCTTCTGTAGTAGTACTCCTCGGTGTGTTGATAGTGCTAGTCGTCGTTGACTTTCTGGTGCCAACAATATTTGATTGTAGGCATCTGCTAAATCAATCTTTGTGTAGCAATAGCCTCCACCTAGTTTTCTGATTAGATCTTCTGGTAGTGGGATAGGTTTCCTATGTGTTTCTAGCTGATTATTAATAGTCTTGGAGTAGTCTCCACATACTCTGATCTTCCCTGCAGCTTGACCTGTTGTAGATTTGCGTACAGGTACAACTGGTGTTCCATACTGGTTGAATTGAGTTGGTTCCCATATGCCTTTAGCTACACCTGCTTCGTATGCTTGGTTGAACTCTTCTGTCAAGGCAATAGGAACTGGTCTGGGTCGGCAGAAGACTGGCTTTGTTGAAGGTTTGAAGTTTATCTCTAGTTCAAAGTTCTTGAGACATCCTAGCTCGTCTTTGAATATTTCTGGAAATTCTTTGCACATCTCCTTACACTTGATTTGTAACCTCCCATCTGGCTGGTTCTCTGTGATTGTTGATACAAGGTTCTGTTGTAGCTTGTCATCAATAGAGATGCCTAGTTGCTGTATAGCAGTTCTTCCTAGTAGGTTGAGATCTTGTACAGCACTAATCACAAATGGTAGTCTGACTTCTTTCTGTGCATCCAATTGGGCAGTTAGCTCACATCTGCCAAGCGTCTCTATGAGATGTCCTGAGGCTGATTTGTAGTTAACTGTAGTAGGTTTTAGGTTTGGCTTTCCTAGCTTCTCCCATATTGATTTACAGATGAAGTTGTCACATGCTCCAGTGTCCAGTTCAAGTGTGAAGTTGTCTCCCTCCAGTTTGATGTTTTCAGCAAGTTTCACCATCTTGGTTGATGTGCATTCTATCATCTTTACTGGTTTTTCTGCTGCAGATGATTTCTTTTTCTTGCATGCTCTTTCTATGTGACCTTGTTTAGAACAAAAGTTGCAGGTGGCTGCTTTGAATCTGCAGTCATCCGCTGTATGGTTAGTTCGGTCACATCTGTAGCATAGCTTTCCTTCCTTCTGCTTGTCAGGTGTAGAGTTGTTTTTCTGGATTGGTTTGTATCTTGATTTCTGTTGAGCAACCTTGTTGACTTTAGACGAGTTTCCATAAACTGTCTCTTTAGCAACTTTAGCTGCTTCTTCTGTTTCCTGTGCTACCTGTATAGCTTTGTTGAAGTTGAGTTCATTGTCCTTGACCTTGAAGAGAGATTTGAGAACTGCTTCATTGTTTACAGAGCAGATAAATCTTGTTCTGAGAGCCTCATCTAATGGATCTGTAATGTCTATGAAGGCACATGTAGTTGCATCTTGACGAATTCTGGCAGCTAACTCTTGAATAGTTTCTCCAGGTTTCCTCTGCATGTCACTCCAATACTTGTAACGCTCTCTAACAATGAAGCGCTTAGGGTCATACTGGTCTTTGAGAAATTCCAGTATTTCATCCATGTCGAGGTCGTTGATCTGCTTGGGTGTTGAAAGCTGAGCTGCCATATTACTAAGCTGCTTGTAGAGTGTAGGCTGTTGGTTGGTGAGAAAAGTGCCAGCAATCTTGTCTTGATGAATAGAATTTGCTGCAATGAATGTGTTGAATCTGTCTATGTAATCTGTTAGTAGCTCTGCTGTTGGGTCAAAACCTGGGAAGGCTGGAACAGCGGTTGCAGCTGTTTCTTGTTTCCGTTGTAGGTTTTGTAGTAGTAGCTCCATCAGTTTCTTATTCTCCTCCATTCTTTCATCTTGCTGACGTCTGTATTCCTCTTGTTGCTGCCTGAACTCCTCATGCTGCTGTTGTCTATGCTCTTCTTGCTGCTTTCTCTGCTCCTCTTGCTGCTGTCTCTGGTCCTCCTGCTGC
Organism: Watersipora subatra; assembly: GCF_963576615.1. NCBI lineage: Eukaryota > Metazoa > Bryozoa > Gymnolaemata > Cheilostomatida > Watersiporidae > Watersipora > Watersipora subatra. The sequence continues at coordinate 20,135,458 of NC_088710.1, forward strand.
TTTTGCATTAGCTTGATCAGGTCTGCTACTTCTGCCATTGTAGTGGTGCAATTTTGAACAGTTACTCTTGTAATAAACTAGAACTCTTTGTATCGATTTTATCAATGATAAAATCTGAACAAAACTCTTTGTAACTGTTCAAAAGAGAAATCCTTGTCGCCAATTAGCTTCTGTTATGTTTCTGCACAGAAGCAATTAAATAGAGTATTAAATTAGAGAAATGGTTTATTGCACACTCCAGAGACAACTGATTTGATAACAGAAAACCCAAGTATTTATATGTTAGGTCATAGAAAAGCTTTGTAAAAAGCTACAAGCATTATTAATAGCTATAATGAGACAGTACTATATAATATTAGCTTGTATAAAGCTTTAGCTAAAAAGCATAATGTTTGTTGGCAAAGTACCAATAATACTTGGCACTTGCATGACAGTCAGTAGTCGTGTTTCCTGTTGTTTTCCTATCGATATGACTTTGGCTATTACATTCAAGTTGCGTATCTATTGGCATATATACAGTAGACACACTTACGTATAACGTATACTTCTTACAACGTAAATTCCAGGTAACATAAAAAATTCATGCAAAGTTTTGGCTTCGTACTACGTAAAAAATTTCATATACTGTAAAGCACCAAGTTGAGGCAAATTCTCAAGATCAATTTATATGATAAAATATCTCGCTGCACTTGTAAAGAAAAAAGAAAAGAAAAAAGCGATGTAGGTATAGCATTTTGTTTATTATACATACAAATTCCACGACATTTTAGTTCGTGTCGACAAGACAGAGAATAGGTAGCTACGCAAGTGCTCAAAAATACTCAAAGATTATCAATTGGACTACCAGTCTGAATGTCACGGGTTGGAGTATTGTCAAAAGTTATCTTTTATTCCAACCTTGACCCTTAAATACAGATAGACGACAAACAGGTAAACACCGTTCTTTTTACAATTAAAATATTTGTTTTTGCCTTATTGTAGACGTATAAAAGATTTATTATTAGTTTTATATCGCAGAATAGACTTTGCTGTCTAGATGAAATGAACAAACCGTTGTAAATAGATGCCGAAGATGTGCCTTTGCCATAAATTTATTGTAAAATCACTGCAATCATAGTCTATAAAACCAGGAAAATTGATCAGAAAAAGGAGAAAAGTTGTTGATGCAAACCAATAATACTGCAGTTGCGGTACAGCCTACAAATTAAAAATTAAGTATAGCTTTTTTTGTAAGGCCAAACTGATGAGTTTGAATGATCTTGTAACAGATTAGGCAATTTACATGTGTGTTACTATTCTTATAGTGGAAAATCGTTATAACTTAAATGTTGCTGGAACGGATTATTTACGTTGTCGGAGCTCCTACTGTATCTTATGTTGTATTTGCTTTTGATTGCTAAAAGCAATTTTAAAATATAGCTTCAGCTACATTTTTCTAGATGTTTCCAATAATTTAAAGACAGGTTGGTTAGAAATTTGAGGATGTTTTTCTCTAAATTTTGTGTAAACATACGAGTACAAAATTGATGACGATGTTTTAAGCCATTGAACGACATAATGGTTAGAATTTGTCCCATTCCTAGAAGCCATGTAAACATATGAGTACCCAATGCTGGTGAGACCTATATTATCCCTTATAAACAATATGCGTGGCTACTAACTTCATTTTTGAAGAAGTCTGGGCACGTCTTTTTTGGCTGAGGATTTCAACTGCAAACAAGTTTTGTCAATTTTAATCTTGAACCATCCTGGCAATTAGATCACCTCAAACATCAAAACAAACATAAATGATAGAAAAATACTGCAAATGGTAAAATCTACCAAAATGTTGTGCAAGATCATCTTTAATCTACAACAAACCCTTTGATGTGGCTGAATAAGTTGCATACTTGACTTTTTTATAGCACATCCTGCAGAGTCGGTCAGTGACCTAGTTAAATTGCCTTCACAGATCAATAAATGTCATATTCACCTTGGGTTGCCTTGTTAGAAACATGCCTGGTGCCTAGATTTGCCTTGCATCAACTCATGCCACATTGAGTAGCTGATACACATGACAAGCTGTTAACTAATTAGCTAATTAGGTCACTAACTAACTAGGTCACTAACTAACTAGGTCACTAACTAGGTCAGTAACTAATTAGGTCACTAACTAGTTAACTAACTAAACCAAAGAGTTTCCTCAGTAGCTGTGCCACTTACATGTAGGTTTTCACTGATGTGAAGAGGGTACAAAAGGTAGGATTTCTTATAGGTCTTCATGAATTGAGTATTTTAGCTGCATTTTAAGTAGACGATGGCTGACGTTTAAATAAATTTCAGCAGTCATTCTTAAGTTATTTCACATTTGATGAATTACATCGCTTCATGATATTAAGTCGAGTGGGTAGGTTTAAATTTGCATGAATTATCAAGTTGAGTAGAATGAAAATTTTCATTTTTACGATTCCTTCTTTATAAATGTTTTTAGAAGTTTGATGAAGTTCATCAGTGAAGTTTGATAAAGTCTTCATGTGGCTATATACCATTCGCTATGAATAATGCCTGAGGTTTCCTGCCTATCTAATTGTCACTAGCAATCTCTCTTTAATATCCTGGACTCTTCCACATTTTCAATCTTTTTATTACCCGAAAAGCTCTTTTACATTGTCATTCCTTTCCTTATTCTTAACTTTTCTGCTTCTTTGTTCTCTTCATTGCTCTGAACTCTTCCTCGTTGTCAATCTGTTTATTATTCTGGTCCCATCTGCATTTTTATTTTCTTCATTACCGGAGTTAAGCCAGGCGTTGCCCGAGATTTGTTTCATTCTCCAGCGTTGCTTGTACTGGGCATGCTTTTTGCATCAAACAAGCCGAGCTGGAACATGGAGCTCGAGCAGTCTGCTCTAACAACTCTTCCATCACGCAAGAAGTATTTAAAGACACGGAACACCAATCTTATTATAGTAAAGATTGCAGTCATAATTGATTGCAATCTTGTTTTAATTATACTTATAAAACTCTGATTGTCTTGTAATCTCACTTGAAATCATTGCAAATAAAAAATAATATAAGCAGTGATTAAAATGCTTCATAAAAATTTTCTTGTACAGAATTCGAATGCATAACATTTAGCTTAGAAGACAAACTCTCAATTACCTGCACTAATTGACTGCTTTCTGGTTTACTGCCGGACTAGCATTAAGCCCGCCGATACTCGTGATGGGTGTCTTAAAAAGGCTGGTTCTGGAGAACCAGATAAAGTGTTGAGATCAAATATTTTAGTAACCAGGTGGAAGTCAAAGAGTATGCGCATGGGAAACTGGAATAAAATCGACCAACAATATGTGGAAACGCAGTGTTTCATACAGACAGACACAATGACAAAGAGGTGTTTAATAATTATTATAGATGTTGATCTCGTTTGCGCTGTTTTTATTTTTTTGATTTTCTCAGTATTTGTATTGTAAATCTGTGGTAGGTTGGCCTTGTCTCCTTGTCAAGCATTGAAGGATTTTTCCATCTAGGTCATTTAGCGCAGTTCCACTAAATTATTTGTATCAACCCAGTCTTGAGTTAGCTTCTCAGTTGTTTCTGTTGTATTTGTGTCCCAGTTCAGATTTAACGAACTTTTCAGCCGGTTGATGTTCAAATTTTTTAGTCTGATTTTTATTCTTTTTCAATTGCTTGCACTACCTTAAACCTGATAAAATGGCCACTTTTTTATCTAAGTTGAGCCACTGCTCATACACCAGCATACGCATGTACCAAGTGTACCGAGTGTTCCAAAAAATTCTCTTTTCACAGGCTGTTCTCAGCTGCACTCATAAATCTGGTGCACTCACTAAATTATCCTTATATCATAATAATTTATTTTTTAAGTATTACTGAACTGCCATATTATTTTTTCTACACAGCCTGATTTTGTTGGTATTGCTTTATAATTATGTTAAATTTATTAATTTATATTAATAAATTTAAGATCAAACCAAAATCTTTAAAACTTGTAGAGACAAGATTGTTTCAGTACTGAAATTGAATTTTTAATCCGGTATAGGTGTAGGGGGCAGGTTTTCAAGTAGCAAAACATACATTGGTGTCAGCTCTATTATTACCCAAACTGATTTCATACTCACGAGTCTTCTATCTTCTCCTGTTAGAAACTGACAGCGTCTTTTAAACTTTGTCGTCATAGCAATTCTAACTGAATGCATCTTTCTTTCTGCTACAAATTGATCTCTATAACATAAACGAAATTTCACCTCCTTTGAAGAGATAACTTTTTTTAGCTGGCATATTTCTTTGACAGTTGCAATATTTGTCTTTTAGAGTAATAGCTGCTTATTGCATATCATTAAAAGTGACATGTAGAGGACAACTCCAAATCTAAGAGTTGGCATAATTCACACCTGTTGGATATCATGTAGCCCAGCACTTTCTTCTTCATTTTTATTATTGAGCCCCAAGCAACTGATGAGGGCAATCTCTCAGCCCTTGCTTTACATGAAACATAAAAGGCCCAGAATATGATGAAAAACATACAAATTCGGGATACATGAAAACGATCAGTTATATAAAGCGCATTCTACATATAGTTAGTAAGCAATAAAAAATGTGCCAAATGATACTTTAGAACAAAATCTGTTATCGATTTATAATTTGAGATCATTTCTGGTCAAGAAATGCAATACAGTATATATACAAAATGCCATGATTTTCCATTATTTGGATGCGCTGAGAGATTAGGACTAGTTATGAAACAAAACTTTCACTCAGATTTTTTTGTGACAACAAATACACTTTTTTTGTTTTCACAATTGATATTTGCACCCTACCGAACAACAACATTGATATAGCATCAATCAATAATAGATTATCTTTATGCCTCCCTTTTTCCAACTTTCTATTAGTAAGTTTACCAACAATTAGCAGTGGTGCTGGTTAATCCTATCCATAACAGGTTATTGACTGTTAATAAAAACATTGATGCAGTACTGCATCTACACAGGCACGGTGAGAAATCATCATGTGTAATAACTATGTGCCCAAGTATCCTTCATTGTGACAAGGCAGTTAAGTGGTGCAGGGGTAGTGTGCTAGGCTTAAAATACCAGCATCTGAGTTTAACCTTGTGTGGGGTAATCTTTTTTCCTAAATTTCTTAGCACAGCTTTAGACAGACGGACGAACAGACGGACAGAAATAAAAGCTCTAATTATAGTAAAAATTTGAACAGACCGCTAGCAACTAGCTACTGCCGCCAGTTCATCAGAATGCCAACACCTATCATTGCTGCTTCAAATGTAAAAAATTGTTTACATATAAAAGCCACATATTAACATTGAATGTAAAAAAGTCTTTTACATTTAAAGGTCCCATGTTAAAATTTAATGTACATCTTTTTTGCATTTACAAAGGGAAGCTTTAAATGTAAACAATTTTTACATTTAAAAGTCATATCAAATGTTTTAGTCCCATGCATACAAGTACAAGTATATAAATGCATTAACATACTTAACACTTTACTCTCTAAAAGCTACAATTGATTTTTAAAATTGTAGAGGAAATTTTTTCAATTAGTCGCCAGTGAGGAGCGAAAGCACAGCAGGTGGCTATTTATTTGCAGCAGCAGTATGATAGAAATATTATTAGCAAAAATAATAAAAGTAAAACTTTTAACTTTTATAAAATTTAGAACTATTTTTATATGTTTTAGTGACGAGAGTTTTGGACAGCACCTGTGACCGACCACCTTTTTTATATGTTTCAGTGACGAGAGTTGTGGACAGCACCTGTGACCGACCACCTTTTTTATATGTTTCAGTGATGAGAGTTTTGGACAGCACCTGTGACCGACCTCCGCAGCGCCAACTCATATCTCGAGGAGAATACCTCTACTATGTGCCGACTAGCAGCACGATTCGAATCGCTGTAGATCTTTTTAATGACAGCGATTGCCTCAATGGAACTTTACGGTACACATTTTAAAACCTTCTTAGGATACTTTCATATGCCATACTTTTTTTTGCCGAGAACTAGTGTAGATCCTAACATAAACTAGTTATTGGAGCTAAGATGGCTGGTGTGACACTACCTCTTTAAAGGAACTGCCGAAATCACAATTATAGCAGTACCTGTGCTAGATATGGCATCTTTGTTTTTATCTCTTCGCACAAGCCACCTGTTTAGAGCTGTTATTTTATAACCTAAAACATTATCCTATGAAAATTGCATCTTTGTTGTCCAGTGTGCCATGAGAGATCATCAGATGTGCTGATAAAGCATGGGGTATAAATATGTGCACAATAATTCAGAGCTGCTAAAATACAGGCAGTTGATGCGTGGGTTAAAGAGTTTGGCTATGAAGCTTAATATCATGAGTTTCAATCCCGTACAGTGCAATTCTTTTTCCCAGCCTTTAGCCGTGGTTTGAGACAAACAAAAAATTGTTAAATATGCATTTTTATAAATAAAAAAGCATATGGTACGCAACTAAAAAAGGCAAATATAGTTCATACCGTCAGCATTGCTGAAAATCATCGAGTAAAGTCATCAACCTTTCAACAGCTACTCTGGTGATGCCAGCTTCTCTTGAACCCTCTATTATGTCATGGCATTGCTGCCGACGTCATTGTAAAAGCTTAATTAATACTGTAAAAAGTGACTGGTATTCTTCTTTGCACATCCGGTTTCTCACTTTTGCTTGTGCCAATAGTTTCTCAAAATAATGAGCAAGGCTTTATTGCAGCTTGTCTGATAACTTGGAAGAATTGCTGACTTGGGAAATAGAAAAGATGGCGAGCGACAGCGCGGTGTTCATCTTAAAGTTCGGACAGCCGACCTCCCGGATAGCTGTCTTGTGCCTCTGTAAACATTCGAGTAGCCTTGAAGAGCTCGAACATAAATATGTGGAGCCGTACTTTTACACTGTCATTGGCTGTGAGTACACATAAAAGTTCATTTCTGAAAAATTTGTGGTTTTATTTAAATTCTGTTTGCTATGTTATCATGTTGTTATTAATTATATTATTAGACATTTTTAAAGAGTACAATAGTAATATAAGTAATTAACTTAATATAAAGCTAACAAATCTATAATATCAGTATTAATTGACTATATATAATAATATAACCAATGACTGTACTGTAACAGTAATAATATAAATAATATGTCAAATTCATCGAAAATTTCCTTCATTCAGTGGGACTTCAGCATAGCCTCTGTTCTTATTGGTTGTAGCCTTTCTTTTTGTAATTGAATATATTCTACTTATGCAATAACTGGTAGGCACCAGTTACATGCCTCTACTGGAGTAGCTGCTTTTTGCTTTTAGTAATTAACATTTTCAGTCTCAAAACTCTCTCCTTGATAGCTAAAGGCCAATTAGCCTGTGAAACTTATAGCAGGGCATGTTAAACTAAGTCTATATTTATGCTGAAATTGTTGTTCGGTTTTTTCCAACCATACTTAATGCAGTATGTAACACTACATGTGTCATTTATCCAAGTTAGACAATGGATTGAGATTTCTAGCATGAATATAGGGAGAAGCCATGGTGCAGTTGTTGGCGCGCCAGCTTATGAATGGCAAGTTAGTGGTTCGAGGCAAACAAGGACCATTGGTGGTGTTAGGAAGAGTGACAGGAGAGCCAATAGCATTTGCTCCTGCTCTACATTAGTTCAATATTTGCAAACGCCACTCAAAAAGTATGAACATTCCTACATAAAAGTTTTACTGGGCTACCACTTCTTGGATCATCAGTAATGTCTTCCATTACTGATGGAATTAACTTCTTTTTGCCTGTTCTTGAATTCATCAGCCACTCATAGCTGCTTGTTTGTGACATACATACTGTTCTTTCATTCTACTGTGTGCATGACACTTGTTTTTACACTTTCAGCTGTCGAAAATCTTATAACAGCACTTTGCTCTATGCTTGAACATGTTTTCAGCTTTGCTGCCATTTTGAATATGGATAATATAAAAAAGTTGAATCACTAAAATGTTGAATTTTTGGATATGCAATGACAAATTCTATTTCTAAAAGTCTAAAAAAGATTAAATTGTTGATGAAATAGAACAAAAGTACTGACAAAAATTCCAAAAAATATTGATTGATCGCCGTAAAATTTGATGGTCTTATCTTTAGCTATAAATTCCAAAGTACAGGCTTGAAAACGATAAATTTACCTTCTTTTTTTTTATAACATTTGAAGTGTATGAAGCATTCTATCCATCTATAGACAAACCAGAAGTACCAGAGAACTTTGAGTGTATAGTAACAGACTTCAATTATATGGATTGTTCGTGGGATGAACAGAGAGCGCCTTACATTCTTTGGACCTTCTGTTACAAGCCATGGTAAGGAAGTACCAAGTACGAGTATGTGCTACCACTTATTCAATTAGAGAACAGCAGAGGCCTGGTGGTCTATAAACTTGGGTTAGGGTTTAATTCCTACTCTCTACCAACAATAGTCATACAAAGATACTGTGTACCAACAATAGTCATACAAGGATACTGTGTACCAACAATAGTCATACAAAAATACTGTGTACCGACAATAGTCATACAAAAATACTGTGTACCAACAATAGTCATACAAAAATACTGTGTATTAACAATAGTCATACGAAGATACTGTGTACTAACAATAGTCTTACAAGGATACTGTGTACCAACAATAGTCATACAAAGATACTGTGTACCAACAATAGTCATACGAAGATACTGTGTACCAACAGTAGTCATACAAGGATACTCTGTACTAACAATAGTCATACAAAGATAATGTGTACTAACAATAGTCATACAAGGATACTGTGTACTAACAATAGTCATGCAAGGGTACTGTGTACCAACAATAGTCATACAAGGATACTGCGTGCTAACAATAGTCATACAAGGGTACTGTGCACCAGCAAGAGTCATACAAGGATACTGCGCAGTAAAACTTTTCTTAGTTGAAATACCACCAACTGACTTTTTAATGATAACCTTGAGCAAATATTCTGTTTCTAGTGTTATTCAAAAACACACCTCTGTCAGTAAGTAGCATTTTACTTCTTTTCTGAAATTCAAATCAAAGCAATGTTATATTTATAGTCTGTTCTGAGCATATATCTCTTTTTTATATAAAATTACTGTTTTAGGCAAGAGGAGAGTGCTAATGCAGCAGATTTCAACCAGTGAGTACATGTGTTCATACGGATGCATATATATATAGATACATTTATACATACTAATTATTATAAGATAATCAATATTATAATTTATACATAATAATATTATAAGGTATAAATAATACATGAAGTATAGTTAAATATATACAAATAATTACCTAAAAAAATAAATATAATGTAAATTTATTGAAATGCATTTAGATATCTATTTGATATAGTTACGTTAGAGATATACTAGCCGAAGGCTCGGCATTGCACGGGTATTAAAAAACAGCTTGTAAACACTTGCAGGTAATGTAGTTGCCTGTCACTTGTCATTAGCTTGGCAATGGCTAATTTGAGTAAGCTAGTATTGCTAAACTTACTAATAAGAGCCGATGAGAGCATGCATAAAAAGATGTTGCGCCGTAACGCAGAGCGGTATGCTATTTTCACCCACAAAGCAACATACATGCATATTACCCAACGAATCCATCAATCTTGTGTAGCTCAACGGTTTAACATATTGTCTGGGGAACAAGAGTATGCAAGTTCAAATCTTCTGTGATACGGATTCTTCATTCCAAGATTTTAATAGCTATAATTGACAAGCAGACATCTGAACGAATGACAAACTTTGAGATTTATATATATAAAAGACATGAAAAGTATTTTATATATTTTTTTAGACAAGTATGGCCAAAATTTCACCTGCCTCCTTTTGTTTTACTCACAAAAGCCGCTCAGTTCAAATGTTGAGTTTTATACCACAGAGTTATCTGTATGCTGGCTGAGAATAAAATGGCTTTGATATGACATTATTCAATGTTTTTACACACAAAGAGACAAAACACTACTGTAGCATGTTTAAATCTCAAAGCCATTAAACCGATATTTGGACTGTTTGCTGGATATGCAGAGATTAGTGTTACTATTGGTATTTTCTGTTTAGTAATCTCTCGCACAACGATTTCAGTCCTTGGATTACTCCTCTGGTTATTTTTGCTCTTCTAGTCTTATTTGCATTTTTGCTTTCTTTATCATCTCTAACTTTTCTGCGTTGTCACTTTCTCTATTATCCTTATCAGTTTAGAATTTGCAATCTAAATTTATAGTAGTTTGGCCTTCAATAGTGTTGGTGTCAGCTGGCAAGATATATCGGCTACGCAACAAAGCGTAAAATATATTCTTGGCAAGAACATAGCCCGAAACTTAACTCATCTATGAGTTACTTACGGTATGATATATGGAGATATAGAATACTCCTGTAAGGCAGAAATAATCATGGTCTTTACTTTATGACATTCTAGTCTTTAGGTAGACTTAACATCACTTATTTCCTAGTTGCTTAATGCTAATTGTCATTTGATAGCTGTCAAGTTGCTCCTTGCTATTAGATGAGTCATTCTCTTCAATACTATTTTCTGACACTTCAAGCCTGATATAAAGGGTCACCTGTTACAGTCTGTCACTTGAGCCCTCCATTTTCAGTGACCTCATCTGTCAATCAAACTACTCAAGTTTTACAGTCTATAACCTGGAGGATATGGTCTACCCATTCAAATTTATCATATTCATTAACGGCAGCAACAAGTTTGGCAACGTTGAAACGACCTTCGAATATGAACCAACCCGAGGTTAGTAAAATATATTTCTTACTCAAACATGACTGTGAGCTTGTTTTTAATAATTGTTTTAAAATGTAAATCACAAGTTTAGTTAAAGAGCTTAAAAAAGTTGTATATTGACATTTAGAATAGAATTTTTAGTTTTTGATTTTTCAAATTAAAAAAATTTTATGCACATAAACCTATGATTGACGAGCAAACAGCGTGCTCTGATCAGCAATGAAATAATGCTATAATTATGTCAGAACTGCTTAAATGTGTATGCTTGTGTTGAGAACTGACCTGCAGTAATACACAAACTAAGTATAATTTATCATTGTTCAGCTATTGCTCTAATATTTACTTCCTGTTTTTGATCCATTTTACATAAATAAATACAAGGTTTTTTTAATTCCTCCTTTGTTCAAATATTGGCTCTATATACACAAGCTACTTCAAAATATTTTGAACCACCCTGGTTACTTACATAATAACCAACTTCAAATGTATTCTTTGTTATTGTTGACTATGTTTTCCTAATTAGTTACTTATTATTATTAAATATTATTACATAAATAATTATTTTTTATTATTAAATCTTTACTATAATAAGAGCCATGTCCATCCATCTGTCCAAAGCCTCGCTTAGAGATTAGAAAAAAGTGCTTCACTCAAGAATTGAACTCAGATATTTGGCTTATCATTCAGGTACACTCCCAACTGCACCACTTGACCACCTTGCTGCCTTACCGAATAATTGTGCATATAGTTATTACACATGATGATCTCTCACAGCGCACTGGAGTGGAAGATCGCTAGTAAATATAATTATTGTACACAGTACAATGTTATGCCATCACAATTCTCTGGTTAACTGCAAGCCTGTCAGACTAACTGCTCCTGACATAGTTACGAAGCCTTGAGGCTGTCTCCGTTACAGCTATGCTGTTTTATTTCAAAGAGCGGCTCTCCAAACCTTTGCTGGAGTTATCCGATCCTGTTGGTAGTAGAAATGCAAACTTGCAGTGGTACCAGCAATGTGACAATACTCCACAGTACAGTGAGAAGTGCAGCACAGTTGGTCTCCGTTTTAAGATAACTGTTTCAGTTGTAGAGTCAGCGTCAACAAGCTCCCAGGTAACTTGAGCCAATTTTATTAACTGTAGAGGATTGCCACATATATATATAATATATTACCTTTATTGTATGCAGGGTATTAGAAATAGCACGTTCAAAAAAGTTGTTACACCACTTCTGCACTATTTCTGTGCTACTACTGCACTGCTTCTGCACTATTTACGCATTACTTCTACACTGCTATTTCTGCACTACTTCTGCATTACCACTTCTGCACTACCACTTCTGCACTACTTCTGTATTGCTTCTGCACTACTTCTGCGCTGCTTCTGCATTACTTCCATACTACTTGTACGTTAATTTTACATTGCTTCTGTAAATATGTAGACGTGTTCAACTAGTTGAAAACTCTTTTGGCTCTTTTGTTGGAAAAACTTTTTGCATATTGTAAATGTTTTTAACAGGGAAAAAATTGAAGACTATTGCTGAGGCGTCATTTTAGAATAACTTCCGTTATAAATTGTTTAATTTGTTACTCGAAGTCTTCATGCTGCCAATACATGCATCTATGGAGCACTTTTAAACTATCGATAAAGGAAGTCTATTCAGCCAAATTGTTAAACCATTTGTTGGTTTCATAGAGCTATCAAACATTTTTATTGTATAGAAAGTTTGCTAGCTACAATTATTATGTTGAGTAGGCTTACCATGTCAATTTAATTTCATGATTTTAGTTTTAGTAAAAAACATTTTATTGAGTTGTCTTTCCATGTCAGTTTAATTTCATAGTGGTTTAATAACAACACACCTGTTCATGTGTGAGTACTTCTGATAGGTCAGTTTTATTTCAAATAATTATTTATTAGCAATATACATTGTTTTGAATAAGCCTACCCTGTCAATTTCATAGAGTTACTTTTGGCATGTTGATTGTAGATGGCAAGCTATAAAAAGCCACAAGAAATAGAGCAACTAGTCTTTCCTAACAGTACCAATGCTAACAACTTTCACTCAATTGACATCGCTGACTTGAGACCTTACACAACCTATAAACTACAAATGGTTCAGAGGCTCAACAGCAGCTTCAGAGACTGGAGTGAGCCAACTGATTTGATTTTTTTTACAGATTCAGCTCGTAAGTCAGCATATTCTCTTTTGTTCTCTTTTCTACTTTGTTTAACAATTTCTAATTAATTACAGTGTAACAAGTATGGCAATTAGCCAGAATAGCAGAAAATAAGTTGGAGTCGTCCGATTCTGTGCAAAACTTAGTAATGGTAGGAAGTCAGACATAGAGGCGCAGTAGCTATAAAAATTTGATATATAATACGAACAATTGCTTAATTTTGTCAAAGATTTGATAAAATATTTGCCTAGCTGTTTAAAAGCAAAACTGTTACAAATTTGCTAGGTGGTTTTGTAGCTCACAAATGTTTTTATGTCTGTTTAGAGTGCGTAGCCACAGTTATTCTTCGTTGGGTCTTGTAATAATTTGCACAGCTATAATTGTCTTTTCTAGGTTTCAGCAATTTTTAGTGCTGTTATGAGAGAGTTGGTGCAATATTAATTGGGACTGGCTTTGTGTTTTTGCTGGACTGATTTTGCGTGTTTTGCAGAAGTATTGCCTTTGCTGGAAAATTTAGTCTGTTGGTTGGCTCAGTACAAGTTGTAAGCTATACGAGCGAGTTGTCTTTAGGAGTTATGTCTTTACAATTTGCATGAAGGTATTTGAGAAAGCATTGTTGGCATTCTTAAAAATTTATCGTTGCGTAATGAGTGAAGAAACCTGTTTAGGTGGCTCAGTGCATGAATAACATATCGCTCTTTTTCTGAAAACATCTAATAGGTGACAAGTTGAGCACGCACCATGGCTATTATAACCAAATAAAATGTAAAGTCAGCCTACCAGCATGTTTTTAACACAGTGCCTGAGAGGGGTCCATATCTTAACCAGCATGGGTTCTCCGTCACTGATGAAGTCTGTCCTCTTGAGCAATATAGAATTCAGCTCTACTGGAAGGTAAGATAGCTCAACTAGTTCAGACGTAACTTATATACCTTTTTGGCTGGTATTCTTTCCTACAAACCTATCATATTTACTACTGTATACTAGTCTATTATATTTACTACTGTGTACTAGTCTATTATATTTACTACTGTATACTAGTCTATCATATTTACTACTGTATACTAGTCTATTATATTTACTACTGTATACTAGTCTATCATATTTACTACTGTATACTAGTCTATCATATTTACTACTGTATACTAGTCTATCATATTTACTACTGTATACTAGTCTATCATATTTACTACTGTATACTAGTCTATCATATTTACTACTGTATACTAGTCTATCCTATTTACTACTGTATACTAGTCTATCATATTTACTACTGTATACTAGTCTATCATACTTACTACTGTGTACTAGTCTATCATATTTACTACTGTATACTAGTCTATCATATTTACTACTATGTACTAGTCTATTATATTTACTACTGTGTACTAGTATATCATATTTACTACTGTATACTAGTCTATCATATTTACTACTGTATACTAGTCTATCATATTTACTACTGTATACTAGTCTATCATATTTACTACTGTATACTAGTCTATCATATTTACTACTGTATACTAGTCTATCATATTTACTACTGTATACTAGTCTATCATATTTACTACTGTATACTAGTCTATCCTATTTACTACTGTATACTAGTCTATCATATTTACTACTGTATACTAGTCTATCATATTTACTACTGTATACTAGTCTATCATATTTACTACTGTATACTAGTCTATCATATTTACTACTGTATACTAGTCTATCCTATTTACTACTGTATACTAGTCTATCATATTTACTACTGTATACTAGTCTATCATATTTACTACTGTATACTAGTCTATCCTATGTACACTGTATCACATCAATGCAAGAAGTCTTTTAGAGCCAATGCTCAGCCTGATTTGTGTGATATATAGATATAATTTTTTATAAATACCATTTTATATCAGGCTTTAGATGCTGGTGACGGTGCAAACGGGAATGTGACTTCATATTCTATACAAGAGCAATTACATGAGGCTGAGGCAAGACAAACCTCGAAGTGTGTCTCTCGAGATGGAGAACAAGTCTCCATTTATTCTGTCAATAAAAAAGGAAAGGGAACTCATCCATCAGTTTTCTCTGCACCAAGTACAACAAGCCTTATCAGTGAGTTCTACTACTCACCTCAGCTCAACTCTTAACTTGTAATAACTAATCTTCAATGCCAAATAGATAAACAAGATGAATACCACCAAAGTCTAATTTAGACAGAAAAACCTTGAAGAAGGCAAATTTTTTGATAAGAAAAATATATATGATAACTGGTTGCTAATAATTATACATCAATTGGAATGTGTGAAAATGTCAGTGACATGCAGTGTGGGAAAGATATCTGTGACTTACAGTGTGTGAGAGATATCTGTTGCTTACAGTGTGTGAGAGATATCTGTGACTTACAGTGTGTGAGAGATATCGGTGATTCACAGTGTGTGAGAGATATCTGTGACTTGAAGTGTGTGAGAGATATCTGTGACTTACAGTGTGTGAGAGATATCCGTGATTTACAGTGTGTGAGAGATATCAGTGACTTACAGTGTATGAGAAATATCTGTGACTTACAGAGTGTGAGAGATATCTGTGATTTACAGTGTGGGAGAGATATCTGTAATTTACAGTGTGTGAGAGATATCTGTGACTTACAGTGTGTGAGAAATATCTGTGACTTACAGTGTGTGAAAGATATCTGTGACTTACAGTGTGTGAGAGATATCCATGATTTACAGTGTGTGAGAGATATCTGTAACTTACAGAGTGTGAGAGATATCTGTGACTGACAGTGTGTGAGAGATATCTGTGACTCATTCATAGTGTGGAAAATATCTGGAGAAATATAAAAGAAATATCTGGAGCTGATATTGTGTGAAAACCTTTCAAGAATGTAATGGATCCAACCTTGCTTCTTAAAACTATACTGAATGTGATAACCCATGAAAGTTGTCTGGCAGCGGCAGCTTGTAATGTTTCATTCTTAAATAAGAATTAAGATATTTAACCTTGTAAGCTATAATTTGTGTGGTCTTAATTTTTGCTATATCCAGATTTGACTGCCATCTACCTGCGTGATAGATGCACATATCTCGAATACATAGAACATCAAGTAACATGTTTAACACAAAATAATTTTGCGTCGATTATCTGACTGCATTAGATTTTATTGTAAGACAGTTTGAATTTATGTAAAGTTTTTATCGTATTAAACTGTTGCTGAAAAAAGTTTTCTTTTGTGAAGTTATTGATTTCATAAAAACATATATATACATTTTCACTTGTCAGGTGTTCAATAAAATGCATATAATAAATATTCTAATAACCAAACTTACTACATCCATTTAAGTTAATGGAGCTACATTGAGACATTTTAATTTCATAGGTCTTATACGTTGCATGTTGATCCTATCAAGTTATTAAAGCCCGGGTTTGATGCCATAGATATACCGAGTGGCCTAGTCAGAGCGTGCAAGAGCAGACTGTATAAGAATTCTACAACAGTATACTGGAAACTTCTCTCAGACTACCTCAGCTTGTCCAACAAAGCAACAAACACTACTTACACTATATTCTGGTGTAAGCATCAAGGAGGTTTGTGTCAGGTAAATGAGTTGTTTTCTCACATTTATTTGATTTTTTTCTATTTGAACTGTTTATATTATATACAGTCAAACCTTTACCTATGATCACATAAATTTATAAACTTCACAACACATGATTTCAAATTTATGTGAATGTTTGGCTTTAAACAAGAAGTAATTTCCAGCTGATGACATTCAAAATTCTTTTTTAATTAATTTATTTTTATTATTATTATTTTTTAAGTATGTAAATGAGCGTGAAGAAATTAGGTTGTAAGAATAAACAGTTGAGCAAACTAAATGACAAAATAATAAAAGAATATCAAAAAGAGTAATTTGAACTTTACCCTTTGAACTTTAGTCTAAATTAAAATAAATTGTTCTGTTTATTTCTGCTATCTCATCTACCTCTGCACCAGTTAGCTTACACCTGGATTCACGTGTCTCTAAGGTAAAAAGAGCAGCCGTGGTCTATTGGTTTAAAATGTCTGATCTGCAGACAACAGGTCAAGGTTCAATACCTAAAAAAAGTCGCTAGTGGTGACAAGAGTTACATCCAACCATAAATTGCTCTTTTCAACTGAGCGTGTCTTTGGTAGTCGAGGTTCTCAATTTTCGAGAGATCACTCACACAAAATAACGTAATTAATCTTTTTTACTGATTATTAGTTTACTAATTCAGGTTTTAATATACAATTTAATCTTTTGAATAAACTTTTTACAAGATTTTGTTTAGTAAAATGTGGAATTACTAGAAGTACATATTAAAAGGTTATCATCTACCTTTCGGCTGTAGAACAAATTAAATGACTCACAATGTAGTCCTATAGGTATAGTTGTTCTAACATAAGATGGTTTTAACCTATGTATTATATTATATAAATTCATATATAATATATATAATATTTATGTATATATAATATATATAATACTTATGTATATATATAATATATATACCAATTTACTGTACAAGCTTCATATACATAATATATATAGCAATGTATATGCTTTATATATATATATACATGTATATGTATATATATATATATATATATATATATATATATATATATATATATATATATATATATATATATATATATATATATATATATATATATATATATATATATATATATATATATATATATATGTATATATATGTATATATATACAGTGAAACTCGGATAACTCAAACTTCAAGGGACCGAGCAAAAGTGTTCGAATTATTAAAGTGTTCAAGTTATCAGAGCACTGTCACAAGTCCATGTATTTACTTATTTATTAGTAGATACATGAACATATACAAACTATAATATAAATCAAAAGCACAAATGGCTTGTTTCAAATTAAATGCTTCTAATGTAAAGTTTAAAACGTTTTTATCAAAAAGTATAGAGATTTTTCTATCACTTGAGATTGGTTTGTTGTTTGAGGTGATGTTATTGCCAGGACGTTTTTTAGATTGACATTGGCAAAACTTGATCGTTGCTGAAATGCTCAAAGAAAAGACATCTTTTTCTTTTGAGCGTTTTACCCACGATCAATTTTGCCAATCTTTCTTGAAGTTTATGGAAAGATTACCTTACTTTACCTGGGATTCGTTAAGAGCAACACTCCGAGGCAGTTCAATTAAAAGTTTTACGAGGTTTTACGGTACATCGTATATCACTCACGCTTTTTGAATGGATACTTATTGAATGTACACACGTATTTTGTGTTTAGGTCAAACGATGAATAGTTTTTTTTAGCTAAGACAACGTATACGTTTGACTACAACAATTCTTAAGACGTTTTAAACATTCAACAATCCGACGTTAATTCAACACGGAATCAACGTCGGAAAACTATTCATCACGGGCTAGCCGGGTCACGCACTCAAGGATTTTCGCCACGCAAATACAAAACAAAAACAACATCCTGTTTTTGTTTTGTATGTGCGTGGCGAAAATCCTTGCGCCCGTGACCCGGCTAGCCCGTTCTATTCATCGTATAGCAGTATAAATCAAATTTCACCAAACCTTTAGAACAGTCGTTGACAAAAATATTTTGCTGATGGAGGTAATAACGACGCTTATGAATTACAAAAAGTTGAGGTTTACCTCTATGGCTTGGAATAAAGTGATTTTCTAAAGCGATAGCAACCGTTTCAGTAGCCGTTGGGCAAAAAACAGTTCGTTATAACAGTGTTGAATTCGAGTTATATAGAGCCATTTATCATTGCGTGGGAACGGACCAAGCAAATCCAGTCGAGTTAACCATGTGTTCGCTATATCCGAGGGCGAGTTATCCATGTTTCACTGTATATATATATATATATATATATATATATATATATATATATATATATATATATATATATGTATATATATATATGAAGCATATGAATTGAGTCCAACCTTGTATGTAAAGAATTGACTGAATCCTACCCAGTCTAACAGGCTAAAGTTGTTTAATGCTCGCTCACAAAGCACAACAAATTTACTCAGAAACACCTCCTGCAGAAGCTGGTGTCTGAAATATAGGAGTTTTATAATGAGTTTTGTGATGTCACAGGAGGAATTTGATTGGATGGAGATGAAGAAAGGAAGCTACTCTTTATATAAGTCTTTATCCATGAAAAGTAGTCATGGTGACTATATGTATGGAGTCGGAGTGACTCAAGGTTCTGCCATGTCAGGAATAATCTGGGCTCCCTGCTTGCTTGGATATGCTTTGCCTCGGCACGACGATCGGGGTAAGACAATTCTTCATAAGCGCTTAACTATTTGCTTGATGCATGCTTGAAACTATAATAAAACATGCTATCCTACTAGCCTTTCTAAGTCGGTTGTCTTTTATCTCTTTAACTACACCTCAAAATTCAAAAGGTCAATCTAGGTGAAATAGAGTTTTCTACCTGAGCAGTCACAAAGCAGCTTTAGTTTCCAAAAAAGTCAAACACTACTCAACAGTAAATATTTTTGTATGCTGCTAAAGCATTTAAAAAATTTGTATTCAAAAGGTAATTGCAATTTTCACATTAAGACAAAATAGCATACCCATAAGTATGGAAAATTTAGATATAGACAAATGCAGAGAAAGTTTTAGTTTTTGTATCGCATTTTGACGCTATATTACTTATTATTTTTTATTTCTAGTTTGAATATGTGTCTTAATAAATTTAAAAAGGCTTTTTCACTGTTTAGAGCAGATTTTTTATGCACTTGAGCTAAAACAATACAAAAATACAACAATCAGAAAATGCTAAAAACTCTTTGTTTGCATTTGGTGATAAATCATTCTTGTTTATTACAGCTAACTGTTCTGCCTCATTTTTGAAAAGCTTTTAATGCAATAAACTAAGTGAAATTGTTATTTATCTCTCTACAACTCAAACTCTCTTGCTGTTGCCTATTTGACCTTCATTTATTTATGCAGCTCGTACTATATACTGTACAGTCAAATCAACAATCCTCTAAATATATAAACTTTTCAACATTTGATTTCAAATTTAAATGAATGTTTAACTTTAAACAAAAGTAAATTGCAACTGGTGACATTCAGAGTTTTTCAAAACATTAAAGTATGTAAGTGAATGCAAAGTATTTGGTCAAAATTGACAATAAAACATAAAAAACGACAAAATGATAAAAAAATATATCAATTAAGTTAATTTAAACTTTTCCAATTGTAAGTTAGAGTAAGTTGCTTACTAGTAGTTTATGTATCAGTTCAAGTGCTGAAACTGTACTTACATGGAAATGAACAACTTGTAGATGTGACATTTTACGCTCAACAACACAACTCTACACATGTCATAGTAAAAGTAACTCTACGGTGCGTAGAAGGAGGAAAGATGATAGAAAAAATCTATTTAAGTCTTAGCAATGTCTCATCCAAGCCTACCTACATATCTGCTTCATTTAATCAGAAGGTAAGTATTAATTACCTCCCACACATTTATACGGCTCCTAGAGTCTATTTTAGTATGATGCAAGTCTTCAGCTTCATCCTATTGTAGACTGCAGCTAAGATTATATATATATATATGTATATAGATTATATATATACATAAATATAGTCTATATATATAGATTATATATAGATTATATATCTATATATTTATATATATATAATCTATATGTATTATATACTCATGCTACAGACAGTACTGTTTCGGCTATTGAAGCCTCATCGGTGTAGCTCAGAGCAGTCAAGGGAGACAAATCCCATTTTCAATGAAAGTTGACTTTCTACCATGAAGCAACTAAGCTGCCTCACAGACTTTAAGAAAGTCAATGTGATGACACCGGAGTGCTCAAATCACAAAAGTGATGAGCTTTGCACAAAGGCTAATAGTGCCGCATCTCTCACAGAGCATACACTCATGCTACAGACAGTACTGTTTGGGCTATTGAAGCCTCATCAATGCAACTCAGAGTGAGCGCGCGTGCATGAGAATGTGCGAGCGTGCGCATGCTTGTGTGTGTCTGGAAAGACTCTAGGAGCCTCAAGTGTACGTAGTAAACTTCAAGGTGGTGCAAAATAAATCTTTTTGCTGACAATATTTAAAATGCCAGTAGCTAAGTGATTAATATCCGTACCCATACAAGCATCTCACAAGACTGCTTAAACTAGTAATTAAATGTCATCTGGATATATAATTGCACAACAGATTTTTTCATAATATTACTAATTGTAGTTTAAATAATACTTTTGAGTAATTGTGACTAAAGTCTATTTTTAGAATTCATGACATTTAAAGTGTCAAACCATGGTATTTCTTATCGGCATCATCATTACTAGCATTTTTACAAATGTTAGCATCACACCACCATAACCATCACCAACTTAACTTTGACATAGTGGAATAGTTAAATTACTCACAGTGGATAGTGCATGGTTATCATAATCGTCAAGTTTGTCATCAACTCTTCCATTATCAATATCATCACCATCATCCTCAGCATCATTTTTTTATCAATGACATTGTTTTCAGTATGATTATCCCACGACCAAACACGAGCTAAGTGATAGGTTTGGGAGATTTATGATAAATGCACATGTGCACACAACTCCCAAAAAATTATCCGTTAACGGCCGTCACCAAACCCTTGTAATGAAATCTTATCAGCAAATTTAACTATTTTTCTGTAAAGTTGTTTAAGTATAATAATAATAATACAAAATGCATAAAAACCTATTTAAATATGTTACCAAGCCTTTGAAAGGTTACCGCAAATTCCTAAAACTAACCCATCTGATCGGATTATACATAAATAGACAGATATATTTGGCTAAAAATCGTTATTAAAACTTGCTAAGCCTCGCTTTTATTAAAGTTAAGACCGGAAATTAAAACGCCGAGCGACAAAGAATAGAACGATTAAGTCGTGCGCATTTCACGAAAAAAATAACGTGTACATTTCACCAGTCTATAGCATTGTCGAATTGCCGAAGGTTTCTGTAACTAACGTAGGAGTACTGAAATTGTTTCATTTTTGCCGATTTCAAAGTAGCTGAGTACTTTGGTATTCTAACTGATGTCCAACGCAGTGTAAGTAAAGGAAATGACAATGATATTTTTTCTAACGGTTCTTATGAGATGATTACAATAACTAATCATAAGTTTGGATGACTACAGAACAATGACTACGTAGTACAGATTTTCTAAAAATCTATATAAATATCACAACTTCGTGGTTTTGTTAGCTATGACGTTTTGAAATGTAAACAAAATTGTGCATTAGTTTTACATTATTACTATATTAATATTATTGGTTATTCTAATAATATCAGTGCACTTTACTTCTAATATTGGCCAATATATTGCATTTCTCCTATTGCAGGGAAGAGATATAAACATATAATCTTTTCCTTTCATTATTACTATTTGTTGTATATAATAACACTTACACCCAGTACATTACATCTACCATTGCAGTTATCCTATTGCACTGCAGTGCCATTTGACTGCTAATATTGCATTTCTCAACCATCAGTACCCTTTCTTTTTTCCAATATCATTTGGTCATGGGCTGTATGACAGTGGAATTTCTAGTTACTAGCAATCATTTTCATTGTCATAAAATCACCTGTATCCACCCTCTCCCCCCCCCACACCATCCTTATCATCTCCATCATCACTGAAACTTCATGAAATATCTGTTTAGGAATATTTTATTGCTAAGCAGAGTTGCTGATATTCTACAATGAACTTTGCAGACAGTTTTTGTACAAGTACAGCCCAACACAAACCAACTCTTCAAGTTAAATGTTATCTATGCAGATCAGACAAAAATGGACTACTCATTCATTGTGGAGATGAATGGTGAACAAGGTATGCATTTTTTAACAAACTGTAAAATGAGCTGTGAGTACTACACTGTAAACAAACAATATATATAGAGTAATGTACAGTAGACAAGTGATGTATATTGGTGTTTGGACTACAAATAGATAGGTTCTGTTAGTTGCATAGTAAAAAAGAATTACAGAGTTGGGTCGAGGACTACACCATACACAAAAATTGTTACATGTGATTTAAGTTTAGAATACTTTGTGGTTGACAAGAGGCATAGTGTGGGATGTAGAATATAACTTTAATGTGGTGTAGGATTTGAAGTTTTTTTAAAGAACTAAGAATTTGTATGTTAACCCTTTCAAAAGGTAGTTCTTTGCACCATGTTTTGATGGTTACACCATGATCATAGAAGGCCAGATTTAACTTTTTTCCGCTGTTCATACAGAGCATTTCAACTTAAAATACAACAGTATGTATATAAAAAATTTCTTGCAATGCCAAGTAGCACATTTGATGTATAGCATACTAATGCACATAGATGAAGCTGATATAAAAATCATTGACATCACCACAGTAGCGGCTTTGTTGAAACTTTTCATTGATTTGCCTACACATTATGGTGGTTTTGTTATCATAGTTTCACCTAACTTTATAGTCTGGTTTGTTAAAGTATAAGTTTTTGATTAGGGCTGTGTTGGTTGCTTGAAAATTTTTTAGAGAACTATATAGCTATTAAAGTTTTTTGTCAATGTGGTAAGAATTTTTTATAAACTTTAAGAAACTTGGTGAACTTGAGGAGAATTTTGTGAGCTTAAATATATGATATTGTTTTATTGTGAGACATAAAAATTTTCCTTAGCATTTTAAAACTTGACGAGATGATTGGATAATAAATCAGCCAATTGTATTGACCCCCTTCACTTAGTTATAATGTTACCATGCAATTTTGAGACCAGTTTACATTCAACATATTATGATTTGGTGATTTCTGTATGCTGAGTTTGTGCATAACATAAAAACTACACTTTCTTTAAGTACAAAATAAAAACTAAGCGACTCAAAGATGTGATTATATGGATTTATGATATAGGAAATATAATACAAATAAGGATATGGGATATTATTTTTATAACTTATTGTTTTTTATTATTTTATATGTTCACCTTTTATTACAGTGTTACTGTATTTATCCCAGCATAGTTTGGGAATATGTCTCAGAGACTCGACTTGGGAGGATTTTAGAGTTTTTATTGTACACACTTCAAAAAATTCCACTCTTAGTGCTAGTTTATTAAGGGCTGCAAATAAACATGTTATTATTATTCTTTAAGATTCTACAAAATATGGCAGCTTTAAAATGTTGATGTTACTTCTTTGTGTACAGATCTCCAAAATGGGATTTTTCTATTATTATGTTTTTAATTTTTTCGTCAAACTGTAAGGTTCTGAAAGGTATAAACATTTCCGTGCATTCAAGGCATTATGTAAAAACTAATTTTTTAAGCAAATAATAATTTTACATTATAAACAAGATATTGATAGTAAAAACCTTTATATACAACTCATATGTAAGTTTAAGCTGTATGTTTTGAAAATCCAAAAAAAACGCGTAAGGGTTGGTTTGCATAAAAAATAAAAAATGATTACATTGTGTTTTTATAGCAGTTTAAATATGTGGTATGCAGGTTTAGGACAGTAGCTGTGACAAAGCACCTGGTACTGCTAAAGTTATGGTCTTATGAATAACAGTAAATGTGTTCTGACACTTTATGGTTTTAGGTAGCAACAACGTATTAGTGATCTGCTCATTGATTTCTGGCGGAATAGTGCTGGCTACTGTTATCATATCCACCGGCTACTACATTTTTCGGTGAGTTGCTCATTCTTCGAAATGTCAAAACATAAATAAATAGTAATAACAATAGCAATAGTAATAACAATAACAATAGTAATAACAATAACAATAGTGCAAGGGTGCTGACAGCAGTTTGGTGCTGCAAAGGAATCTCAAGATATCAGAGCTTCCTGACTACATCTCTTTCTCTCTTTCTCCCTCCCTCTCTCTCTCCCTCCCTCCCTCTCCTCCCTCTCCCTCCCTTTCTCCCTCCCTCCCTCCCTCTCTCCCTCTCCCTCCTTCTCTCTCTCCCTCCCTCCCTCTCTCTCTCCATCTTTCCCTCCCTCTCTCTCTCCCTCTCTCTCCCTCCCTCTCTTTATCCTTTTCTTTTTTCTCCGTTTTTTCCCTGTTTCTCTCTCATGGTCTTGCAGCTTTTTCTGAACGGCTAGTGATGTCTGCAGAAAAACATACCAACTGCTGCTCAAAAAATTGTATCAAGTATAAAGTGAAGATACACCAATTACAATTGTGGCTATATTCAGCTGGTGCAAAAAGCTCCATGGTTTACTATAGTCAGTTTACTATAGCCATCGTCTGCTACGACCATTATTTGTTATAGCTAAAATAGGTTATAGTCACAATATGCTGCCTGCGTATACAGCCAGTCAATTTGGCACTTACATCTATGATTAACTAAAACTCATTACCAATATCAAGGAGTTTTACAAGTGCTGAAGTATTTAAAACTTTGATGAAGTAGTCACAGTTATCTGGCGGCAGTGTTATGAATGATCATAGAGCCGTCAGTAGGTCTTAGATTAATACATATATTATATATAATATTATACAATAATATTATATAATATGTATGGCATATGTGTTGTATATATAACTGTGTACACTGATCAAAGAAAATAAAATTGATATATTGTGTTGCTAGAGAGCAAATGTGAAAGGCTTGGCTAGTTATCTTGCTCTTAGGCAAAAAGAAGTTATTGAGGAGGTCAGGATGCCTTCAAAAATAGTATAGCTTAGGTTTGGTATTATTGCAGCAAGAGACGGATTTACAGAAACATTAAAGTAAAAACCATTTTTCCAGTTCACATCACAGCCCACAGCATGGTGCGTATGTCAACATACACTCTAACAAGTCATTGTTTATATACAGACGATAAAAATGCTGAAGAAATATTGGCATTCTGAGTTTTACTTTTAGAGAGAAGTTATGGAATTTTATGAAACTATGCAGAAAGTTTGAGAGACTCAATAAAACCTAGCTTACAATTAAACTAGTAAATTTTATCGAATTTTTAGCTCTCTAAAATAAAACTTTGGATTTGCTCAACATGCACATGAAGCATGGATGAAAGTAAATTTTTCTGCAAATTTGAATTAGCTTTGCTT
The DNA here is from genome assembly GCF_963576615.1 of Watersipora subatra. Taxonomy (NCBI): domain Eukaryota; kingdom Metazoa; phylum Bryozoa; class Gymnolaemata; order Cheilostomatida; family Watersiporidae; genus Watersipora; species Watersipora subatra. The sequence goes on from NC_088710.1 coordinate 20,161,504, forward strand.
TTTATCCGTTCATCATGACCGTAACTTGCTGCATGACTGCACTGCACAGGATCATCTAGTTGCAGAAGGATGAAGAAGTTGATACCAGCCCTATCAGGTGTACTTATGAGCGGGTTCCTTCTTCAAATAGTGTAACTGCTGCTGAGTGGCTCCTTCAAAACAGGGAAAAACAGGTCATTATTATTTCTCATCCTTATCACTTACTCTGTTTTTTAAAAAGTGTATTTTATAAAAATATTAATTATGCCAAGCCAGCTTGTGTTCATTTAATTGCCATTGATTTTTTAGGCTTTAGAAGAACAAGACAGTAATAGCTTTAGCAGAGTCAGCAATGTAGACGAATCTTTCGTAGAGCAGTCAAAGGTAAGTTATTTTTGTTTTAATGGCTGAAAAAGCAAGTATGCTGAGGAACTCTGCTAGCAGTTTAAAGTTTTTTTGCTCTAAAAGTAACTTTTTACAACTAGTGTTAGATTTAGCTGACAAACACTTCAATCTGTAATCAAATAGATAAAAATGAAAGATTAGCTGGAGTGTTGAATATTTTAAATCAAAAGAATTGTTTACCATTTTATTACCTGGGCTCCTGAAATTTCCATTTCTTGATAAGCAGAAATATGAGCAATTTTTGGTCCTAAATACAGTAGTTTTTATTAGAGGCGGTATTTTACCCACCCACAGAGTTCCTATAGCTTTACACTGCGACTATTCTAACTCCTATGAATATGATTTACTTGACAAGCTAATGTTTGATATTTGCATTATATTTCTTTATTGATATAATATTAGCAAGCCTAAAGACTCCTAAAAACTGATGATGTTGATATACAATAAATAGATATACAAATAAACCAGGTTATTCAAATGATGAGGGTCGCAAACATGCTAGAGCCAAGGTAGTAGAAATAGGTGTTATTTGCAAACTACAGATAGAGAAAACTTTTCAGGTTAGAAAAGATTTCATGCAATAACATTTAAAATGCTGACAACAATTAAGGTATTGCAAACTAAAGAAATAATATTCTAATATAATGCTAGGCTGAACATAAAATAACCATATGAATGAGTCTTGCTAGATAGCTCTGGAAAAACCACCAGTTTTGTATCACCAGTCATCATTCCTGTGAAGCAAAATAGTTTTTAGATGAAAGCAAATTAATGCAAAATGCAATCAAATCACTTCGACAAATAATTTAAAATGATTCAAAAACTTTAAAATTGCTGACCTACATGTACATGTAGCATCATCGGTGGCGTTTGAATAGCATTGATGTTGGGGTGATTTTAAACTTCATATGACTAACAGCTTTGGGTTGAAATACCAAGGCTATTGTCACTGTTGATAAACAATGATGATAGCCTTAATAACATTATTGCTATGAATGTTATTATTATTATCAACATGATTATTATGATAACATTATTGGTAATAATAATGTTTGCATTGTTGTTATCAATGCTAACAATGTTATCAATGTTAGCGTTGTATCGCAACAATATAATCAATGTTATCAATTAGAACAATAATGCTATCATCATGTCATCAATAACCATGTTATCATTAAAGTCTTTAAATTGTTTTCTGTCCTCCTCCTCACTTGACCACCCACTGTGCCATCTCTTGCTGTATTCTCTTCCTTCTCTCCTCTCCATTTGCTTACTCTGCTCCCTGCCCTTCTCCCTTCTCTCCTTACTACTTTTGTGTCTATCTCTACATCATCTGAGACTTCCCCTTTCCCTCTTCCTTTTTTCAAGTCACTGTTGTATCATTGCTAACACTGACAACATGTCAGTGTTATCAATGACATGTTGTCATTCATAACAATGACAACATGTCATTGATAAAAATGACATGTTGCTATTGATAACAATGACAACATGGTTGATATGGATACAATCTGTTTGTCACTAGTTGAAGGTTGAACGCAGCTCTTGGTCTGTTGATGCATAAGCAAAATAGCACCATTAAATAGCACCATTAAATAACACCGGCTCTTCCTTACACTGTCTGCAAGGCTTTAGCTTAAATGGCTGATCACAGGCTATGTATCCGCACAGTTAAAAGTCGAGAAAGTGATGTTCGAAGAAGTGGGAGTAGATTGCAAAGAAACACACCATGCCATTAAGATAGAAAACAGACCAGAGTTTATCGACTACAATATCAAACCTTCACAGTTAGAATATCATCTCCATGGCTCACATAATATCACTCATTCGTTTTGTGAGAGTTTTCCAATGAGTAGCACAAACAAACATCTCCTAGTTCCTTCTAACAACGTTATGTGTATTGTTATTAGTCATTTGGTAGCCATGGAAACAACTGGATTTTTATTACAAAAACTTGCAGCAATAAAAAAATTAACAAAAAAAATTTAATTGAATGGAAGAAAAAAAACTATTTCACCTTTTTTCATTAAGTTTGCTTGCCCTCATAAATGATACAAAAAAGCACATACATGTATATGCATTCTACTAAGCCGGATTCGGAAACCCAAACCAGCCACACACATGTGTACACTTGCCAGTGGTTGTACATACATATGTACGCTACTACATATAAGTGTATATGCATGTACAATTTATATGTGCATGTATATGCCAATGGTTGTTTATCAGCATAGCAACACGAGGTGAACAAAAATCAACTAAATGCCATCTGAGCACGTTTGGTATTGCCAACCAGCAAATGATTAAAAAGACCTTCAAGTATTTTTCTACATTTATAATAGATTTTGTTTAAAAAATTTATTTTATTTTATTCAAAGGATTGTTTCCCGGATGTTCCATCTGAAACTCCACTCGTTGATGTGACTCTCCCACACTTATGTCGATCATCAGGTAAGTTGCTAACGTTTCAAGGTTCCACCAAGATCATCTCAATGTCTGATATTATAAAAGTCAAAGATGTCAGAAAAAACTAATAACATATGTAAATTAAACTGCATTTCATCTTTTAAAATATGTAAACTGTTAACAATCTTTGTCATTGCCGTTTGCAATGGATGCTTTGATCTCATTTTGTATTAGCATTGTGAGAGAAAAAAGAAAAACAATAAAAAAGAGAATCTCTTAAGACAAAAGCTTTTCAAAGGTTTAGCATAGCTGTTGTAAATGTTATTACATGGTTTTTGAACTCAAATGGTACGAATACAACTGAAAGGACAATGTTATTTTGTGATTGGATGCACTGGTCATAAAAGACTTTCCTTTAGTAGTCTTTTATTTATTGTAGAGACAGCAAGTTGCATGTCAAGTCCTTGCATTTACGAAGCCAAAGAGCAGGAACCCATTTGTGACAGCAATTATGTCTCGCTTGCAAATGCTTTACAGTGTTAGCCAAAATAATATTTTGCGTGCATTTTTAATGCTTATCTTGGTCATTCTTCTTTTCGAACATTGTTGCTGGCTCTTTTTAAATATACCGTACTGGCAGCTTCTTTTATAAAACACATCACCTACTTTTGTATAAAGTAAGCAGTTTAGTATTTTTGCTGCTATTTCTTTCTTTATAACATCATAAGCTAATAATTATTTTTGTCTTTGTTCTGCATTTTGTAAAGTAACAATGTTTTCTTTAACTTTTTTATTAATTTAATAATGCTGAATTAGTTGAGCAGTCATTTTCGGTTACACAGTATTATTGTATCAGCATGTGCTTTGCATCTTCATGAAATCTATTTCTGTATAAAGTATGTAGGCTATATATACACTTCGTGGACATAACACATTAATCTATTTGGAGTTGTCTAATCTCAGTAAAGGCAACTCCACTTTATAATAGGTTGTTTAAAGGACATTTCAAATAATGTTATTATATGCAACACTATTTTTGTCAATTATAGAAGTAACCCTCACAATTTAAAATGTTATTGCAATATTTATTACAGTATTATTACAATATACAAAAGATTTTAGCTGTCAGCCTTAATCTTGCCCCTTTTCACTCATTACAGACGGTAATAACAAATGTTTATCATCAGTGATATGGTAAGAGAATCTACTGAACAATTCATAGAGAGTTAAAAAAATTGTGTTAGAAACATGTTTAATACGCTTCAGAAAGCACTTTATTTTAGCCTATACTTCAAAGATATCAAATCGCTATTTTTGCTGGGCGAATCTGTAAAACAATCTTATTGCGTGAGAATTATACCCGTAAAGTCTTATATAGGCCTACGTGTAACCGTGAGTTGAAATATTTTTCTGTTATATACCATCATTACATGGAGCTTTTGGTCTTGTGCTAGATCAGCCAGCGCCATGAAGCTTTCTCTGCGAAAAAACCACTTTGGATTGCACTTGATGAGAGTTGTCTGCCCAGCCCATTTAACAAACCAGGTGCACATCATTACTCTCCATGTTATATGGCATCTTTATTGACTACTATATATTAATTTCCACCACAAAGAAAACCAGATTGTTGATCACCAAAATAAACAGTACAGCCAATCCTCATTTTTCTAGACTAGTACAACTGGGCCTTGTACAGACGTTGCAAATTGAGTACTGTACATTACTGTACAGTAATGTACAGTATTGTACATTACTGTACAGTACTGTACTAGACAGCCTGTATTGTCTCACACACATACTCACAGGCTCAATACGATACAATACGCATATAGAGTACACATAAGAGAGTAAAATATGATTATACCTACAATAGGGTACAGTATAATATTAATAACAGTAATAATAACAAATGATAATTACAGTACGACACTGGCAGAATACTCATGCGCACATATCGGTGGCAGTAAAAGTCACCGATTGGTCAAAGTAGTCATTCTTCAGACAAACACAACTGGAATGAAGAATCATCAAGACATTTGAAAGCTTGAGGAAGTGAAGTCGGAAAAAGTAGGAATATGACAGTACAAACAACTACATCTTGCCATCGCAATGGAAAACAAACCAAAGCATATTTACTACAATGTTAAACCTCAGAAAATCATCCTTCCTTTAGCTCATAAGGTATTTGTTTTGTAAGTTTTCCAATGAGTAGCACAAACAGAAATCTTCTAGTACCTTCTAACAACATGAGTATTTTATTGGTCATTTGGTAGCCATGGAAACAACTGGATGTTTATTAAATAACTTCCAGCGGTAAAAAAATTCACAAAATATAACTTGAGTGAACTGAACAAAAGAAAAGATTTATTTCACTCTCTCTATTAATTTTGCGTGCCCTCATGAATGATGTAAAAAAAACATCTGAATAACCAACAACAATACAAATCAGCAAAGGTATAACCCAAAAATATAGCATTGTTCCAATCGCAATGCGAGATACAACTATGTAAAATATATTCGGCATCGATGGAACCCTAAAATGTTAATAGGTGAAAGTGCCATGATGTTCATATATGGTGGAAGAAAACATCTTCCACCTGTGTAGGTTGAATTCCATTTAACAAGACTTTACATTGCGTGGAGGCGGAGTTGTCCTCTACTGGAAGCATGCTGCTCCATAGAAATATTCTTGAGCATATGAAGATTGCGATATGCTTTCAAAGCCAATGGTAAGGCGTAGTGCCAGACTATGAGCTGCAAGATCAGCACCTTTCAAGCACCTATGACACTTGCCACCAAGCACCTTGACACTAGCCAGCCACGGCACGCCACTTCATTTACACTGATTCAAACGTGTGCGGAAATATGTCAAACAGGCTGGATGGGGTACTGTTGCAAGGATGTATATTTGCATTCTATAGAGGTGTCACTACTTCGATATTGACTGTCCTGACTTGATATTTCACCATCGCAGTCCATCAATTCCTGCTGACTCGAGTGCTGAGAGCCAGCCGTGTGATCAGGTGGGTTGGCAGGCTTGTATACTGTGATTGTCCTCATTGCTCCTCGCTGTCTATTTACGTATTGATTACGTTTACAATATATTATTAATGAAATTAGCACGACAAGTAGAATGGATAATATTGCTAGACCTCCGTAAATAATAGATTTCACAGTGATGGCTGGTAATGGGAACCTTCTTTTTATGTTGATTTTAGATGCACCAGTCTGAACTTCTGCAACAGAAATTTAAATGAAACTGTCATTACATGAATATGACTAAAATAGCAGCATTTTAAAAATCAAACTACGCAATCCTATTTGCCAAACTTGATGCAATATTCAAGTAATGAAAAGAAGCGCTAGCTTTGGTAAAGCTACTGTGCGAGGCCAAAATAAGGATATTCTAACAATAGTTATGACACCATAGCATACATTACTGTAGACAGATTTTAACTATTAATGGTACAGCACTTCAAAACCAATTTTAGGAGAACCAAGAAATTCAGCGGTGCTAATCAGAGATAAGAGAGAGGTTTTCAAGGATATCAAAGAGACGCCTTTCTCGGCAAGTCAAACATAAATTTTGAGATTGAGATAGTGATACTAGCTTTCTCTCAAGGCACAGTTCATTAGCTAGAGGGAACTAAGCTGATCGCACAATAAACAAGGGATTCTACATCAAAGATGTTACTATGCACTGGCATCACATTTCATTATTTGGCCAAACAGAATACCTGATATTATAAATTCCTCAAGGTTAGGCCATACACCATATCCATTCCTCGTAACTCCACAGACCCCACACCACACCAAGTGTTCAGAGCTACCTAGAGAACACAGACATAACCCACTCATAGCTACACATAGACCACACACCACACCGAGTGTTCATAGCTATCGAGAGACCACACGCGTTGCCCACTCTCCATAACTAGAAAAAGATCACACATGCCCCTGTGGGTGAACTAACCAAGGGAGGTGAGGAGACACCGGCCATTGCGCAGCTCATACTGAAAGTAGCACTCAGTGCAAGAGTGGTTATGAGTGTCAGAGCATTCAGCGCATGACTCGTGACACGAGAGGCAGACTCGGGAGAGACGATCCTCCTTTGCTGGATAGAATCCACTGGGGCACTCGTCCAAGCACCTGTCCCTCATACGGTACTTCTCAAGGGGGCATTGACCTACAGAAGGCAGAAATGGTCAACAAAAACATTATGAATATATGCTACTATATGGTGAGCATGACGAAAATCGTTTTGGCAAAAAGGTCTCTAAAAACAATGTTTTTGTGGCCAATGCATGAGAAAAGAAGTGCAGCTGTACCTCATCAGGCATGAATTTGAACTAAATGTTAGTTTTTCTCAGCTGGTTCTGGAGTACAAACAAGCAAATTTTTAGCAAAAAATAAAATAAAAACAGATTAAAATAATAAAATTGTACACAAAGTAGTACAAGTAAATAATAAATTTTTCTCTCACTTTTCAACTATGTTTGTATGCACCAGCGAATAGAAAAGACTAAAAAATAATTAAAACTTTGCAGCACTCCATTCACTCTGTAAGATAAGGTGTGGCTCTAATCTTCCAAATGCGCTGATCAGCTCAGATTTAAGATGTTTCTAGCACTTTCTTAAGAGGATTTTAATCAGAGCTGAAGTTCTTTAATTTTTGGTTGCTATGGTGATAGCGCTATTGGAGAATGTAGTCAATCTAATTATTATTGCAGTTAGCATCAGGTATAGTTAATGAAATCATCGGAGAATATCAATTAACTTTAAATGTAATGCTCGTAGGATGCCTAACATTCTGGCCACCATAAAAACAGTCACAGGCTCTGTGTTTGGTAAAAAAGAGTTGGAAAATAAGTTTTGGTTAGTCTCAGAGCAGGATTTAAACAGGGTTTTGCACTAGAATTTGACAAAAAAATAGTTTACTGTTCTTACACACCTCTGCCCTCGTTTGCAAAAACGCCGTAAACCAAAAATTATTTCTAAATATAAAAATCACGTTTGCAAAAGTTCCTTTATGTGTGTACTTTCAGAACTTCTGCGTTCAACCAACCTTTACGCAACCTGAAACTACACAAAGGGATTTTATAATATTTTTGTAAATTTATAGAAAATAATATTGGGGTTACAGGGTTTTACAAGTGAGGGTTGAACAGTGGCTATAAGGAACTAGTTGAGAGCTGTGACTCATCTTGATCGAATCAGAATGATTCACTAAATAAAATTGTTTATAACGCAACTCTAAGATCAATCAGACTATATTTGTTGAACTTATGCTAGAGTATGCAGGAAGTTGACACACCTCCCTTTCTTATAACGCTAGAAACTAGAACACCCAAACATAGAGATACCTGAATGTTAAATTGTAAAGCATTTATAACTTCCTCTTTACAAAATAATACACTTTTATATCTGGATGCTACAAACTGAACTATTTTAACAAAAACGCATCCTCCTCCGGTTAAACTAAGTAAGTGGTTCATGACGGGTATGAGTTGATGTTTTCCCATATATCAGGGTAAAACTACGTAACTACAAATAAAAATACTGTGTCCTGACTGACCATGATAGATTTTGTGCACTCAGAAATGCTAGCATACTTTTTTTCAAACTTCATTGTTATTTTTGTACACATCGAAAGTCACGTGAACGGCTTATTTTTGTCTGCTAACTCACTGATGGGAGAAAGGCGAGAGAGAGAGACGTAGGCGAGACAGTGGAATAAACAGAGTAGGGTGGTCAGCTCAGACAGACCATATTTCAAATCGGACATATGAATGGGCAGGGCATATGTGCTTGCACCGGTCTGACTGATAGATTCCCAGTGCAGCCGTAACGCGTCAAATACCTTGCGGTTACTTTCACTATGAAGATATGCCTCTTATCCGAGCATTAATCAAAAACTTTTCCAGTTATAGCACTTAGCAGTATCTCACAATCATTCTTAACAATCTTACGTGCTGTTTTCTCCTCAGCTTCCACATCTGCTAACGTAGTTTGCTCATCCAGCCAATCAATGTCGTCACCTGAAAGATTTATGGTGATAGGGCGTAAATGACCTGACATCAACGTGTGAAGAAAATCTACAGTGTGTACACCAACATAACAACATACAGGCGATAATCCTTAACTTACAAGGTAGATAATCCTTGACTTACACGCTAGATAATCCTTAACTTACTCGATAGATAATCCTCAAAATTTCATCTTGTTCACAGCTGCTATGAGAAATGCTATGGCTGACTCATGCATAATATAATATGGCAACTCAAAGTGAATTTGACATTAGATAGAATATGTCAATAAAGAGAAGCCAAAAACCTTCTTGACGACGAGCTTGCATAAAATTTTAGTAAAGATTATCAGAAAGAATCGGTATGTTTCTATCATATGCAATGTTTTTTTATGTTTGAGGTGATCAGACTGCCAGGATGTGTCAAGATTTAAATCAAAAAACCTTAATTGCAGTTGAAATGCTCAGATCAAGTGAAAGTGCGATTATGACATGTATGGTTGCAAAGAGACCAACAGAATAGAGACGCATAACGCTGCAACTTGTATGCAATAGCTGATATCAACTATAGCAACAATAGCAGCTAGTGACGTAATTTCAGCACATATTTTGCTTCTGAGTGTTTTAACAGTGACCAAGTTTTGTCGATGTTAATTAACCTCAAACAGATCATCTCAAACATCTAAAACAATTGCGAATGATGGAAGAATACCGATATTTTCTGATCAGATCCACTAAAATTTTGTGTAAGTTTGCCCTTAAGATGACTTTGACATGTGATAGATTATGTCGAAGCCCGAGATGATTGATTGAAAACAATGATTACTTTTACGGAATAAGTGCTAAAGAAAAAGAAATAGGACACGAGCGATTAAAAAGAAAAGGTAGGAGAGGAAAGTGTAACAGAAAGGAAAGAGAAGGAATAGTTGCATTTACCTTTAGGGTAGGAGAGAAGTTCAGGAATGTGGTTAATAATTGGTTGCTCATTCGAAGCGGTCTGGTGCTGTAAAGGGGCTGTAGTGATGAACGTCTCCAACTTGAAGGGATGAATGTCAACCTCTACAGTCTCAGTCTAGAAAATAAGGATATTTGGAGTGAAAGCTTGACCAAGGAAAGCTGGTATTGAACGTGTTGAGTGTCAAACACTATGCGCTTGTCCAGAGTATGTACACCAAATATAGTGATTATATTATAGTAACATAAATGTAGATATCCAGAAGGTAGATATCTCAGGTACAGTTATTGTATTTCATTATATCTCTAAGAAACCAATATTCAATAATCAATATTCATAATGGTCTGTTTAAACTAATATTACTGATCAACTAATATCCATGAATTTTATCTAATAGCTACAAATTTATATTTAATATCTACTGTATCTATGCACATATATCTAATATCTATGAATATATATCTATTATCTATGCATATATCTAAAAATCTGAGAATATATATCTAATATCTATGAATTTATATAATGATACACACCTAGCTACAAAGCAAGGTTTCAAGGAAAGCCATAGTTCAAATTACATCATGCTACGAATTTGAAAATCGTCAACACCTACCCTTCAGCCACTACTTTTATTTTCCTTATATTGCAGCTGCCGTCGACACAAACATCAACGCTGTTGTTATTCAACACGCTATTATTAGCTATTATTGATTTTATAAGTAAAATAATTAGCATCTACTAGCATCCCAGCCACTATCAGAATCATAACCTCCTTCATTGCTAAATGATAAAAAGCCGTCATCAGATCCGTGTTTGTGCGTCTCGCCATGTCTTAATATTAGTTTCTAGGCCAGATATTATTTTTCCTATATCTTATAATAAATAATATGAATAAAGCACACCGCAATTGAACATAATTATTTCAGACCAGTGATTTTATTTATTAATTTATTTATTAATTATTAATTTATTTATTTTAGTGATTCAATTTTGTAAACATTTAAACATTTCTGTGGCTTCCATTTCAAAGAAAACATCAAACTAGCCTATTCAAGTTTAAAATTATTTGTTGTTCCTCTCATTTATTAACTGATAATACGGTGATTATTTGTTGTTCCTCTCATCTATTAACTGATAATACGGTGATTATTTCATGAAACACCTGTAACTGCATAGTAAAATAAAATATAGCACAGCAGACCTAAAGGAGATATGAATAACTATTAGTTTCTTTTGAATGAACTGCAAACTACAATCACTTGCTTGTCGAGTTTGCTTTAGGAGTGTTATGAATCTTGTCCACAAGTGAACACAACAATGGCATGAGAATGAATCAACAACGCAAATACAAGCAAATCACCTACCGTATATCCCACATATAACCCGATCCTATAAATCGTAACACGCCGCACGTACCTATTTAAGCAAAAGGTTGCGGAAATGGAGCGGCTTTTGCAGGCTTAGTACAAAATGTTTCGGATTGGCGAGTAGTTTTTTTTATTATAGCTATTTCTTTACGATGATCAGACACCTTACAACTATATAGGTTTCACAAATTTTAGATTAATGAACATTTGATGATTATCTATTGGACAATAGTATATAAGCTGAAAATCTTAGTTTGGTAAATATTTTGGGTTTTAGAATTAGCCTATATGCGAGGATATATGGTAATATAGCAATAAGAGCAACATCATAGCTAATTGCAGCTAGAGGCCTGTAATCTTATTAGTTTGGTCAAATCATCCAAATATTCCCACTCGTAGCTGCCATCAAGTGATTTGACATTGTCCAAAATAGAAATCCTCTGCGTACGTACATACGTGATCTAAAGACCAAATAAACATCAATAAACGTTACTGAACAAAAATTTAGTAAGAAATCCATGATTGTCAGGTCTCGGTTCGGTGAAGTAAAATTAGAAACATCGACAGCCAGAGTGAAATCCTCCATAAAAATAATACATATAAATTTGGTTTATGAAAATTTGGAGATTTTCCTGTTACGGATCTGACTCTCTGTGAGTGACACGCTATCTTCCTACCACATATGAGGTAGAGCAGTGAGGATACTAACCTTTTCAAGAGGAACTGGGGCAGTTGGCGGGGCTTGGATAGGGTTGGTGGCAGTTCCATAGAGAACTAGTGACCAGTTGTTGAGACGGGCTCTCTTGCCTGCGAACAATATTTTGATCTAAACACAGTCAGACACCAAACTACTATCACCTTAACATACAAATATTTCAACAGAGTAAAATTCCAGCAATGATTTGGCTCCACACGCAATGTTATTTCCAACATATGACGTTCAAAATCTCTTGACACGTTAGAACTCATCAGTGAAAGTGGAGAGCCTGATCAAATCTTTACTATAATAAGAACCGCGTTTTCCGTCTGTCCAAAGCCATACTAGAATCGTTAGGAAAAAAGATCGCACCGCACAGGAATAGAACCCAGATTTTCAGGATATTCAGATTCAAAACCAAACATTACTACCACTACACCACTCTAACACCTTATTCCATCGAAGAATAATTGTGCACGTAGTTATTACACATGACGATTTCTCATGGCGCAGCGGACTGTCAGCATGCTAGTTAACAATAAAAAATAAAATAAAAATTATAAAAGTATACAGAGTAAGTTAGTTGAAACAGTACCTAGTCTAACTTACAGTAAGTTACCCCAAATCACTCTAGCACTGAACCTACTCATGGCTGAACCTACACTTGTGTTCACCTGCCTCTAAGGGAAAGTAACGATAAAAACCTCCTTTACTAATTAAAATTATTTTATACTTACTCCTTTAACTTAGTGCTCACTTAGTTTTATATATTAAATTGTTTGAACGTTATGTGCAAATATCTGCTGAATTTATGACATGGTTATGAAATGGCTTTAAAACTGGATCGAATTAAAGAATTTGCTATGCATTTTCACAGGAATATATGTTTCTACATACAAAGGATTTATCATACAAAGCTGGACAAAAATGGATTAACGTCATATGCAGAGGTTTGACTGCACCATACAACGCATTTTGGCAGGTAAAAAGTTCTCAGTTCCATTAAAATCAGAAGCCGTTTTGCAATTCTCTTCAACAAGCCAATTAGATAACACAAGTAGCTAAGAGACAAACTCTCTTTCAAACTGTTTGTAATAAACTTTTTACTTAGAAAAAAAATTCTAATAAATAAGTTGGCCAGTTCTTGTAATTACCAAATTTTTTTTAATTTCCATGATGGTTCCTAGCTTCAAATCAGGAAAATAAGTCATCTGTTATAAAGTCATGCATTTTTCCTCACCTGCCCTGTAGCCATTAGCTATCTCAAGAATCCATTCTCCCTGACTCGTCTCACCCCAATTGTGCGTTGTAAGGAAACCCCATTCATTAAAACCTGTGCGGGAATTGTCATTAACCCTGTCAAACAGCATTATTATAGATTACATCAAACTACCGAGAAGTCTGTCGCTGTTAATGGAGAAAAAATAAACCGACAAAATGAGGAAAACTTTCTTGTAGCAGAAATAATGCACCAATATCTACCTAAAGCAATATTATGTCAAGGCCAGTAAACAGGCGTATCATTTGAAACCGATGTACATTTATTGACAACACATTGAGCTGAAACCATGCGGTTAGTGTGTTTTTAATGTTGTCGTGATAGAAAGGGTTTATACTTATATGAGGTAACGGAATTAGCTTCCATGAAAACTTACAACCTATATCAGACATTCAGATTTCCTGAAAGTTATTGCAACTTTATATAATTGGGATTTCTATAATATTTTTGTAATCTTATAGGAAATAATATTGGGGTTACAAGGATTTACAAATGAGGGCTGAACAGCAGCTATAAGTAGTTAGTTAATAGTTGTGGCATTCATTGTACCAGCTCTAGTGTATTCCTTACACTCCAAGCCATTCTTCAAATGTCTTAATATCGGTGTTCTTGGTGCAACAAGAGAAAAAAAACTTCATGAAAGGCATTCCTTTTTTTACAAGCAAATTTAGACTGGTGGGAAATAAAAATCTGAAACTTTTAAAAATAAAGCCCATGATAAAAGGCAAAATATAGTCTCCAATAAAAGGCAAAATATAACCTCCAATAAAAGGTAAAATATAGCCTCCAATAAAAGGCAAAATTGGTAATGTACATATATTTTTGTGAAATTTTTGGCTAAAATCACATAAATTCTAGTTAAACTCATCCTGCTCAAGACAAGATGCTTTACTAAATAAGACTAATAAAAATGTACATATTTAGCTTGAACAGCAGTTTATTGTAAATTACATTCTTTTTTACACTGGCTATTGCCATCTTTATAAATCTAGTGTTTCCAGGATACAACTTTTAGTTTCGACAAACACATTACGCCTATTGTGAGTGAGCATTTAAGATTTCTTTGACGAATCCAGGGAGAACATATCAGGTTACACAACGTAATTAAATGAATTGCAATTAGAGATTTTAGATTATCCGCCACAATTAGTCCAAAGACAATGGAATACTTGAGATTACAAACCAGGTAGACCAATGAGGAGTTGTAGAGCTTTGTTAGCAAACACAATGGAAAGTTATTTTGTGAAAACAGCTTTAATTGGATCAGCTTAACTTTTTCTGACTATTAAACAAGAATGTACCAGGATCTTGTAGTTACAGAGCGATGCTAAAACAATGGAATGCTAAAACAATGGATTGTTTTGGCATTAATAACTACGCTAATCAATAGCGTAGTTATCTCCTCTGTCCCATGTTTTGATAGGTTGACAAGTACAGAGTATGATCTAGCTCGTGCTTGTAATAATAAGATTGAAAACCGACTTACATAAAATGTTAGATTTTATCAGAAAGTATCAGTATTTTTCTATCGTTTGTGATTATTTTTAATGTTTGAGATGATCTGACTGCCATGATGTTTCAAGATTAGAAACGACAAAACTTGATCGCAGTTAAAATGCTCCAAAGAAAAATAGGTGCGAAATGACGTCGCTAGTTTATATCGTTGATATCGGATATTGTATTCAAGTTGCAGGGTTACGTGTCTCTATTCTGTAGAAAACTATAGAGGTCATGATTGCACTTTCTCTTGATTCGAGCATTTTAACCGCAATCAAGTTCGGACGATTTCAATCTTGAAACATCCTGGCAGTCCGATCATCTCCAAAATAAAAAAACACTATTGTAAATGCTATTCAAATACTGATACTGATGGTTTCAGATAAAGTCTACCAAAATTTTGTGCATGTTTATCTTTAACAAGCAAGTCTCTGTAAGTGCTCTAATCCATGCAACAACCACTCCTAATCCATGCAACAACCACTCCTAATCCATGCAACAACCACTCCTAATCCATGCAACAACCACTCCTAATCCATGCAACAACCACTCCTAATCCATGCAACAACCACTCCTAATCCATGCAACAACCACTCCTAATCCATGCAACAACCACTCCTAATCCATGCAACAACCACTCCTAATCCATGCAACAACCACTCCTAATCCATGCAACAACCACTCCTAATCCATGCAACAACCACTCAGGCTGAAAAAAAAATTACATCTATCTCTGCGTTGTGACCATGTGTAGATTATCCAGCAATCTATATCAGCGAAAAGCCTCTCCTGATAACATATGTACCGCATCACCAAATTGACGAACGAAAAAGTCACACCTACCTCGAAGTAAGGAGACTAGAGCGAGTTCCAGACGGTGATGTCAGCCATATCTGAAGGTCGCCCCGCCAAGAGCTAGACAAGGTAATCTTAGCCTGCACATGCTCTAAATACCGAACCTCCTTGTTACTCCCCTGACAACCAGCGGTAGTTAGCCTCAGAGTTCGAGTTTCCTTGGGCATTATCAATCTACACAAAGTCATCAAGGCCACTCTTAATGTTACAAAAAAGACAGCAAGCGCAAACAATGGTTTGTTTGACAGACTGAAGCAGACGAGAGACGAGATAAGTGTTATGAAACACTAGCGCTAGTATCAGCCTTCTAACAAACGCTTTGCAAAGCACACAAGGCGCGGCGGAAAGCTTGAGCGAAATCTCTAAAATAGATTTATGTTACGTTGTATGATGCTTAAAATATAATTTACTTAATATTTTCATAATTTATATATTATTCAGAGTTCAGCAGTCTATTGCTACTAAACACTCTTTGAACATCATTTTAAAATTTACTCACTGAAAATCAGCCCAACAATCACGGCTAAGTGACAGTTGTAACATTTCTGGAACCTATGAACACCCAGCCTTCAATACAACAGGCAACTACAGCGAATTTCTGTGAAATGCAGTGAAATGCAAGAAATGATATTGGATGGTTGGCATGTGATTGTAAACAAAAAATCTTTGCTTAGTAATAAAAAGAATAAAAATTATTTTATAAACAACATAAATATTTCATTAAAAATAGCACTTTCTAAATTGATACGAATAAAGAATTTTCATGAATGCAATGAAAAAGTCATATGAGCGCAGCTCCCATTTTATATCCAGTAATTGGCTGACAGGTAAACTACTTGTTTTAGCTATCAGTCATGTGACCAGCCCTTGTAAACTATTCATTCCTCTTGCGACCTGTACATCAGTCTGTGAATTTAATACATTTTGGATAGAGTAATAATCTTGTTGAAGGCAAAGAAATAACAAGTCATAAAAATACCTTATAGGTATGCAGTTATGATAAGCATGGAAGATATCGCCACAGTATTTGCATATGCTTAGAAAGTGGTCAGTAAAACTCTTATCAATTCCGGTCAAAGAAGAGAGATAATAGTTCCTGCCCTCAGCTTCATACACAGCAATTTCCAAATATATTCATAATTAAGAATTGCCTCCCCCTTATTTAGACACTAATATTTGCATGCAATAACATAGCTAAGAAATCTTACACCATTTTGTCGGGTGAAGCAACTTCGCACACATGCTGTTCAGGAATATTTGTCCAATTAGACGCTATCTCCACCATTTTCTTCGCATTCATCATGCCAAACCCAAAGTGATGGCTAACTTCTCTTCCAGCACCATTTTTTATCCAATCGTCAGCGTCGAGACCGGCTGAACTTGCTCCGAGCACCGATATATACTGCACGTCTCTCCAGGTCAGAGATGGACTACAGAACAAAAGGGTGGTTTGTTGAGGTCAGCATTGGATGCTGCCGCGTATTGCTGAGGCAGCATATGACACAGATGCCACCTCATTTCATTACTCTCTTATCAATAACCCATCAGCAGGGTCCATATGTTTCGCCAATTGAATAGAATTAGCGATAAGAGCCTGCAGTGAAAACCATCATGCCAGGACAGCTGCACGCAGCGAATACATGAAAGGGATGATGGGTCCCAAAGGAGACAGCCCTAAGAACGCTTTTCCGCTAAGAGTGGAAGAGACAGCATCTCAAGCAGAGGCGAAAGGACAGACGGGAAGGGACTCGCCGGTGCAGTCAATCGAGTTACAAGCCCTAGGAGTGGAAAGCTAAGACAAATAGTATAAAACAAATGAGCTTTGTTTGCAGAAAGTGATCGCAATCAAAGAACGTGCCTTACGAACCTGTTAAGGAGCCGAGCAAAGAATCAACTGCTCACTCTATTGTTTAAAGCTACGTCTTTTCATATTGTGTGACTACTAGGGGGTCATATAAATTTTTAAAGGCAATTGAAAAGTAAAGTGGTCCATTCTCTTTGTGTTCCGAGTATCTGATGACGACGGAGTAACGGATTACAAGACAAATAAAATATCTCGATTCCATAACCATGCTTTACCGGCTTCACTACTCTGTTTGAACTCGTCATATTTCCAACAAAATAGGTACTTTTGCAACTCTTGGAATATATTGCCAACAATATATCGTTTTCACGAGACTAGCTCGAGAAATCGTGTCAATAACTATAAAAATATTACAAGACCAATATATTTTCAGTGAGTTATGTGATGATATGAAGGCAGCAATATTGTAATTGTAAATTTTAAGCATTGTAGTTCGATGCCCTCACCTTGTTCTCCTATCGTAATACCGCAGAGTTGGTTGATATTTTTAATATTACATCTGGATAAAAGCAATTTTGTTTTAGGCTGGCGGTGCTGAACAAAACTGCCATATAAACTAAAGAACAGAGGTGTGCACTGCCTCATTTTTCAAATGTAACAGCCTCTTGAAGTACAAAACAGCCATACAGAGACAAGCCAGATGATGGCTGACTCCAGGAGTGCTCCAGAAAATACTTTTTGTACAGACCAGGCTTAACACTAAGTGGGCCATGTAAACAACATCCCTTTGTTATAACTTAGTTGCACATCTACTAATTACGTATTGCATCATAGTTTTAATGGTCCAATTTAATGCACCGCATTAAATATGACACATATTAAATATAAATATCAACATACTTGATATTTCTTTTAGCGTGTTTCAGTCTTTGTTATAAATGTTATATCTGCTAATTATACACTGCATCGTGGTTTTAATAGCCCAATTCAATGCACCCACATTCTGCTAAACAAGTAAAGATTCGGTGGTACCACAACAAAAACTAACCACACCCATTTATCATATCAAAAATGCACTTATACATGACACGTCAGAAACACAGTAGAGTAAACTGTTAGGAAAATTGTCAATTTTTGATACATCTTATTCCGAAGTCTTTTTAAAATGTTTTATGTGAGAAAACAGACTTCAAGGATAAAGCTAAATATTGCTAAATTTTGATTAAAGCTGATTTGGTATTCACGTATTTGTCGGAAGAAACTGAAACCAGCTAAAAAAATAGTTATTTCTCGTAAAAAAAATGATTCAGGACATGATTTCCTTAGCAAAAACTTTTCTTGGTCAATGGATCAGCGGCATTTATTAGGGCGATGAGAGGGGCAATTAGCCCGATGAGTCGCCACGGCTATAAGATTCGATTGATATGTAAGCGACGAGTCAGTCAGTATTCCAGGGCACAAGCGCCGCCCGTAATGACCATCAGAGATCAATTAGATTTCTCTTGCCCCTTGGTCTGCAAACAGGCTAAGGGCAAGCATTTACAACTCCATCATACTCTCATCTATATTACGGCGTGTACAATTAGACAGAGGCTTTGGGGACTCCCAACAACATTTAGCGATAATATTAATCACTTTAGTGCCTCTGCTATGAAATATAAAGTTATCAAACTTGCCAAGTCACAACAATGGCTGCTGCAGACGAGAACAGGTGGATGGTCTGAATAGATGGCAGTTGAGTTGATACACAAGCTCTATTTAATGACCTGACTGAGCATGATGGGAAGGTTTTACAAGCCAGAACTAATAATTCTGTTTTCCATCAAGATGTAGATGAGAATGGCAGCGGAGGGGCTATTAGAGGGGCTATATGAGAGTAATCCATGAAAAGATAAAGCATTATATATAATCAATGGCATTCAGTTATGGCATGGCATGTTCTTAGGCAGCAGATTTCAAGAATCAAAACGCTGCCTCTGAATGATTGATTAGTTTTCATACTGAAACATTAGTTTTTTGTGAACATGGGTCTGTAAGGTAAAAGCAATGGTACACTGTTGATGGAGGGAACTTCGAATTGATACATTTTTGCATTCCTTTATAAATCTTGGTTACCGTATATAACAAGCTGAAATTTTAAATACTATCAAATTACATTCACGAGCAAAATGTAATCCACAGAGATAAGTGGAACGGCGTTACGCCTTTACTTCCTTCCAAGAAAAATATTTGCGTGGTGAGCACCAGAAGCGAAGCGCGGCGAGGAGAACCACTGAGCAGCCGATAATCCTATGAGATTAAAGTAAACGCTCGTGTGAATCTAGCAAACGCGCCACTCCCTCGCAGTTATAATAGATGGAGCCTTCTTACTCTTACATAACAGACCACCACCCTTCATTCATTCTTCTCGCTATACTGGGCTTACTTTGCCTGAAGGGTGAGGGCCACGATACCAGCGGCTAGCGGGGCGCTGGCAGATGTGCCTGTGTGTAGACTCGTACAGCCACGCCTCAGGTCAGTGGTTGTGATCTGTCTCTCATCATTGCCTCCGCTGCTGAAGGTCGATACAAGGGTAGAAGAGCACGACTCGGAGTACCTGAAACAGACATGGTCCAATTTTGACAAACACCATATGATTTTCGTTCAGTCTGCGGATGCTTCTACCTACCGAAATCTACCATCCAACCAAAAATTTTTCAACAACTGGAAACATGCTTCAATTTCTCTTTTTATATTTTAATTTTTACTATAATAAGAGCTGTGTCCGTCCGTCTGAAGCCATGCTCAGAGGTCAGAGGGTAGGACCAAAATATTGCATCACACAGGAATCAAACTTGAATATACAGCTTTGCAGCGAGGCACACTACAGACTAATAAAAATAGGAATAATTGTGCACATACTTACTACATGGACTGCCAAGGCACTAGTCTTAAATTTTGGCAAATATTTGAACTTTCAAAGTTAGACCTCCGAACTATCAACGCGCTAGATTTTTCTTCCATTTTATAAATCCTTTCATATAAGGCACATTTGGGGGCCCATACAGCCTAAAAAATTCCTGGCCGCCACATTCATTTGGAAACCCTTATATGATAAAACCACTATTAAATATTAAATGAGCGGTGTAAAAGACATAGAACTCCACTTGCTGTTCAATACATTTGGGTCATCCTATGTAGCAATAAAATCGTCTCATCATTTTTACTGTTTGCTTTGGTTGCAAAAACTCGGTTCAGAATGAAAACAGGCACATGATATTTAATGTAGCTGCCTTAATAAACCAGCAAGACATGGAGCACACCCTTTGTCAGTTTTCAGATGAAGCGGCCAACCTTTCAGACACATACCATAAGTTCAGGGAGATCTAAACGCAGTTCAGAGCTAATTTCATTTCTAATGCTATGCTCAGTGAAACGAGCCAATTTCGCTTGCCCGTGTAACGATGAAACACCAAAAATAAAACTCCTATAAAACTCTATGAAGAGAGTGCATTCTCGAGGGTGTTCGACGCTGTTTCAACTCATCCAGACTCATTTAGCTAATCAGTGCAAATTTTCCTTTCAAGGACTATATCATTGCAAGCCTGCATCAACATTTCGGTAGTAAAATCTAATGCTCTATAATGGTGCAGTCATAGAATCTTGTCTATTTTTACAACACATTAGAGATATAACAACCTTGTAACATCATACAGGTACCAAGTCTAATATACTTAGTTATTTAGGGCTGAAAGGTGTAGGCCCGTTGTATCAGCTATAATCATTATACAAACATCCATTGCATTACGACCCACTTTGAAACAGTTTAAAGGTTATTAGAGTTTATAAACAACGAAATATTGTATTTTTTTAAATAAAAATACATATAAAAATATGAGATTGTCGATGTATGATTGTTTGCGCTGCATAAGTTTATATGAAGCAATATGTCTGGAGAATCAAACTATCAGGGTGAACATTTTTTTGAATCTACGATTGAAAAAGACATGATGAAAGAAATTTCAATGTTACTTCAAACTGCAAAATTGTTGCAAAATTTTTAGTTCTCATGCCGTACCTACTTTATAACAACCCAGCAAACTTGATAAATCTGTAGACTAAATGCTATAGATCAATGTTTACTATAACAGGGGTCGTGTCCATCCGGTCAAGGTGACAGTGAGAGTGGGAAACTTCCAGAGTTTGAGACTTTCAGCGTGGTAGACCGTCGCGCTAACAACTACACCTAACAACCACACCTAACAACCACTCATGACTTTAGGAATAATTGTACATATAGTTATTACACCCGGTTATCTCTCACGACACACTAGACTGCTAGTGTTTATAAAGATTGCATGATCATAAAATAGGGCACTAAATAGGTTAAACTCTCCAAGCCTTCTAAAGAATATGGCTAGAATGAATCATCAGACATGATCTTACAAATGCAATTTAACCCTCAGCTATGCACGGTCATGCATGATCATGCAAGGTAATTAAAGGAACTCTCGTAGTATGCCGTCAGCTTAGCAGTGGAGGAAAGTCATTCCTATAAAATATCTACAGAATGGCTGCCCGCTGCCAGCTGGCATGATAGCATTATCAGCTAGGGTGAAGCCAGTCTAGACTTGATGTTCCAGCAAGGCTTCGACTCACTCAACAAATTATCCTCGCCTGCCTCGAGAGAGCGATGAAAAACAGGGAAGTAGAAGATCAATAAAGATCCGATAAAAACACAAAAAACAAATTATTGTCTATGATGCTGAACAGAAACCAAACATGTCTTAGCTAAGACAACAGCGATTGAAAGTGACATTATGTCTGGTGAAAGTGACCCTATGTCTGGTGAAAGTGACCCCATGCCCAGTGAAAGTGACCTTATGTCTGGTGAAAGTGATCCTATGTCTGGTGAAAGTGACCCTATGTCAGGTGAAAGTGACATTATGTCCGGTGAAAGTGACCCTATGTCTGGTGAAAGTGACCCTATGTCTGGTCAAATACCAACTCGGCTCAACTTACCATGGTACATCGCCTTTCTCTGTCGCGCTGCTAACAGAGAGCGTGTAAATGCTGTTAGTATAGCCATCGCAGTTGCAGTTGTCATGGTGACTCCCTCCGTTGCCTGAGGCCCATACAAATATTGAGCCCTTTCCATTTCTTCCCTAAAAACCAAGCATTGCTAATTTAAGAATTACGGCTAGTACATCAACAATATTTCAAAGCACTTCTATTATGAAGCAAAAAAGTAATAAATGTTGCATTTAATTTCATAATTCAGCATAAGAACAGAGAAGAAAAAGAGAATCTAATATGAAAAAGGTAATTTAAATGCTATAATATAGCATTTAAATAATATATGATACTATAATATCTGATATATATTTTAATATAAGATTAAATTAAAATATATACCATATATTGTAATATATGATACTATATTGTTATTTTAATATAAAATTATATTTTAATATAATCTTACATTAAAATATTTATAAGATTATATTATAATCATACTATAATCTTACAATATAAATTATACATAAATATTATATTAATGTTATCTTATAATATTTATATATAATTAATCTTTTAATATATGATGTTATTATACATATTTGAAAAAATTCAATTTTCAGATGTAGTGTGTATGTGTGTCTGAGCTAGATAGAGACACTAACCAATATTAACAATGCGTCTGGTCTAGTGTTTTAAGCAAGATTATTACTCATGAGAACTCTACACGTGCAGCTACATCATTCATAGATTAACTAGAATTAAGCAAATAACTCTCACCATGATATATTTATAACCAGATAATCCCAATGAACTGAGAAAGTGAGTGCTTCTTCAACATACAATACGACTATACCACTGACTACATGAAACAATGAATCATAATACGGCCGTTAGAATTAAGCTGAGGGCAGGCCGGACCAGTGGACTCAATATCAATTACATATCGGTAGTCTCAGGTCACCAGACTTTCAACCTATGACCCAGCCATCCAGGCATGCTTGGTCAGGTGACGGACTTGCTTGTCAGATGTCATCATTGCTTAGGTCACTGTCTCGTAATGACTTGAGAGGAAATTACATTTCTTCTGCCAGCTATCACGAGGCAGGGATCGCTAAACATATTATGGAAATGTTTACTTTTCCATATCCATTTCCATAAACATAAATATTTCCATAACTTTATGGAAATGGATATGGAAATTTTATTTTAGAAATATGGAAATGTTATGGAAATGGAAAAAATATGGAAATGAATTATGGAAATGTTATGGAAATGGAAAAAATATGGAAATGAATTATGGAAATGTTATGGAAATGGAAATAATATGGAAATAAATTATGGAAATGTTATGGAAATGGAAAAAACTATGGAAATGAATTAGGGAAATGGAAATAATATGGAAATGAATTATGGAAATATTATGGAAATGGAAATAATATGGAGATAAATTATGGAAAGGGTATGGAAATGGAAATAATATGGAAATTATGGAAATGAATTATGGAAATTTTATGGAAATAATATAGAATTGAATTATGGAAATTGTAACATACACGTAATCCAAGATATAAACAGAGGGGAGTTATATTGTATAGACTAGGCTACATGAATAGACAATGGTAATACACAAACAGCTAACATCAGTGGTATTACAGAAACTATTAAAGGGGTCTGGAAGAAACTAACTCAAATTGTCTCTTGCTCGGCTACATGTATAGACAATGGTAACACACAAACCCAGCTAACATCCGTGGTATTACAGAAACTATTAAAGTGGTCTGGAAGAAATTAACTCAAATTGTCTCTGGACTTGGCTACATGTACGGACAATGGTAACACACAAACCCAGCTAACATCTGTGGTATTACAGAAACTATTAAGGGAGTCTGAAAGAAACTCTCAAAACATCTCAAATCATCTCTGGCTTAGTTATAGGCAATGGTAGCATACAGTTTTGATGTTGCCTGGACCCTAAATAAAGTATATTAGCAAGCAAATATCATATTCATATTATATATAAATTAATCACATATTCGGGAAGAGTTGACGATTGCACACACCCACACACGCTCATTTGACACGCAAGCGCGCACACATACGTACACACCAGGGATCGCTAAACATATTATGGAAATGTTTACTTTTCCATTTCCATAAACATAAATATTTCCATAATTTCTATGGAAATGGATATGGAAATTTCATTTTAGAAATATGGAAATGTTATGGAAATAGAAAAAATATGGAAATGAATTATGGAAATGTTATGGAAATGGAAAAAATATGGAAATGAATTATGGAAATGGAAATAATATGGAAAGGAATTATGGAAATATTATGGAAATGGAAATAATATGGAAATAAATTATGGAAATGTTATGGAAATGGAAATAATATGGAAATGTTATAGAAATGGAAAAAACTATGGAAATGAATTATGGAAATGTTATGGAAATGGAAATAATATGGAAATAAATTATGGAAATGTTATGGAAATGGAAATAATATGGAAATAAATTATGGAAATGTTATGGAAATGGAAATCATATGGAAATGAATTATGGAAATGTTATGGAAATGGAAATAATATGGAAATAGATTATGGAAATGTTATGGAAATGGAAATAATATGAAAACGAATTATGGAAATGTTATGGAAATGGAAATTGTGACAAACACGTAATCCCTGTCACGAGGTGAGCTCTCTGGAAGAGAACCTGAACCGCATTCTTGACTCACCCAGAGCACGCCGTCTCGAAAGGCCTTTCTCGCGAGGGTCGCGGGACCATCGACTGTTTTACCATCATCGTCCGGACCCCACGAGGCGCTGTAGATGTCGATGTGATCTCTTCTGAGGCTCAGCGACATCGCCTCAACGGAATCTGTTACGTCTCCGTCCAACATTTTGATTCCTGAAAGACAAGTAGAAATTGTAAACAGTGTGTTTGTTAGGGACAATCTAATAGAACTACCAGTGAGTACTCAAAGTGAGTTGATAGTACCATTTGAAGTGAGTTGATAGTACTATATAAAGTGAGTTGACAGTGCCATTTGAAGTGAGTTGATAGTACCAGATAAAGTGAGTTGACAGTACCAGATAAAGTGAGTTGACAGTACTGCACAGAGTGAGTGAATGATATTACATAGGGAGCTTGTATATACATGTATGCACTGAACAGTAAGCTAGAGTTTGATAATTTCGAAAAACATTCTCAATGATATGAAAGCATCGGGTGGTATAACCTTAACTACCCACCTCCAATGCTGGCCTCATAAGCTACACCGACACCACAGGCAGAGTTGTTAGCAACTGCTGCGACTTCTCCAGCACATCTCGTGCCATGTCTGCAATGCAAGAAGCCAAAGGTTACCAAAATGTCTGATAAACATGCAAAAAGTGATATTTTTGAAAAAGAAGAAAAAGAAAGACAGGTCATTGCTGTCGGTCTGCTGACAAAATACAAAAAACAAGCGAGTAGTAAATGCATAAATAATGGCTCTTGTTCTATATTTAGACTGTTGTGGAGACTTTAGAGACAGATAAAGGTGACTGATCTATAGCAACCTAACTCTGGCATATTGTCAACCTTCATGAAAAAGTTTAATAACAAAAAATATTGCGATAAAATAATTATATATTCTAAAAGTAGTGCATAAAAAACCAGCAGAACAATAAACTACATTTAGGTATAAGTAAAATGCTGATGTCTCAGTACCCAATATAGCCTATTAGTATCTTCATTTAGAAATGAAACCTACAGAGTGAATGAAGGTGACAACTCGACATTAAAAACAAACCACGACTGCAGATTACTTACTTAATAACTGGCGAAGGTGATTTCATTAACCACAAATCCTTCATAGACCAGACAAACGATAAAGTATTAAATTTTAATACTCATTCTATGCTAGCTCCACGCCTTGTTGAGTCATAGTGCTCATTTTTACACATTTTATGTTTAGGGTACTAAAGTAACCTTCTACAATAGTGCTATCACCACCACAAAGCTACGCAAAAATATGAAGATTTTAAGAAGGCTTATCTTTTATGATCAGTTATTGAAGAATGGGTCCTACGATCTGTCAGTTAATGATTTAAATCTGTAACACCCCAAGATCTTAATTGAGTTTATAAACAATATGTGGTTTGCATTGAATACCATGCATTGAAATTTTGGCTACAAACATTTGTCAGAACTTAATATAATTTATTGAAATTTGAAATTAAACCGAAATCACAACCACCGATCACTAATAAATGGGAAAATGTGAACAACTACAAAATATCAATTAGTTGCAACCATAAAAGCGACTGTCAAGGGCTGTTAACTGTCAAGGGCTGTCAACTGTCAAGGGCAATAAAGAATGTATTGCATTCATAAATTAGCTCATAACTCTGTGTAGCTCTCAAGTTATGGATTTCTGCTTACATATCATCTAATAACAAGGTAAAATACACCCGCCAGCGCTTCTATGAAGGATAACGCCTCCTGAGAACAGCATTTCTATAGGACTGAATTCAATCCTCCACCAAACCAAGAGACAGTATAACAACTGAGCCACTCAAGCAATGCTGCAATGACTTTGAGACAGTCACAACGAAAATGCAGCATGTTAACTGGTATGCTCGTAATGCCCAAAAACTTCTTCATACTACCGCTATGTCTCCATGACGCGGTTAATCCTGCAAGATGGAAGCAATAAAAATTCTCAACGCAAGCAAGTTTTGCTACTCGTAATTTTTTACCGAATGTTTCATACTTGCAAAAATAGAAACGGCACTTGCGAATGATGCGTGAGAAAACGTCGTGCAAGGCATTCCATTTTAACCTTGTCTACACTTGAGTCGTTCTTATTTCGATTTAGGCAGTCCCAAATGCGCCACTATGAGCTTTGGAGTAAAAATTTTTATATCTTTTAACAAAGATATAAAAACCCGCATCAACCCGCAACATGAGAATGTTCAGTGAAACATCACAGAACTCAACAAACGCACACCTTCAAGTCCGTGTCATGGAAACAGCAATTAAGGCAAGCATCTTTCACAGATCCACATGTACTTCTACTTGGAGATATGATCATATATTGCATATTCATATAGACCTTTCATTTCTAGTTAACATATACCTGAATAAGCATGTGTATAAATACAATTGCAAATGTACAGACAGATATCCGGCTATGGCGCAAAGCTGAAAATGAATTAACTATTATAGATAATGCACAAATAATGCATTTATTTTTGGCGACATATCAGGGAGGTTTGTGCATCTGGGCTCAATTGTCGATTAAGCTAACACACCGATGGAAAGTGGTAGGAGTTAATCATCTCAGTAATTTAGGATCCACTAGAGCAGACAAAAGGTACTTGAGGACTAGATAGCCTAGTGGCAGTCTAACTCTTCAGGCAGCTATTAAGGAGCCGACACACAGAAGTGATGTTAAAAGAGTCAGGGTAGATGACCGAAACCTACTTGAATCCTGTTGGGGAGATAGACAATAAGCCAGTGAGCTAGCGAGTCAACATAGAGGATCGTCAAGTTTCTCTACACGGTGAGAACAACTACCATGCAACTCACCACAGGAAACTAGATCGGGAAAAGTCAAAAGTGAGCAAGGTTTTTGAGAAATTCATTGGGCAAGATATTCGTGTGGCATTTGATTAAGTGCATAATTGACATAGGCTGTGATTGAAACACAAAGTAGACTGACTTTGATGTCTATTACTAGAAGAACGATTGCAGAACATTAGAAGGACGATGATTAACAACTATTGCGTGCTTGCCGCTCAAATAACACGACACAATGGCTGACTTAGCTGTGTGACTCTTATGTTTTCTTCTGGAACAAGTTTTGTTTTAATCTATTCTGAGAATAAAAGATAGCATTGCCAATGAGCCGGAAGTAATTATGTCTGTTCAGAGGAGGCTTGGAAAGGCTTGACCGTTATTATAGTTGACAATAATTATGTGCTCACAAAACAATCTAGGACATTTAGAGGCGGCATGGCTCACAATTCCCAGAGCTAGACTCACCACAACCAAAATAGTTTCTCTATGATATATTGGCTATATCGGAGGGCCTAAGTAAAACAAGCAGCTGTGTGTAGTGCCGAATGCCAGCAGTTGACAAGAACATTCCTGATTCCAACAGCCGTGTTGGAGTTTATCTTAATCACTATGTTTCTATTGTGCCGATGATACGGATTTGGAATTGTGCGCACGATGAGTTACCGTGTGATAAGTACTTCAATTGACACTCGCGTGTTGCGGATTGACATTTATACAAAATATATAGAATTCTGCATCAGAGGTGATAGCTTGTATTTCTGTCTCGCTTAGTAGCTGGCTTTCCTAAAAAGAATTGACTGAATTTTGGAAATTGAATAGCTTGTGCGTCATTCGCGAGTGCCATTTCCATCATTCGCAAACATGACACATTCGATAAAAATTTGCAAGTAACTAAAGTTGCTTGACTTTCTGTTGTTACCATCTTGCGATGACACAAACTGCGTCATGGAAACATAGTGATTGTTGACATGGAGAGATGCGGAGTATGCATAGCATATCAGCACTTTCAGCACATTCAGCTGGAGTCAGAAGTTGTCAGAAAGCAGCAGTGAGAAGATACTGTATGGCAGGAAGCTTAGACTAATCGGGAGAGTTAATGGGAGTCAACAAGCATCATAAGGCAGGAGCAGATGGCCAAGAGGAATAAGCAGAGGATTAATATTTGTCAGCACTCCAGTCACCTAAATGTTTCGATGATCATATGAGCTGATGAGAGGGCAGACTGTCAGATGTAAGCTCCTTCAGTCAAGGAGGCAGCAATAGCTGACACTCAGTGTGCAAAGACAAAGAATACCTGATGACATTTGGAGATTATCATTGTTTCAGTCAAGTCTCAATGCCGACTGCAACAAGAGCCTAGGAAATTCTTCAATGGAGGAATTAAGACCTTTAGTGAGAAAGATCCCCTCATGAATAATAGCCTTTAACTGGTCATGGTTGCAATTTCTAGTCTCTTTGGAACAAAGTTTCCATGTTTCCAAGAATAGCATGCGACAGCAGACAAGCTTAAAAGACCAGTCAGAATAGATATGGTGGTATTCGGCAAGTAAAAACTGGAATAATGCAAAGATGGTATCTTTTGTAAAAAGAGAGGAAGTTCAAGAATCACAGATTTTAAATGCTCAGAAGCCCAATGATCTATGAAAAAATATCATGCACAGAGTATGAGAAAATGGAGTGAAACAAAAAAATAGGGAGAAAAAGGAGAATAAAATTTAAAGATTTAAAGAGCTGAGAGGGAAGCCATAGGGCAGGAGGAAAGATGAATCAAAATCTATAGAAAAAACAAGCATTAAGAAATGAGAGTGGAAGGTTAAGTAAATGCCAAAAAAATGGAGGAAACGAATGTAGGTCAAATGTGAAAAAGGAAAAAGAAGGTGAGAATGAAGTGTATGAAGAATACAACAGAATTAGCTTGAAGCAACGGCAATCCAGTTGCAGCAGACGAAGCGGTTTGCAGAAGTGAATGCCTTGATCTCAACGAATACAAAGTTGCGATAAGATAAACAGTAACTGTAAACATGGCTGTGGCCAATCACCCTAATTGCTCTTAGATCACACCTCTCGGGCCCAAAGCCTCATTTGTTCTGACATGCTTTGTGAAGCATTTCACATTTCACTGCATTTATCCCTAACTACCCATGGGTCCAATTACCATTAGCAGCAAAGGTATGTCAACGACTGCGGCTTGATGATATCTGCAGAGATACCTTGTTTTATAGTACCTGCTACAAATTGCCAGACACAGTTACGAGCTATCAACTATAAAGTATTCATCTAACAACATTGGGAGATGTGACATCCTAAATTCCGCAAAAAGATATTCTGTGCTGGACACCTGCCCAATTTGCTGCATGAAAGAACAGCAAAAAAATGATTGAAATCATTTTGTTTGCTGTTCCTTCATGTAGTTTTCCAGCACAGAATATTTTTTTATAATGTTACAAAGATTTTGTAACATTGTGTTTTAGAACACATATTTCTCAGAACGCCGCACGCTGTGTTAGGGTATTAATATATCCATCGTGAGCAGACTCTAAGTATGCCTATGAATGAATAATAAATTGTGTACATGTATATACCATTGTTAAGGGATGTACTGGTATAGCGAGTGAATAATTATCAAGCGTACCATGATGTGTAATATAATGTAGAGTGTATGTCCAAATATTTACTATGCAGCTGTAGATCGTACAATGAAGAGGAGTACCAAGTGTATCAACTAATATGGAAATACCTAGTATTATTTATACACAACACGCATGCAAATGCCTATTTAACCATCTATGTATAAAGTTGATGTGGTCAGAGATCTGTTAGGCTAAAACAGTCGTATGCTAGAGCATATATTCCTATTAGCCATTTTTAATTTGTTCCACAACTCAAAAACTGAAAACACCGCCTGAATGAAGGTTTTAGGTAAAAGAAACATTATCGTAATTCTAAGCTTGGAATTTACAACACGTAAAAAACTTGTCGTGAATTCATATAGAAATCTCCAGCATAAATATCTTGGCCAGAGAACTTAAACCAACTTAACGTATAGATTTTTCTTTTCATTTTATTGGCAGTTCTTATGTCTCTAAACTACTGCTCATGAAAGTGCGGATGCTTCCAGAAACTTCGAACATCCATTTTGAAAACTACTTCAAGTGTGAAGTCAAATATTCGCTGAAAGATTACATCACATTACAAAATTTTCTAGTCAAAGCAATCTTTTACAGACTCTATAACATGCCATGTGCGGCGTGAGCAGCAACACATGACACGCAGCGATGCATGCATACGTGTAATACGTAGGTAGCAAACGTTACAGCGATGTGGTCACCGGTTGACTGACTACCGTAGGATAGAGTCATACCACTAATTACATCTGATAAGGTACTCAATTATGGAATCAAGGAATGTGTTTGAACAAAGCGAACACGAGATTCTCTGAAGTTTCTAATTTGAAAGTGACACCAAAAGAAGGCAAGCTATTTAACTGCAAAACACCAGCTATGTAGCCATATTTCAAGCTGGAGAAGATATCTATCACCTTTATAACATATTCAAGTAACACATGGACTACGAAATGTGAACGATGGCGAATCAAGGACAAGGACTGCGCTATAAGCCTTGAGGTGCGAACACACTAAACGGTTTTATCGCGTGCGTCATGAAGACCGCGGATATATCGCTGGCGCATGCCTAAACACACTTCAGCGATTTACCAGCAAGCCATAACTTCTGCACACTCACAAACTGCCAATAAAATTCAGTATCATTAGTTTCTTCAGAGTTATTAATGACTTCAAGTCAATATGGCGTCTTCTAGGCAACGACATAATTAACTTCGGCTTTTGTTATTAGGCCTATTCACGGATTGTACACTACAAGAAATAAAAAAAATGACTCTTGTATTTTTAACATATGATTTTTATATATAGTTTACTTTATAATAGTTGTTTATTTTTAATATAATAAATATTTACCATTATCAAGATGGTCAACCTGCGCAACGATTGACTCCCAAATGTTGGTTTTCAACTGGGATCCTTTGTAATTTTTGTGTGTTGTGTCATACAAGACTAGGTGTGCTTTTATTAAATCTATGAACAACTCGATGTTCATTTTGATGATGTTTCAATCGTAACTAAATAGCAAAATTTGTTGCTGTACGTTGGTGAACATCGATACAAAAAATTACCAGCCATAAAATTGCATTATGGGAAAAACCAACTACTCGAAATGCATTTCACGAGCGATAAAGTTGTGCTAGAGAATGACTGGCACTATCGCTCTGCATGAGCTCGCTGAGCGAGTTCTAGCGCAAATTAGCGCCATGCAGCGAGATATCGCACTAAATATAGCCTAGTGTGTACCTTTAGTACCAACTATACCATCAACTAGCTAGTCATGTCAACAGTCATCTATCGGTTTAATGCCGGTAGTGTGGCTCAAACACATCGCGCTTTGCTTGTAATACTTTTGTTTGTATAAAAGTGAACTTACACCATTGAAGTGATCCAAATGAAATAAAATTAATATAAAGGTAAGATATCAAGCTTCAATTTGATGTAAGTTTTGTCTTTGAAGACTCAGTCCAGAGATATTATAGTTTGAATGAGATCCTGTCTCATTCATTTAGAACACTAAGATTTAAGCAGAAGGGTGATGTAGACATCTATAGTTGCACTTCAGCAAAGAGACATATTACGCTGCAACTTGAAAGCATTAGCCGATATCAATAATGTGAGAGACATGCTGCCGCGTAACTAGTGACATCATTCTGAAACATATTTTTCTTCGGTGTTTAACTGCGATCATGCTTTGTCGATTTTAATCTTCAAACATTCCGGCAATCAGATCATTTTAAACATCAAAAACAATCACGAATGATAGAAAAATATCAAGTAATACTTGCTGATAAGATCTACTGAAATTTTGCGGAAGTTTGTCTTTAAAAACAACGCTTAACCCTTCTTAGCAGATGAAACAAGCCTAAAACAACACGCCACAACAAAAGGATCTAAAATCAAATGTTCTGAACATGTACTGTGATAACCTCATGTACAAGGGTCATAGAGGTCACAGAGGGAGTTGGATGGAAGCGATTTTCACTGGCAAAGCAGGTGTCTGCAAGCAACCAGGGAGTAATAGCAACGTAACAAAAGGCAGTAGATATAAACATCACGTACCATGTACAGTAACTCACATCTCATATAGTAACTCACATCTCATATAGTAACTCACATCTCATATAGTAACTCACATCTCATATAGTAACTCACATCTCATATAGTAACTCACATCTCATATAGTAACTCACATCTCATATAGTAACTCACATCTCATATAGTAACTCACATCTCATATAGTAACTCACATCTCATATAGTAACTCACATCTCATATAGTAACTCACATCTCATATAGTAACTCACATCTCATATAGTAACTCACATCTCATATAGTAACTCACATCTCATATAGTAACTCACATCTCATATAGTAACTCACATCTCATATAGTAACTCACATCTCATATAGTATCTCACATCTCATATAGTAACTCACATCTCATATAGTAACTCACATCTCATATAGTAACTCACATCTCATATAGTAACTCACATCTCATATAGTAACTCACATCTCATATAGTAACTCACATCTCATATAGTAACTCACATCTCATATAGTAACTCACATCTCATATAGTAACTCACATCTCATATAGTAACTCACATCTCATATAGTAACTCACATCTCATATAGTAACTCACATCTCATATAGTAACTCACATCTCATATAGTAACTCACATCTCATATAGTAACTCACATCTCATATAGTAACTCACATCTCATATAGTATCTCACATCTCATATAGTAACTCACATCTCATATAGTATCTCACATCTCATATAGTAACTCACATCTCATACAGTAACTCACATTCAGTGATAAAAACACATAATATACCATTCCAATTCTCGTGAGCAAAATCAAACCCGAATTTTTTTATTGAGACGTTGTGTGGTTAAAAAATGGTCCCACTCCTAGCAAAGCCCAACGAAAACTTTACGAACAAAATAGATATTCGCCTCAAACCTTACAGAGGCGCCTCAAACCTTACAGAGGCGCCTCAAACCTTACAGAGGAATCTCATATAAAGAATAGTTAAAGAATTTTAACAAATTGAAACCAACTCCCGCTACTCTGTACAGTTTTGAGTGTTTTAAAGGTCTGTGACCTTACCTGTTTTCATTGGTGAAGTCATAGTGAGGTGTCGGGTCACTATCCTGGTCATTTATGTCATAGCTCGCATCGGGATCCTGCAGAAGAGGAAATGCGCGAAACCATAAAGCATTTCGTGGTCTAGTGGTTTACCTACAGACTATATGCAGCTACTAGTCATACTCAGAAATTTCAGCATGCTGTAAATTAATTAAATGCCCATTATCATCTGGCATTTCACTGTAACATTCCAATAATTTGTGATTCCAATAAAACCCTTCAATTCATCAGTTAATTCACTTTATATGTACTTTATATGGACATCAGCTATTAGCAATTGATCAAATTTTGTAGCTAGCCACCCAGATCTTAGCAAAGATGGCTAAAAGGAATCTTTGGTATTTGAAGAGGGAGAGTAGTCTCATAAACATAACAAGACAGGAACAATTTCTGTTTTGGCATAAAAGAATTGGATATCAGCCAAACAAGGTTCACAGTTTAACTGAATCTTATATGTAAATCAATGCAGGACAAAACTGTCTTCTACATCCATGGGCAATATCTTAATTGATCAAAAGCATTAGATAGAGAATGACAGACAGATAGAAGAATATAATAGACGTGGATGCACATGCCATTGTGTTGAGACACCCATGTTCGATGAAGGATTTTAAACAGATGTTTTTTATTTAAGCATGTCAAACATTGATGCCATTTTTTTAGCATAATCCATGTTTTCATTCTTGTTATTTAGTTATATAATTGATTGCTGTATATCAACCAAAAGTATAGCCAGTTATCTTTCTAGTTTTTCATAAAAGTAAAAATAATTATAATCTTAGTGAGTTAATAATTTCTGGAAATTTCTCTAAATGTCAAATTATGCGCAAAGCTATCAAATTTATCAAATGAGAGAATAGGGTACAAAAACAATTTGAACAAAAACTTCCGACTCTTGAATTGAACACGCCGTTGCCAAATATTGGGCTTGAAGAGAGAGTGCATGAGGAGATGAGAGGATGGATACTGAATAACCTCTGTATAAGAATCAAGCTTCAATCAATAGTTGAAGATGGAACAAAGCTGTTCAAATTGCAGTTGGCATCCTTGCAACAGCACTCGTCTGGCTAGCAATCAATAATAGAATGCACAATGTGAGGGCAATCGTAGCATTCTGATACTAAACGGACTCAGCCAGGCACCCAGCAACCTAGACTTACATAATTGTCAATGAGGTCTGGATGAGAGCGCTCGATACCATCGTCTAATATGGTTACAACGACTCCCTTTCCGGTGTAGCCTTGTCGCCAGGCACTTGCGACTCCCATGGTTATGCCGTTCCGCTTGCCCCGGTCTTGCTGCAATATACATAAGTGCAATAAGTGTACATGTAACTTTTTCATTCTCTTTAGCTCTCCCCAGCTTTTTGTCCACTTCTCTGTCCCCTCTTGCTCCCTCTTCCTCCTCACTTCCTCTATCTTCCTTATCCCCTCCTTTCCCATTTCTTTCCCTATGTATCTAGCTCACTCTCTCTCTGTCTCTCCTCATTTCTCTCCCAACCTATCGTTTTTCTCTCTAGTCTCCTATCTTCCCTCTCCCTATCTCTCTCACCATTTCCTCTCTTTCCTTCCACCTTCTTCAACACTGTTTGAAAAATACTATACATTATCTGTTCATGTAGACTTTGAACTAAAATCACACTAATGAACGATTTCATTGAACCAAACACCTGCTGTCACCTGCCGTGCTGCTTCAGTTTCAGATAGGTTTGATCATGGCAATAAGAGGTTGGTTAGAAAGAATGTGAGATGGTCACAACATGGAGTAAGCCTAAATATTATTTATGCTACAGCCACTACAGATACAAATCAGAAAATGTTTCAATAACCGTCTATCCCATAAACCCAAATATTTAACCCAGCTAACAACCCATTGCTCTCAAACCTCTATGTAACCAAAAATCTTTAAAACTCTTGTCTGCTTGAGGGACATACCAGATACCATTGCTGTCTGTATTTCTCATCATTAAACATAAGCGTGTCACGTTTCTTTCTGATCTTTATCCTTTGCTGTTCACCCCACAGCACCTGTCAACAAGACTCAAGTGTTATAGCCAGGTGATATATCAGGAGCGGAGGATAACGGCATGACCTTTGACCTGGAGATGCTGTCAATATCAATATATTTCACCACAATTGTTGAGGAGGTTTTGAGGACAATGAGCTGTTCAGTAGAGGCGGCAGACAGCAGTAGGACCAGTAGAATGAATGCAGGCATAGCCTATACTCACACAACCTATACTTTCTCTAGTACAATGCCTTTACCCCCTCTGAGCAAAACAATCATGCCGATCTGTCTGAATACAGATAATGCTCCTACCAACAGCGTGGAAGATAAAACACTGGCAGGCAAATTGGTCGTTGAATGTAGTAGATCAAGCAACTACTGACTTTGTGGGTAAATTAACAAAAAGGTACACTAGTTCATAGTTGTAATCTCTCAGTACTAAACCAAAAAGATGACCTAAAAAGCGCCAAATAAATGTGTCAGCTCAGTACTCCACCCTGATTCTAACTGACTAGTTGAAACAAATTAAACCAATTTATTGGGATGTTTCCTTGATATCCATTGATTTATGTAGACAAACTCATCGATGTGGGCTAATCAATAGCAGTACATATTTCAGTCAATTAGTGGTAGCCTGTTTTGTAAGCCAGCTACGAATATAAAATATCTCACAAAGGTCTGGGTGAGCAACAAACATACCCCAGGTTGTCTGTATACCTCTTAAAACGCTGTTCAAATAAATGTTACTATTCTTTCTCTTACAAAATTTATGTTATTAAATGAGAGTATGCAGGCAGCGCCACCTTCATCTCGCTGACTTCAAAGTGTTTTTGGCCGACAAATCAACTGCATTCATCGATATAGTCAGTGGTGAAACGCTTACCATTTCATATTAAACATAAGAAACTGACCTTCAAAGAATTGACATGCACCCGCCTCAGCTATTCAGTAAAAATTTGGCAGACAACAAACCTTTGAATGAAGTGATAATTCACTGTGGTATGCGCTATTTATCGTAG
This sequence comes from Watersipora subatra, assembly GCF_963576615.1. Classification (NCBI taxonomy): domain Eukaryota; kingdom Metazoa; phylum Bryozoa; class Gymnolaemata; order Cheilostomatida; family Watersiporidae; genus Watersipora; species Watersipora subatra. The sequence goes on from NC_088710.1 coordinate 20,198,650, forward strand.
ATCTCTTCTGCACTTTATTATGTCTGAAGTGGTAGAAGCCTGCCATTATCTGAAAACAAACAGAAATGAATAATTTTTTTGGCACTACACAAAAATATAAGACAGATGGATAAGAGTATTAAGGCTGAGTTGTACAGGTTTCTGCTTAAGTCAGGCTGAGTTGTACAGGTTTCTGCTTAAGTCATGCGCTTATTATGACCACAGAAAGCAGCCGTGGTCTACTGGTCTAGAACACCTGACCTGCAACCAACAGGTTGGGGTTCAATTCTCTAAAAAGGTCATTAGTGGTGACAGGAATTTAAACTTAAATTGCTCTCCGCAACGGGGCATGTCTCCAGTCATCGAGGTTCCCTTGTAACTGAACTCAGACATGCCCAGCCAAGATCATAGTTTGTACAACAATGGTCTTAAAAACACACACAGCCTCTGCTTGCAGTAAAATTATCACATCATACTCGATCCTCAAGGAATTGCTCAGACATATTATGGTCATCTATTCTTTTTTGCTTTTTTCAAGATAATGCGCCTAGCCATTTTAAAAGTATTGTTATCTTTTAATAAACACAAAAAGAGATGGAATAGATGACAGAATTAGTTGTGGAAGCGGAAACGATACACTTCGGCGGCCACATGAATGTATAGTATTACCTGTGTAGACATAATGATGCAACACATGGCAATGGACAAAAAAGGTAGCTAAATATCTACAATACCATAACACTTGAAATCGTCATTCCATACAGTCTTTGTCTCCTGCTTTATGTATATGTTACCATACCTAATCATTTGTCATTATTACGTAACATTAATATTTCCATTCACATAATTATCATGTAAATCCCTGCACCGAGTGAACCATTAGATGACAGGCACTAATCAATGGATTAGATCTGCGGACATTCATCAACCAAAAGAGGTGCGATCAGGAATAGCTGAGCCGGAGCCCGGAAGCCAGGATGAACCTTACCTCACCGACGTAGCTAAAGCCCGTCTCAGCAGCAACTAATCTAGCTACACTCTCGCCTCCCTCAATATGCACGGCCCAAAGGTTGGAGTAGAAAGATGCCGTGGCAAAAGGAAGGAGGCACAACATGACAAACCAATGGCAGCACCGCATTATAACTGCTCTCATCTCCGCTACATTCACTGCCAGGCCAACCTGCAATAGCCAAATATAATTGTTGTCACTTAAAATCCAACCTTGTTATTATTATTTAATTACAAACATTTTAAGATCTAATGATTCCTGACCATTCTCGACTCATACCAATTTTATTCCCGTTGCTCAAGAGCTTTTAGAAATCTTATGAAATCGTCCAACATTGAGTGAAGATTTCTGATAAAACTGATTTATGGCTACGCATTGGCATTCATGATTTGCAAAGATTGATTTTCAAAGTAAAAGAACAAAGTGCAATTAATGATAAGCCTAAATATAGGACCACCGTAGGTGGTGCAACTTGTAAATCACTTCCTAGCGAGATTAATATATTACATCACATGTCAATGCAGAGCTTCGCCGTACCAAAACATAACAATTTTTACCGTTATTAACGGAACTTAGAAATGATTGGAGCAGTCAGCCAACTAGGAAATTTCCTACTAACTTGAGTAGTTGTAGTGCTCCTCCTGGCATATTTGAGTGGAGAGCAATCAAAACATTGGTAGTCATAGAACAACAATTAATTGGCTTCGTGTAAAACACGACCTGCGCTTATCAATTAGAGCCGATCTGTTGTTTGGATAAACAAACAATACTATCTAATTTAGATGTGAACGCAGAGTGACCGACTACGAAAGGATAAGCAAGTAAAAAGTAGTGTATATTGACTGAAAATTTCAGTAACTAAAACTGTCAAACACAATTGCTTTCCTACAACAAACTAATATGCAAAGCAGTATAAAAAGACAGCATTACTTTTATTCCCTACAAACATAAGACTCCTTAATAGGAATAAAGTTATTATATGAAGAATATATATTTTATTAAAAGACATCTTAGAGTTGGCCATGTGTTGGTTAGCAGGTATGCTAAATCTAGCTTATTAAGTACAAAGAGTTTTAACTTAAAATGCACATCATATGCAATGACCTAGGATAAGTCGTGGCCAAGAAACTTTCAGGTTGGTGTAACAACAAGATAAACTTTAGAAGGTAGGCTGAGTAAAATTAATGGTCAGTGCTGGTCAATAGGCAGTCTTGGAGATTACACTTAAGTTGGTCATTTTAGCTAAATGTAATTGTTAGCTGAATAACCCTGCTTCTCCAATAGACAAGACTATATTTCAAGGCAGATGTTACAGAGTAGATAATTTTGTATACATGACTAAATTTATGAATTAACCAAAAATGCCTAGTTCACTCTGATACAAACTAAACTTAAAACATGAATTAAGTAAACATAAATCACTATTTTACTTCTGCAAAGATCAGGAGCTAACAATAATAAAAAGAAATGAACTATGAATCATTTAACAGGTTTTAAACCAGCAAATATATAGTTAATAAAGATATATTGTTGAAAACCCAACAGAGCAGCACTAAAGCAAAAAACTTAAGGCACTATACTTACTAATTGATTGCTGCTAAAATAATGCCACGGAGAGAAGTGTTGGTGTGCCGTGATATAACCATTCAAACGTTACTAAACTAGAAAGCCGGTTTAGATACATTGAGTAGCACTAACCTAAACCGTACCACATATTGGCTAGTTTTTTATAACTACTACTTACCCGCGAACTTCTGAGCAGTGTCGGGAAGGACGCGTAAACTCTGACTTGCAAATTGTTACGCAGTGGTATTTAAAATGTTGAATGGGAACTTCGAAACTATAGCACGCTCTTAACCCTAAGTTTGACCCTAGCTCACGATCGATAAATATAGCGTGCGCTCCTTCATTTAATGGCTGAGAATTTGCGTTGTATTAGTTCGAGCTTCAGGTTTTGCAACGAGGTCGAGACGTTACGCTCGTTCTGTTTTAGCCTTAAACATTGTATTATAGAAGAAAGAAGACAACTCTGACTTTATCAATTTACTACTGTAGAAGACAACTAAACGGTCTATCATCATCTTTCGGTGGTGTTACCTAAAATTGGAGAAAAAGAGTTTGTGCACACTAAAATATTTAAAGAAATTAACTTTAAGCTAGATCACAAAAATGCGTAACTCCGAGTCCAAGTCAAATAAAAGTAAACTTCAACTATCTTCTAAATGGATTTTTGCTTTCTAAAAACACATTTAGCTACTAACAAATGAACATGTCATGTAAATTTGCTTGTTTGTGAAGAAGGAAACAAGCCAGTTTTATGAAAGTTATACTTTTTAGTGGATAAGCTAAAAATGAATTTATTTTTTCACAACTTGATAAATCATTTATATTATTGTTTTTAAGGATAATTATTACACAAAAATGTAAAAGTCTGAGCTCTAGCTATTTTGTATATTTTGTTGTATTGTTTCATTAGCAGCTTCAACTAACAGCATTTCACTATGTGCCGGTAGGTAGCGATGACAGCTAAATGTGGAACCATCGTATCTATCATGGTAAAAATGAAAAATCCCAAAGTCGCAATCCAGTGTGTCACACCCAACAACTATTAGTCTTCATGAAGTTATATTATACAACGCTATCTAGTTCTTAGGCTAACAAAAGGGATTTTCACATATTATTGTTTATCAAGCAGATTCATGTAGTTAGAAATTTTTATAATGCTAGCACGGAGACTTTGTTTCAAGATTAGACTTAAGACTAACTCTAAAACAATTACTCTATAAGATTTTTCATATGCTAATTCTGATTAATATTGAAAATACTCTGTATTCTCAATTAGTAATAACAGGACACTGCAACCATTTTAGAGCATTGTAATTCTATTAAAATTACACTGAACTGATGTTTGACAACTGTAATTCATTTTTTTCATAGAATAAGTAAACACATTGTATGCATTACTTATTTTGGGTTTTGTGGTTTACTGCTTGCTGCCTGTTTGTAGCTGCTAAAAGCTTTTGTGATAAGAACCTGTGTAGTAGAGCAGGAGGGCATCAAAAAGCTGTCAAAAAAGTGATTTATTCCTTTTGGAGGTGGGCTATGTGATAAGAGTGGCATCTAGATCAGAATTTTGAGCTGATTTCAAATATCTGGTTTCTACACCTCTCAGATTGCTCATTTTTGAGCAATTTAATTAATATATTATTTTAATTAAATAAATATCTGTAATGTTTCATGTGCTTCTACCAACATTGTAATAATGAAAATGGCATGTAAATGCTAAATAATTAGCAATAACCTAAGTTGGAATCAATTCTGATAGCATTAAAATATTTATTCTTCAAATATTATAATATTAGAATTGTATTATATAATATTATGTGTTTTCAGTTTGGTTGATATTGTGGCAGCTTTACAGTTTGTCCTTGTTATTCCGCAACTCATATATCATTACAGATCTGCAAAACAACATGAAAAGTATTTTTAAAGACTCAGACCATGTATATATAACATTTTAGTGTACATATATTTGTCATTAATGCTTATTATGTTGAACCGTTTACTTTATTATGCAAGTGAAATCGCAATTAGTCAGTCTTTTATACGGTGTGACACATACATGTATGTATTCTAATCAAACATGAAGTGCACCTTTGGTTACAATACCACTCAAATACTAACCTTCTAATTCACAGTCATTTGAGTCTTCTGCATCACTACTTTCATCTCCATCCTCTTTATTTTTATTGCTACAGCAGCTGCTTCTGCACATGTCCGTGCACTTGAGATCTGTATTGTTGCACTGACAGCAACAAGACTGGCACCCAGTTTTGCATTGACAAAACATGTCCACGAGCACATCAGGAAGTGCTGGTTGTTGTGTTATCCATCTAGCTTTAAGCTCTCCATCTTCCATAAACCAACCATGTTGCTGGGGGATGGGACATTGATGATGATTTTCTTGGCTCTTCTCCATATCGCGGCCTGATAGGCAGCCTTAGATATATGGAGATTTAACTCATCTAGTGTGGGTGTTAGGTTTGGTTGTGATGTGCGAGACGGTGAGCAGAAGATCTTATACCTTGCTTCATTGATGGAATTTGTCTCTTCACTATATAATCTGCATATGAATGTCTCAATAGATTATCTTATTGCACCATCAACTTCAAAATCTGTTCCCAATGATTTCAGTGTGTTACAGAATTCAAGATTGTTCTATAGCAGCTTGAAGAAAGTTATCTTCCCATTGGAATAGAATGCGCTTACACTGTCATATCCACTTAGAATATGGAGCCCAAGCAGTGCTTTGCATCGTTCGGATGTGAGGACAGTAGACAGACAGCCTGTTTACATATCTCAACTGCTTCTTACCACAGCAGTAAATGAGTTTTTGTGATGGCAGCTCATTCACTAGAGATAGACAGCATAGGAAAAAACCTGTGTCCTGGCACTTAACTAGAACTTTTAAGCTGGGTTTGTCTTCCAATATCTTTGCGATATGTGATAACATGTGCGTATCTGCTTCCTCGTGGTCTGGTGTCAAACTATCTATTTGGTATACAGCGATTGATCCATCAAGGTCATAGCTAATCATGTGGCATTCTTGAGAAAAAGCTGTTACAAGATCTAGTTTCTGCTTCACAGTTGACTTCCTCCATGTATCCTTTAAAAATTTCACTAAAGCAGGCTTGTTTGAGCCATCTGCTGAAAATTCAGAAGTTCAGACTAAACACAGCAACCTTCTGCCTTCCTTCCACACTTCTATGACTTCTCTCACCTCCTTTAATGCTGATATCAGGGTATGTGTCACAAACAACATCCACACGACATGTGTGATATACATTTGCAATACTAACTATCCATTGCAAAAGCTGACTTGCAACCATGCCAAAAGTTGGAGGAGCTTTCAGGGTCTGAATTTCGGCCATGGCATCAACCACAACAGCGTCAAAGACTGGTAGCTGATCCTGGTTAACATAGATTGATGGTTGATCATCAGCATCTTCCTCAACAGCAGCCATTAGAGCCAACTTAGCAGTCTTCAATATGGAGCCATCAGAGTTAGCCAGGGACCAGCTGATGTTGCCAAGAGAGAATGATAACACCTTTCTTAAATCCAAGTTACGCTGTTGGCTGATCACTAACAAATTCTCAAACAGTCTGTGCGAACACGCTAGGACTTTTTATTTTGATTTTTTTTAGCTGATGGTAATGTGGGGAAGGTTTTGAGCTTGTTTGGCTTGATGGATGCATTGAAATCAATCGCTTGGGTGCTTAACCTCCTCTGGACAAATTCTGAAAGCTGTTTCTCTCCTATCACATTTGCCATTTCAAGATCCTGCTTCACTTCAATGGAGGCTTTTGCACCACTGGTAATATGTACTAGCTTGGTGGTTTGAAACGCAAACGGATTTATTCTTGCTGTTATGAGTCTTTCATGACTTTCCTCATTTCCTCATGAGCCTTCCATGCCTTTTCACGCATCTCATAACTTGCTGCATCCGAATCACCAGGCACTAGCATCTTCTTCATGTCTGTATGCACAGCTGTTCGTTCTGGGTGAGATAGAGTCCAGCATTGAGAGGCCGATGATTCCTGTTAAACCCTATGATTCTATGTTGAGACTTTGAGTCTCTTTTAACTGCTTGCTCAATAGATTGATCACAAGCGATAGAGCTGAATGGACCGTGCATGATGTCGTGATTGATAAGTAAAATACCTCTTCTTCACAAGAGCCTCATACACCTTGCTACACCATACTTTCAGATTAGTCATCTCTGCATAGTACAGCATGCCATATTTAGTGTAGTTTGTGTGGTCATATGCAAAAAACCAAGGAAGGATCATACAAGTAATTTATCTATAAATTTATGTCCAAATTGTAGGCTATAACAAGTCATGTAAACTGCAAAGAGTTAATTTTGCTGCTCACAAAATGTGCAAACAAAAATGAAAATGTTTTCTTTTTCTCCTACCAAAGTACCATCATCATAGAGTAATCATCATAAATTTGTAAAGCTATAAATATCTGATCTCACCTCTTCTGCTGTATTACATTCTTTCTGTCTCTTCTCATGTCTTTTCTCAGCTTTTTCCATAACGAGTTTGTTACAATACTTTTTATAACAGGCATAATGACAAGAAGTCTGAACTCTCATCGAAGTTCTCAATGATTAGCACTTTTTGAGTAATTTCACATTGAATGCTCTCTTCTTCCAATATCAACCATCTGTTTGAACACTGTTTGGCTGTCTCATATTGAAGTTTAGTCACTCTGACTAGGGTTTCATTCACAGACTAATCAAGACAGTGAAACAAGCGGTCTTGCTGCATCCTTGGCATGAGTTAAGGAATGCTGAGAATTGACTCACTTAATCTCAAATAAAAGCATTTATTAATTTTTGAGATTATAAAATAGTTTTCTTTGTCTGATATGTAAGGTTTTCCAAGCAAAATTGGAGTTGCCCCCTCCCATTTCGAAAATGCTCTCTAGCTCAGAAATGTGCAAACACATAGGTGTAGAAACATTATAATTGAATTCAGCATAAATTTCTGACTATAAAACATCTTAGTTTGAGTAGCCCACCCTCCAAAGGAAAAGGCTGAAAGATAAGTTCATGTTCCTGCTCTACTAGTGTTCTTAGATTCGACTAGCCTCAATTTAGGAGTGATGAGAGAAGAGATCATTGGTGGAGAGCTAATTTGGAGTTTTTTGTTGGATAAGTTGGAGTTGCATGCAGTCTGGAGGCAAAGAAACGTCTCAAGCTATGAACTTTGGTCAACATTTTTGTAGACATAAATGCTTTCTTACCATCAAACTGTTTGGCACATGACGACTTTATAACATAATGGAGTCCTTATCATGTTGATATTTAGTGTGGGAGATAATTGTAGTGTTTAAAGATTGCAGGTACATAGGGTAGTCAACCTCCTATTAAATTATTGATATTTCAGGTTATCCTAGAAAGTCAATTATTCCGCTGAAGGTCATTGACAATTCTTCTCGCTAATTTATTCAGTTATATCTATGAATAGGTATTTTGTCAGTCAATAAAGTTGTGTATAAAATGTGATATGTATTAGATATTTTATATATTATTATATTGTTATATATTGTTATTATATTTTTATATATTTTATATATTATATACTGTTTTATATAAAGCAACAAATGACATGACTTTGTATAAGAAAAGAAAAACTCTGCTACTCAAAAATGTAGTTATGAGTCTGTAGCCTTTTCGTAAACATGTGGATATGTTGACACTCTGCCTATTCGTCCCACAATGACCGTGACAGCTTGTCTCACTGGCTAGTGTGTAGATGACACAAATAAAATAAGAACTATTTTGAGTGAGTTTAAGAAACCATATACCTTACACTGTACACCATACAATTCATAACATATAGAGCCTACTGTACACCATACAATTCATAACATATAGGGCCTACTGTATACCATACAACTTATACCATATATTGTATATCATAAAATTTATACCATATACTGTATACCATACAATTTATACCATATGCTGTACACCATACAACTTATACCATATACTGCACACCATACTAATTATACCATACACTGCATACCGTACAACTTATACCATATACTGTATATCATGAAATTTATACCATATACTGTATACCATACAACTTATACGATACACTGTATACCATACAATTTATACCATACACTGTACACCATACAATTTATACCATATACTGTACACCATACAACTTATACCATATACTGTATATCATGAAATTTATACCATATACTGTATACCATACAACTTATACGATACACTGTATACCATACAATTTATACCATACACTGTACACCATACAATTTATACCATATACTGTACACCATACAATTTATACCATATACTGTATACCATACAATTTATACCATATACTGTATACCATACAATTTATACCATATACTGTATACCATACAATTTATACCATATACTGTATACCATACAATTTATACCGTATACTGTATACCATACAATTTATACCATATACTGTATACCATACAATTTATACCATATACTGTATACCATACAATTTATACCAAATACTGTATACTGAAAAGTACTATATACTTTATATATATATATATATTTGCTGTTTTAGACCAAGTATGAAACAGTGTTTTGGGGAGCCGTGAGAAACCGTAGTCATAGCACCTGTCTAATTATATATATATATATATATATATATATATATATATATATATATATATATATATATATATATATACATACATACATATACAAGTATATGTGTATATACCTCTACCGTATATATACAATAGATGGTTGTAGGTAAGGGGTGATAAATAGAGAACTTAATACTATAGGAAATGTTAGTAAAGCACTATAATGCTGTTTCATATGAGTCTAGTAGCAGCCGGCAACTGCCAGCAGTACTCGGCGGTACCCGGCGCATAGGCTCATATTTCACCGCTGATAGCCTGTGGTGCTGTTTCCGGTGCTGTTGCCGGTGCTTTGCAGCATATATGGGAAACAGGCTTTAGTTTCTATTCACAGTAGATACAAGTAATTTCTATAGATTCCCTATGAGTAGCGAGTACATGATTGAGCAGAATTGAAGCATTCAGAGTTTAAAAGGAATAGTCCAGTTCTTGCCTTGATTGGAGTACTCGAATGTGTACAATAACTAAGTTCATTGACAGTAGTGGTACACACACAAGAGCCATGTTCCAACAGCTTCATAAGCGTTTTAACATTTCAGGCTACGATAATTGAACACTCGCCTTATAACAAACACATTTAATATTTTATATTAAATTTGTTCATGTGTCATTGATAGAGTAATTACTGCGTTGGTCATATATCTTTGAAAGTAGCATGATGGAAATAACTTCAAGTTTACGGATACACGTGTGACTAAATAAATGCTTATTGTATGTCATATTATGTGATAGATCATTTTCGAAATTTTGTTACCCTTCTAGGATATTTGCAAATGATGATTTATGCCTGATCAGCCCTTATTGAACATCTGCAGGGGTGTTGCACTTATTGCTTTGAATATTGCATCATGTTTTTGGTGATTTGGTGTATCATACTGTTTTTCACTTTGGAATTATTCACAGCATGATAAAAAAGAAAAACATGTTTAGGTTTTTAACCAAATTAGCATGACTGGCATAAAAATATTTGATAGGCAGTTACTTTTGACAAGTACACCACTGATGACAGATATAGGAAACTTGTGTATTTACGTAGGAATACAACAAGCAAGCTCTGTATTGCGCCATCGGCCTTGTTCGGCGTTTGGTGCCTCTAATAGCCAATTAGATGTGTTATGCAATCACAGCAGCCAATCAAATGTTATTATAACCTTGGTTAATAGGCAAGGTGGCAACCTTGGTCATCTTCGTGAACCCACCCTGAATTGACCTTGGCGTAGGCTTAATGACTTGTCAACATTGTTCCTAAACTATTTTCTGAGGATGAGATGGTACAGTCATGTGAGTATATTGCCAAGTTTATGCCTAAATATGGCCATCTTATGGCCAAATATGGCTAACTGAGAAAAATATTTTCCTGGTGTTGTCATTGACATATTATGACATTAATAATGAAAAAGGAAATGGAGGCCCACGCGAGCAACTGAGGCAATATGTTAATTATATAAATATGTAAATTAACCAAAATGACACAATATCTATTATTTTTCTATTAACGAACAAAGGCTGTTCAGTTCTGTTTGTGTTTGTACTTGCTTGCAGGTAACTCTTACACTTTTGTAATCTAATATATCTACCTACATCCCATACGACTCTTGCTTATATAGCTCACTAAGACATTTGAAGAATTCATCATTTAGCCAATAATTGTATGCCAATTTCACGACCACGAATTGGTATCTCTAGTCAGGAAAGCTAATGAAAATTCAATCATCTATAACCATAATAAGATCGTGTGTCTGCCTGTCTGAAGCCACAGCTGGTGGTTGCAAAAAGGATTGTAGCATATGAGATTTGAACTCACGATTTTTCCCTATGGTAGTCCAACACTTTAACAACTTCACTATTCAAATAATCACAGGTGTTGCCTGTAATTGTATACGGTATATGGTTATTTGACCTGATGATCTCTCATAGCACACCAGACTGTCAGACTAGTATATATAACAGTTATAGTAAGGTACTATATATTTGATGATTTAGTGTATCATACTGTTATTAATTTTGAGTTATTCACAGCAGAATAAAAAAATATATATCTACCAATATTTTTGAATAGGTAGATATATTAAAAAAAAGCATAAAACGCTCTGAATCCACAACCATGGTTGTTGGTTCAGAGCATTTCAAATCTGCTTACTGAGGCTACCACTGTTATGGTTATTGTCACTAGTACACTAGCAGTCCCGTGCTCTGAGAGAGATGTCAATACAGCTCTCATTATAATGAAGCTTATTACTACTGACAACATTTACTATAATAAGAGCCGTCTCTATCCATCTGTCCGAAGCCATGGTTGACAGTTGAGAAAAAAGATAGCACCATGTGGGATTTGAACTCCCAATTATTGACATAGCGGACTATCACTGAAACAAATGCACCAATCAACCACATCCTAGTACTCCGGAATAATTGTACATATAGTTATTACATTTGACAATCTTTCACGGTTCCTTGACCACACTGACCCAGACTGCCAGGGTTGAAGTAGACAGTAAGTAATGGTAGGTGTAATACTCAATCTTATTACAAGCAGCTTCAATATGGTGGTGTTGGTTAGTGGATGAGACATTCATCTCCATAGTATGAGACAAGAAGCTCAAATTCTAGTGGGTCCGATTAAAAAATAAGAAGGAAGCATTTTCTTTGTTTTCCATCAGTATTTTTCAAGTCGGCAATGCAAGTAAGTAGAGACAAACTTTTAAGATTTTGTGTGCAAACAGGATATGAGGATATCTTGGCTTTTAGGAGAGGAGTTCCATAATTGTATGCAAGCTGAGTGATTATATCCTTCGTAAAGCATTTTGTAACATAATTATCTTTCTAGCTAATAGATGAAAGCCAGATATACATATCTAGAAAAGCTTTCAGCCTAAGCATATATGTTATATTTTGTTATTAGCAAAATATTCTGTGCTTTACACAAGCTTTTTAGCCGTGTTGTGTGTATAAGGTTCTTATCCAGGACGCGTGTGACAGTGTTGCTGTGCAATAAACTAGGAAGGTTAAAACGTGACACTTTCAAGCAGGTGGTCCCAGGTTCAGTTTAGTGAGCTTACTGCGGAGCATGCCTCGCTGCAATGCGGATATAGTGTGCCTCAAGGCATACGTGATAACTATTATACTCCATAATTTTATAGAATGTGTCATAATCATAAATACCTGGCAGAAATGCTTTTCTATTTCCATAAGCTGTAAAGAATTAGCGTCAAATTGACTGGCACTAAATCATAACTGCTCATAGCTTGTCAAAAGAAGGTCATTTAAGCATATGATATCAGTTTATTTATTATTGAATTTCTAATGTAACACGTGTATGTTGTTGTGTCGTGAATAGCAATGGAGGCTTGCAATCTGATTACCTGGTGTTCCTAAATGAGAGGGTTTTTTACAATCTGGAAGTCTGCAAAATGAGCACGCATAATGCTCTGCTAAAATATACCAGCTTTACAATTGAGATAGGGTCCAATTTTCAACAGCCCACAGTGACGTAAACTACTTCTCAAAGCTCCAAGGTTATATACCTATCAAGACTGACTTACATTTTCATATGATCTTGAAATACGATATCAAAATTTCAGAAGATAATGGAATTTAAGAAAATATTTAATAATAGCTGGTAATTTGATATGCTTATCCGCTTGAGCAATTTGTAATATATCCTCACTATTTTTTGGCATTGGTCGATCAAGGTCAAATAGAATAGCCAAAAGTCGGTACTAAACATACTCGTTAGCATTTAGGCACAATTAGGAATGTGATAAGTTATTGGCAAATGGCGATTGTTTATTGAACAGTACTGATAACCCGGACAGTTGAGATGTTCGAAAAGTAACAAGATCTGCTATGATGAACTGAACTACAAATTGGGTGCAGTACGGATACGGATAGCTTGCTGAATATTTTTATTGTTTATGTAGGAGACTTTTTAACAGATGACCTTTTGACTTGAAATTTAAAACTCAACAATACAAAGCTTGCGCCAATATAACTATATCATTGCACCACAACCATCCCAATACACAAAGTCTATACCAATATGTTTTAGCTGTGCTAGTCTTTCCAAGCTATGCTAAGCTATATAGACATAATGCTATACTGATATGCAAAGGTTATACTGGTAGCTCAAGGCTATATCGACACACTAAGGCTATATTGATATGCTAGTTATATAGGGAGGCCAAGGTGATATCAACACACTTGGGTTATATCAGTATGTTAAGGCTATACTAGGAGACCAAAGCTAGGCCAATACATAGTGATATAGAAAGTACAGTTACAGAAGTCATCTACCCTTGTAATTGTGTGATTACCATACTGTTCTATTACACTTGAGACATACCACATACAACCCTCATACACACTGTACACTCACATACCACATACAACCCTCATACACACTGTACATTCACATACTACATACAACCCTCATACACACTTGCTGTACACTCACATACCACATACAATCCTCATACACACTTGCTGTCCACTCACATACCACATACAACCCTCATACATACTGTACACTCACATACTACATACAGCCCTCATACACACTGTACACTCACATACTACATACAACCCTCATACACACTTGCTGTACACTCACATACCACATACCACATACAACCCTCATACATACTGTACATTCACATACTACATACAACCCTCATACACACTGTACATTCACATACTACATACAACCCTCATACACACTGTACACTCACATGCTACATACACAGCATGGTACCATATACACAAAGGCATTATGAATAGCTTACCACAGAAAGTTTTTATACACTGCTATAGCTCCAGATTACATGGTTTATGTCAGAGCAAACCCTGGAAGATTGAGTGCGATGTCTGCTTAGCAGAGGCTGTGTGTGTTTTTAAGAGGATTGTTATACAAACAATATTCCTGTGATCTTGGCTGGATTTATCTAAGTCCAGTAGCAGGGATACCTAAGTGACTGGAGACATACCCAGTTGCAGAGAGAAATTTAAGGTTGGATGTCACTCCTGTCACCACTAGTGGCCTTTTTGGGTATTGAACCCCATCCTGTTGTATACAAGTCAGTCATTCTAGACCACTACACCACTAGGCTGCAGTTGCTCAGTCAGTCGTTCTAGACCACTCAGTACATACACACACCATATACACCGTGTACGGTATTAACACTCACGCATAATATGCATTGTGCTTCTGGAAAAGTGTTTACATGTATGTCAGCACACCACTATAAAAGCATATAGATAGGTAAATAGATGTTATCATTATCATCACTGGTCAATGTCTTTAAAATGAGTTAAACCATGAGACAAAAACAGAAAATAGTAAGGTACATTATGCATATTGAAAGAAAAAGCTATTTTTGCATAACACTGCTCTATAATATAAATTGGGAAGGTGTTTGGTATAAGGTGTAGTGGTTCTTTTGGGAAAGTAGGAAAGTAATAGATGGTAAAGCAGATTGGAGATACAATTTGAGTAATGGATAAATTATTATAGTGATTATAGAGTAATTACATTATAAATTGTGATATTAGAGTAATTATAAAGTGATAATAGAGTGTGAGCACACACTTCTTGCATGGTCATACGCGTGTACACATTGAAAATCTCTTGTTGAAACCTCTTTTATAAATCTCACCAGCGTAATCGCTGTAACATCTAAATTAATACATTCAAAATAAAAAGTACATCAGAGTATTACTAAAAACCAGGCTCAATAAATATGTGTACATAATGTAGTTTCTGGTTACCTGTATTATTATTTATATACAAGCAAATCTAAACGCTATCAGAACAAATGACTACTAGAAACAAGTCAACCTCTGTTTCTTATCACCACACTGTACTAATACGAAGCAAATCTTCTGAACGAATTCACTTCATATTAGGGAATTGACTGTACCGACAGGTAGTATTTTACTTCTACCCAATTCTCATACCTTATATAACACCAAGTTTAAGTAGTTTTTATGTAAGCAAGAAAGCACACTTACACAAGTTTCTGGCACTAAGAGCCCTTTCAAGTGATGATTACGATAAGACTGCACATAGCTATTTTATAAACATTTTACGTATATAACATTCTATTAAATTATATTAGCCATACTTTGTAAGAATTTACATTGCTATTTACATAAAATAATATTTGTGAAAATATTTATAATTTTAAAGTTATATTATTATCTTAAAAAATTTTTTGTTTTTCTATTTGCTTTTTTACAAATATTGGTGAAATTTATCAATAGCTCAACTTTGAGCCTGTTTGTGAAGTTTAGCCTACATAAGCAAGATGGTTATGTTACACCGCTGATAATGTCTGACATCATTTGCTGAAACAGGCATGTCTTTGGTGTCAATCATAATTCATCACACTTGCATATGACTGCCATCAAAAATAGTTTCATCATGTGACATATGTGTGTTAATAAGCATAAGGTATGCATGAGTTATTGTATACCTAAAATTAGCGTTGCAGGTTTGGCAATGTAGCACAAACTTGCCAAGCAATAAGCTTGTTCTCTATTAGCGATGATGGTTTGCATTTATCACATAGAACATTAGCTCTCATGTCAGCTACTAGATCTCAGGCTAAGCCGCTAATCAAAACATGTTTAAATTGTGAAAAATACAGTTGAATTTCAATCAGACATGTAAATAGTACCCAGGTACTCTTACAGTAAACATTAAGTATTCTGTGGCAGGGTGTCTCGTGTTAATTTTTGCCGTCATTGCAGATATTTTTACAAAAATTTGTGATGATGGTAAGTAAACGTTTTTAAAAGGAAAATTGGCTTGTTGGTATTTACAAAGCTGCCTTGTAAGTTGAAGATTGTGTAGGGTTTCTTTCTCACATGGTTAGTCATTAGTATGTTACCTATACAACTGCCTTATGATGATAGTTTTAGTCAAATACTTTCATTTTTTCTTTGGTAATGACTACCGTATCCTTTGACGTAAACGACCAAATGCTTCTAAACATGATATTCAAACTACCAACCACTTTCATCAAGCCTATCGATTTCTTTATGTAAATGTGGCAAATTTCATATACAATTTTATTACTTGTAGAAACTTTCCATAAAGATCTAAATGAATTCACTCATTGTTCTGTTTGTACAAGTTCAGTACAACTTAGATGTTTGGTACATGAATCTTAAAACTTGATGGTTTTATTTGTCAGATTGTAACATTTCTGTAAGCGGAAGTTACGACTCTTGAATCTAAGGCTAAAACCTTTAACAATGGACAATCACACAGCAACTGAATTTTGGCAACAGAAGCAGGTTTTAAGAATCTAGGCTAGATGCTGATTTAAAATACTTTTTAACCGTTATAACTTACACTATGAGATGAAATAATAAACTCAAATATTATGTATTCTTCAAGTTATTAAAACCTAAAACAATAATATATGTTATATAAACTTGTAACAGCTCCTCTTTCCCCTTAGAAGGCTTGCGACAAATGTTTATGTGCGTGTGCAAAAGAATGTGTGTTGCCTTACCAGTACACTGCTGTGGCTGTGCTGATTAAATTTGAATAGCAATGTGTAGTGCTGCCTGCTGCCACTCCTCGGGTGAGAAGGTGCGAACAACTATACAATTGGAAACCAACATCCTCATCCACTCCTACTCGGTAACTAAGTCTTCATAAAAATATATTGAACTAGAGAGGATGTAGTACACAAGAAGAGGCAATACCCTACAACCATCAGTTCTACAGCTTTGGTTTTAAGATGTTAATTCTAGCTAGCTCTCAAAAAAGAACATGCAATTTAAAATGTCTACAACATTATATTTTGCACGTTAATATATTGTAAAAGTAATTCTCTTCATCACTAGCTTCTAGCAGTCCAATATCTAGGAAGTCTAGTACAGTATAGGCACTTGCACACCAAGCACTCTGCCACACACAAGTAAAGCAGGCACAGCGTAGGCAATAAAATTACCAAATGCATAGTTAAAATAACAAAATACCATGGCAACTGGTAATTGCAAAAAATACAACATCTGAAAACGGACCGCAAGAAATACAAACATATATCAGTTCCAAAACCCTTTACAAAAATTTAAAACTACGGACTTGTAAAAGTTATCCTGAGTAGACTAGTGTCATCATAGGACCTAAGGCTTACCTGAGCTACATGACTTAACCAGTGACCTAAGGCTACTACTACCTGAGCTACATAACTCAAACAGCATGGTCCATGGTGTTAGAGGCACTACCTGGATTATTCAAAGTTCTAAAATCTTCATAGTAACAACAATGCAAATAGCAAATAAATATTATCACAGATGAGCTGACTACAGGAATAGCCTTTGGTCCTAGGCTAGCAGAACGGTGGATTTATTTTTGGTGGCTGAAAATCTGCCTTGGCCGACCTTATTCTGGAGCTCCGTCTCAAAAGCTTTCTTAGCGAAGGAGTCCTTGCCATACCTCTTACGCATTTCCTCTCTCATCAGCTGAGAGTTGGCAGCCATAGAACGAATCTGTAGATGGAGACAGGAGCTAACTTTACAGCGAGCAAGTAACTTACAAGTAAATCAGATCTATAGTGACGGACAAAATAGTTGGGACGCAATTGTCTAATAGGCTAATTCAGATCACATATGTTGTCTCCCATCGAGGTACCATGAATATTTATATGTCTATGGAATGCTTGAAAAAATGGCAATAAAAATGATAGCAATAAAAACAGTGGTAATGAAAAAATAATGAATCCAACTAATCAAGTTTCAAAAATATTTTTTAATCTCCTAATTAGTGATCAACTTTCATTGTAACTAAGATTTCAAGAGAGAGCCGAAGTCGCTTGCTGAAGGACTAGCCCATCAAACACTGAAACTGATTTTCTTACAATCGATGACCGATTTCAGGGCCACCATATTACATAGAGTTGTTCAAACCTCTAAAAAATGAGCATTTGGGAGTTCCAATCAGAGTAACTTTTATTAAAAATATGACAATTGGTAATACTTATACATATGCTCCCTTGCATGGTGTCTAACTTCATCATAATACGATAAAATCAAACTCATTAGGTAATTAACAGAATATGGAATCAGAATACATAAAATTTTGGGAATCTCTCCGCAAAAACTTGAACATTATCCAAGTACAAATATGAAACGCCATGCATTGCCGATTGTGTGTCTTAACTATTTTGGCCGACAATGTATAGCATAATAATAACGGATAGGAGCAGGTAAATTCACACCTCACAAACCTCACCATGCTGCGGACTGTATCCTAGTAAAACCGCAAGCAAAAATCAAACATGTGGTACATAGGTTACTGAGCGCAAACCTATTCAGCGCAAACAGAATTAGCCAGCAAACGCAGACAATACCAAAGGTTTAAAAAATGACTCTGGACTTAATGTCAGTGTCATCAAAAACCTGGAAAACAACAGTGCTTGTACTAAAACGTCACAAGATGACTTCTGATTCAACAATTTACTATGTTGAGAAGATCATACCTTGTTCACCACCTGTCCTTTACGATTCTCAACTATCTTCATCTTTGTATCCTTGTACATGATGGCATCCTTTTGGTCTCTGCGATTCATCTCTGCCTCTTTTTGCAGCCTTAAATCATGCCCATCACCAATTATAATAAATGCTACGCTGATTTGAACCAATGAGTAAAGGCTGGTTCACACTATATGGCCGTGCGTCGACGTTTTGCTTTCGGCGTTCATCGTCGATTACGGATACGTCGGGAAAGTTCGCAGCTGTCAAACTTTCCCGACGTTTCGCCGAGCATCGACAACCGCCGGTACGTTGGGAACCATTTTGGCGAAGGTAATTCGCGATCGCTGATAGCGCAATTTATTTATTTCTGTTTATGATAGTCGCTGTGGGACTAGTATTTGATTCAACCGCGCGCAAATCAAAGAGGTTTCTTTGCGAAAAATTAACAAGGAAAATGAGAACACTGCATTGTGCAGCATTTGCTGATGCAAACGCGGATGAGTGTGATAGTGTGAACATTGCTATCATCGACGATTGCCGAAGTATTGTGGCATCAATGCCGAAATACGGCGATATAGTGTGTGAACCAGCCTTTAGGGAGCTTTTCCGAGTTCTCCTATTTGACGAATGAGATTATGGCAAGAGACAAAAAAGCTCTCGTTATTTGCTATAAAATGGACAAATATGCATAAGTGAACTACTGCATGAAGCAAGAAGCCCATCGTCACAATAAAGGAGGGACCACCCACGTCACAGTGAAGGAAACTGTAATGAGATAAAGAAGGACCTTGTCATATGACAAAGATAGACCCAAATATTAATATAACAACTTAGGATGCTGTCAATCGACAGAGAAGATTGTTGCCAATCGACAGAGAAGATTGCTGCCAATCGACAGAGAAGATTGTTGCCAATCGACAGAGAAGATTACTGCTAATCGACAGAGAAGATTACTGCCAATCGACAGAGAAGATTGCTGCCAATCGATAGAGAAGATTGTTGCCAATCGACAGAGAAGATTACTGCTAATCGACAGAGAAGATTGCTACCAATCGACAGAGAAAATTGCGGCCAATCGACAAAGAAGCACCGTCTTGTGACGGTGAAGGGCCGGATGACAGAGGAGCATGTCGAATAATAGATAAAGACTCTGTTGCAAGTCATAGAAAGAGGCTGCCATGTGACAGAGAAGGTCACTGTCAACTGTCAGGAAACGACACCGCCATTTGAAAGAGGAAGACCTTATCAAGTACGTATGTGTGGGTTTTATTTCATCGATTAGTTAAAAATATTTGAAAAAATGAAAGCTCAAATTTTCACACAAGTAAGATATGATGAGGCTCACATACGCAGAAGCACTGCAGCTAGTTGAGGCACTGAGCCTAGAGAAGATAGCATTAAACATTTCATTAAAATTAGAAAGGTAGGCTGATCTTGGCTAATTTAGATTTAGTAAGTGGCTCTTAACATCCGTTTTAAAGTTACCAAGTATTGACATTGAAAAAGTAACTAAGGAAAATCTGGTTAAGTCACAAATATGAACCCTGATAGGTAATGAAGATGCGCATGATCCGAAGTCACAGGCAGTAGGCCTCTATAAACAGTACACATTTCTTTCTAAACACGACAAATATATACAAACATGTGATACCCTAATAAAATTATTAAATGCAGCCTCATACAGGATTATCCTATTTGGTGCCAGATTACTGTCAGATTGCCTTAAATTAAACGACCCTAATGAAAATAAAGATACCTTAATAAATTTAGTGGTTTGGTTTGCGTCAACTTATCCCGTTATTACCTAATAAGAAAACAGCTGAGAGTTGCTGGACAAGGATGTAGCCTTCATGATATAATCTTGACAATGTATTCCCGTGAATGTTGATGAGTAGCACCACGTTGCTTAATCAAGGCTATTTTTGTATTCCAATCCCCCTACCACCTATGTGAGTAGCTGGTAAATCACGATTAATGCTCTTTCTAAGAAACTTTGGACCATTTTGTTAAAAGAATATTTTAACAAAAATAACTTTACAATCAACACACCGTAGCGCAATACAGAAGAGCTACTAAGAAAATGTGAGAGTGATACACAAATTTCTCTAGCAAAGTCAAATTTAGCATGCTGTCAATACTTCTTGTGAAATGTGAGACACAAATAATCGTAGAACCAGTCTTTGCATTTTAGACAAGCTGTGTAATGGTTGGCAAGTAGCCAATTCTTAACAACCAAGTGTGATCAATCCGAACAAAAATAAGCAGAAAAAGCAGCCTATTTTATCTGGAGATTAATTATCTTGGTTGTTACCAGGCTATCTCAGTGTTGCACTGAGGCTAGACTGCTACTACAATATTGTAACATCGATGTGACAGCCTAGCTACACACACTGGAAAATTACGACCTTGAGTAGCCAATGAATTGGTAATACGTCGGCAAGGCGTTGTTGATGCTTCGTTTTGAAATGTGTTGGTTTAGGTCAGTAGAGATAAAACCGGAGGATCTGTGATTGGCTGAAATAGTTAATGTTCCTTTCCGATGCATTCATAATTGTCTTTCTAACAACGATGACAACAAGGCTTCACACAAGGATATTTTTACTTGCAACTTATATGTGAAAGTGGCTAGTATAAATCGGAACTGTTTACTACAAAACATTTCAGGTAATAAATTTGCTAATTAAATATAAAATATTTTTCTCCATAGTTTAATCATTGTCATGAACATGAAAAATTTTGTACGCAGCTATTTTTATCTGTAATGTTCAAAATGGGGCAATAGTAATAGCCGCAGAAACACTATTGATATCATAAGCGGTTGATGATCTATAATACAGATATCTTAACAATACCTAAATACTGGAACTTGAACCTCAAACAAGGACGCCATGGCCATCACACGAGTGAGGTCAATTCTCATTGGTCAATCTATTTGTAACACGACGCATCGTTTAGTAGCTGTGTAGTTGTCTGTAGCCAGGCCTTTATACTGGTGTTACACTGGTGTTACACTGGTGTTATGCTTGCATTATGCTTCTGGTGCACTTATTATTTTTGTCTCTGCTGTTTACTCGAATTCACTCCTACAGCGAGTGAAGAGAGGATTACTCCTGCTTGGCTTTTCCAAAAAATAAAAGCAACCGACAGCTTTACTACTAATTAGAATGCTTCAATTTTTTTTTGTTCAACGAGAAATTTATAAATACACTGTAAGATCAAGTTGACATGTAGTTCCCTCACCAACTTTGCATTTCAGCCTCTCATAATATGAGGATATATTTATGAGTCACATACATGTAGGTGTGTTTTGTACCATTCCGTGAACTATCTGGTGGGCTTGCTACATCTCACTCAAAAGGAAGACTGGCAGATGAAACAACTAGCAGGCAAAATAATAAGCAGACAGAGGGACCCGCAAGCAAACTAGCTAATAGACGACAGGCTAGCAGACAAAGGTACACAAATTGAAAACCTCACAGTAAATGGAAGGCCTAGTAGATAAAGGACTAGCAAATAAAAGGGATATTAGATGAGAGGGCTATCAGACAACGGACTAGCAAATAAAAGGGATATTAGATGAGAGGGCTATCTGACAACGACTAGCAAATAAAAGGGATATTAGATGAGAGGGCTATCAGACGAAAAGACTAGCAAATAAAAGGGATATTAGATGAGAGGGCTATCAGACGAAAGGAATAGCAAATAAAAGGGATATTAGATGAGAGGACTGAAAGATGAAAAGGCCTACTAATGAAACAGCTCACATAGAAGGTTTCACAGGCTAATCAAAAGAATAGCTTCAAGCAAAAGACGCCTTTGAAATGTAAAAGACTCACAGATATCAGGTTAGCAGATGAAAGGGGCAGGGAAGCAAAAGTTAGTAAACTAAAAAACTAGCAAATAGAAAAGATAATGAATAGCGGGGCTAGTAGATGAAAGAGCTACGGCAAATGTTTACTATAATCAGAGCCGTTTTTATATGTCCATACGTTTGAAGGTTGGGGCAAAAACGATTGCATCATATAGAAATCGAACTTTCAGCTTGGTAGACCGACACTCTAGCAACTGCACCAATCAACTGCCGACTAGCATTCCACAATAATCTATATAAATAAGTCTCAAAGTTTGTGTGTCCTTCGGTTTGTCCGGGTATACTTGTTAAAATATTGGAACGTAGAATCTGTATCGCAGAAGATTTCACCTCGGAACCTTTCGTTCGCCATGCAAACGCCTTACCAATTAAGCTACACAAAATTGATATATTCATATTTATATAAGTCGCTATGTGGGTGAAAATACGCTACCGCTTTCCATTACGGCGCAACGTATTTTATGCTTGCTATCATGGCTCTTATTAGTGAGCTTACTCAAATTAGCCATTGGCAGTGTGCCAGGCTAATGGCAAGTAGCAGGCAACTACATTATCTCTCACTGTTTATAAGCTGATTTTTAATGCCAGTGCAACGCTGGGAATTCCGCTAGTTGTACATATATTCACATCTGGCTATCTTTTAGATAGCCAGATGACTGCTAGACTGACACTAGACTGCCAGGATACTAGTGCACATAAAATATACTTGCATATAGACAACTATGAATGAAACACGTTGGATCAACGAGAAGGAGATAACCACAGGCGCTATTAAAAGTCCTCTCTCACTATATCAAGAACAGCAAATAAACATGAACACTTATCAATGTCGCCATACCAGAGTAGCACATTTGCTCAACTGATGAGTGAACCAAATCTGAACAGGATGGGAGAAAAATAAGAGTTAATGCCATTCTACAGAATAGGTTACCTGCTGTAGCATCTCTCTTGATTCACCTCCCGATCTTCTCTGTCCACTTGAGCTTTCAATGCTTTCATCTCTATAACCTGAGAGGCAGTCAGCTTGGCCTTCGACTCCAGCTAAAAAGTAATAAAAATAAATGCTAACAATATGCTCAATCAGTCTTCCGAGATGCTTAGGATCTAACAGGTTGTTGTGGTGAAAGCTTTTTGTAAGGAGTGTGATTTGATGTTTCAATTCCTCTATGGCTACTGCCTTAGGCAGCTCATGCTCTCGACCAGTAGGATAAAGTAGAAAAAAGATAGCCCAAGTACATTCACGGCAATAACTGATAGGAACTATGTTACCAGACGGCGACGAGCTGCGAGAGATCTCTG